>NC_045797.1:300000-600000 GCF_009873245.2 Balaenoptera musculus | reverse complement strand
ATTTTATAGATTTACGTAAGGAAAATTCACTTTTCGCTGTGTGTATGTTTTCTGTGAGTTCTTACACATGCCTGGATTCTTGTAATCCCCACCACAGGTAGGCAGTGTACAGAACTGTTCCAACACCCCAAAGAATTCCTTCCTACTGTCCCTTTCGGTTCAGATCCTCCCCCACCCAGAACCTCTGGTAACTGCTGATCTGTTTTCTGTTTCTACGTTTTTGCCTTTTCCAGACTAGCATGAATGGAATCATACATTATGTAACCTTTGATACTAGCTTTTTTCACTCACCCATTAAGCTCAAAAGCATAATGCCTTTGAGGTTTGGCCCAGTTACTGTGTGTAGTGATAGTATGTTCCTTTCTGTCACTGGGTGGTATTCCCTTGTGAGGATGTACCACAGTTCATTCATTATTGTTTTTGCAGGGAAAACAGGTTTCTAAATAGATCCAATCAGTTGATTCTGTGTTGTACAAGTCCAGTCTATCCTTGCTGATTTTTTTCTGCTCGTTCTATTGATTATTGAGAGGAGTGTTGCCGAGCATGTTTGTTTCTCCTATCAGTTTTTGCTTCACGTACTCTTGTTAGGGAGTGTTCCCTCTGCTTCTCTTTTCTGGAACACATTGTAGGAATTGGTAATATTTCTTTCTTAAACGTTTGATAGAATTTACTACTGAAACCATCTGGGCCTGGTACTTATTTTTAAATTTTTATTTATTTATTTATTTATTTATGGCTGTGTTGGGTCTTCGTTTCTGTGCGAGGGCTTTCTCTAGTTGCGGCAAGCGGGGACCACTCTTCATCGCGGTGCGCGGGCCTCTCACCATCGCGGCCTCTCTTGTTGCGGAGCACAGGCTCCAGACATGCAGGCTCAGTAATTGTGGCTCACGGGCCCAGCTGCTCTGCGGCATGTGGGATCTTCCCAGACCAGGGCTCGAACCCGCGTCCCCTGCATTGGCAGGCGGATTCTCAACCACTGCGCCACCAGGGAAGCCCCCTGGTACTTATTATCATTATTTTTTTTTTGGAAGGATATTAATTGATGGTAACATTTTCTTTAATAAATATAGGCCTATTCATATTATCTATTTCTTATGTCAGTTTTGGTAGGTTGTGTCTTTTGAGGAATTGGTAGGTCCATTTCCTCTACATTATCAAATTTTGGAGCATAACAGGGTTTGTGAAGTGTATGAAGTTCATTGAAATTTATTACCTGTTTAATGTCCATGGATCAGTGTTGATAGCTCCTGTTTCATTTCTGATATTAGTAATTTATGGCATCTATTTTGTTTCCTTGGTGAGCTTGGCTAGAGGTTTATCAAATTTTATTGACCTTTTCAAAGAATCCGTTTTTTACTTTGTTAATTTTTCTGTTTCCTGTTTTATTGATCTCTGCTCTGCTTTTCATTATTTCTTTAGTTCTTTGTGCTTTCCATTTATACTGCTCTTCTTTCTCTAGTTTTTTAAGGTGAAAGTTTACCGATTTTAGATCTTCTTTTTAACATACGCATTTAGTGGTATAGAGTTCCCCTTCCTTGCTTTTGTTGGCATACCACAAATTTGGGTAAGCTGTAGTTTCATTTCTATTTAGTTCAAAGTATTTTTAATTTGTCCAGAGACTTTGACATGTGTATTAAAAATGTGTTGTTTAATCTCCAGATATTTGGAGATTTTTTTTCAGCTATATTTGTTAGTGATTTCTAGTTTAATTCCATTATGGACTGAGAGTATACTTTGTATGGTTTCTGTTCTCTTGAACTTGCTAAAGTTTGTTTTATGGTCTAGAACGTGGTCTTTCTTCATAAATGTTCCATGCGTGCTTGAGAGGAACGTGTATACTGCTGCAGTTGGATGGAGCATTCTGTAAATTTTTTTATTTCTGTTATTGTATTTTTCAATTGTGAAGTCCCATTTGATTTTCTTTTGTGCTTTATATTTTTTTGCCTGACACCTATCTTTTCATTTGGCTTAAGAGTATTTGTCCTTACTTGGAACATTGTTAGAACAGCTTTTCAGAGTTTTTCTGATCATTCAGCACACGGATCATTTCATGACATTCCCCACCCTCGGCCAAGGAGAGTTGACTTTTCTTGGACCCTTTTCCGTCTGTGCCGTCGGCAGCTGCAGTTTTGGACAGCTCTGGTACCCTGCCTGGGATGTGGGTTAGTGGGTGGGGGCAGGAAAAATTTCCCACAGGGTTCTCACCAAGATTATCCCTCAGGTCTTGAGAGTCTGTTTTTTTTTTTCTTCTTTTTTTCCTAAGTTAAAAACAGAAGTTTACTATAAATACATTTTCTAATGAGATGGCTCTTAGGAGGGGGGAAGTTTGTGGTGTCTTGATTGAAAGTGAATTTGGTAAGGCCAGAATTTCAGATTGTCACTTTGCCTGTCTCTCCAGTAGTCTTTACACCTGGGGACCATCCACCATAGTGAGGGGCTTTCTTTTTTCTGTAAAACTGGGAGACAGTCAGAGAAAATCTCAAATCTCTTGCCACCATCCAGCAGCTCTGGCCAGAAACCCTCTTCCTCCAGGTTCAGTACTTTCTTGTTGTGACACCCGCTGTAGGCAGGTAGGAAGCGGGTCAGCAAAGGGGCTCAGGCACGACCTCGCTTTTCTCCTCCTCGGCTCAGCCCAGTCCATTTCCGGAACCCATGGTTGCTGTGGGGGTTTGGGAGGAGGTTGTGTCCGGGAGGCAGGGACTGGCCTCATTGGCTGGGGGCAGGCACCTGTGGATGATGGGCCACGTGGCCTGGAGGTGCCCCCACGCCCCAGCAGTGTGCATGGGGGCACGTGGCTCAGGCCAGTACCTCCTCGGGTTCCGGCTGTGGTGCGGGGACCCCGACGGGCTGGCCTGTGGAGGCCAAGTTGTCCGTGGTCTCATCACTAGGCCTAGCTGCCACCTGCATCTCAGCCAGTGCTCCTCACCGGTGGGCCATATATATATACATATATATATATTTTTTTGGCTGTGTTGGGTCTTTGTTGCTGTGCGCGGGCTTTCTCTAGTTGCAGCGAGCAAGGGCTACTCTTCGTTGTGGTGCGCGGGCTACTCTTCGTTGTGGTGCGCGGGCTTCTCATTGCGGTGGCTTCTCTTGTTGCTCAGCATGGGCTCTAGGCGCGCGGGCTTCAGTAGTTGTGGCATGTGGGCTCAGCAGTTGTGGCTCACGGGCTCCAGAGCACAGGCTCAGTAGTTGTGGTGCACGGGCTTAGTTGCTCCGTGGCATGTGGGATCTTCCCGGACCAGGGCTCAAACCCGTGTCCCCTGCATTGGCAGGCGGATTCTTAACCACTGCGCCACCAGGGAAGTCCCATGTCTTGAGATTTTTAATCCTTCTGCTTTCATCCACTTTTCAGAGGCTTCTTCTAGGTGCTTTATCTGTTTCAGTCCAATTCAGCTGTAGGTGCTGGGAGAGGTAGGATGCAGGGTGGAATGGGAGAGAGAAAAGTGTGCTTACTCCATTTTGTCCAGAACTCCAAGTCCTCAATTTGTTTTAAAATAGGGTATATGATTCTTTTTGTCAATCAGTACTTAATGGCATAGTTATTTGTTACTTCCTCTTTGCAGAAATCCCAGAATGAGGACATAACTAGCACGGCTGACAGTGTGTGTACAGATGGTAGTAAAGTGACTGTACCATTTTTGTATAAATATGAAGAACCAGAGTTTACTACCAAATCTATTAGTTCACCACCTGTTTCTTCTGAAACTGCCGATAAACCTGTGGATTTATCTACTAGAAAGCAAAATGATGCAGATTCTACAAGTCAAGGTACAATTTGATATATGTTTATAAAAACCTTCTAGGCATGCATTACTACATAAGGTACACCTGTGATTTTGAGAAGATAGACTTTTAAATGCAGATCCAGAAACTCCCTTTCTTAAAACAAAATTTGTGATGTATAAAGGGGCATGAAATGTTTCGCTTTTATGAGCTTATTTTTTACAGTTGAGAATACAAAAAATCTTTAGATATTTCCTGAAATCCTGCCTTTGAATGAATGTTTTAGATTATATTAGATTGTATAAAGCAGAAACTGTATAGCTCTCTATCTGACTTAGTATAGATCTACATCTCATTTTTAAAAAATGATTTTGGGTATGATTTTGGTATATTGTTCATTGAGAACAGTACCTGAAAACTTAATAACAATGAAGAAGCTCAGAACTTGGATGTCTTTTGTAAGTTTTCTTCAGAGAGATAACCAGATTATAAATGTTCCACACCCCATCCCACCCCATCCCTCTCAGTAGTACAGCAGGTCCTACCCCCATTCTCTTTGGGTCCTGAGTAAAGCTTTGATATTCAACGTGTATTAAATGAAATATTAAATTGCTCTTTTCCTTTTGCCAGTGGAAAGCAAAACAGTTTCATTTGGATTTGGAAGTAGCACAGGGCTGTCATTTGCAGACTTGGCTTCCAGTAATTCTGGGGATTTTGCTTTTGGGTCCAAAGGTAAGATCAGGAGGAGCGGTTTTAATGATTGTATTACAGAAATATGCACACCTGGAGGAGCAAGCCCTTTGTTACTCACCTGGCCATTTGTTTCCCCAGCCCTACCCTCCAGCTGTCTAGTGTTGTAATAAAGGAAGGGCTTCTGTTTTATTGTTATTTCTGCTACTATTAATATAACCATAAGAATTTTCTCTTAATTCATTGTAACTCATGGTGCTAGTCTTCCCCATCCTGAAATGCAGAACCGTCACTCCAGTTTTGGAATAACCTTGGGATTGGCAGATTGTTCTTTTAGTTACACTTTTGATTTACTAATATTTCAAGATTTGTGCATCAGTAATTTTTAAGGAGATTTTGCAGTTTTTTATTTTTGCAGTATCCTTGATTGTGCTTTTTAATATAAGGGTTGTGATCATTTATAACTGGTGAGCTTTCCTATCTTTTCCAGTGATTTTTTCTATTTTTGGTCCATTTGGGTATCATTTGTAGAAAATAATCCTTTTCCTTGACTCTTTCAAAAGCTTGAAACACTTAGCATATTTTCTCATTCTTAAGATAGCTTTCATGTATCTGATTATAGCACCACCTAAATTGAACAAGATGCTTGATTTGTCGAATAAATTTTATTGAAGATACATACTTACATGATTAATCTAATTCAGAATAGTGTTCTTCCCTCTCACATATTTTTACTTGTTTCACTAACACTGGGTTTAGCCAATCAGCAAAAACAAAACAAAAAAAACAGTTCCTGTCATTATGGAAACACATATAAAACTTTTAGAAATTACCTTCAGATGCTACGTTATGTTGGAATTCATAGCTTCACTGATGTCAGGTTGCTTTATTTTTAATTTATTAATAAGTAGCCTGAAGTCACAGGGTTATAGGTCAACAGATACAACAGTATAGTGGGTATAATTATCCACAAATAAAAAAAGCCAAATAAAAATTGATGTGTTAGGTTGCTTGATACTTGGTATACCTTTTTCAAAGTACTCCATCAGTACTGTACAATAAAGTGTGAGGTAGGCAAGACTCAAATGCCATGTGGGAGGCTCGCCCTGAGTATTATTTGCTGATGTTCACTCCTTTTTCCGTGAGATTATTTACCAAGCTCTTTTTTAAACTACATTTCTTGTTTTGTTCTTGGATCTGACAGGAATTTGTGCTTTGTCTTTTCAAAGAAGTAGCTTTTGGTTTTATCAGTTCTTTTGTTTATGTTTTTTATTTATCTTCAGATTTGGTCATTACTTTCCTTTAAATTATCATTAGTTTTCTTGCGTGTTGAATGCCTGCTTTGTTTAATTTAGGTTGTGCTAATAAGCACAGAATAGCATTTTGAAACTAAATTCCCCTGGAATCAATTTCATAGCTTTTCATGGGGAATTTTCACACTACTGTAAGTTTTTTTAATATTTTAGAATTTCATCTTGCCTTCTTTGATTAAGAGCTTGTGGGATTTAATTTTTTTTTTTTTAAGGTAATCAATTTCACCAGAATGGTTTTTTGTTTTTTAAACTTATTTCTGGCATTGTGTGGACCTTTTTGATCTTAAACTTTTTGTTTTGGTTGGTTTTAAGCTACCAGGAGTCTTTTTTTTTTTAATCCTTTCCTCCTCTTCTGTTATGTTCATTTTATTTTTGTTTCACGTTTTCTTTTGTTCCTTTTTTTTCCTGTCTTCTCCTGAAAGTCCTCTTCACAGGCAGGTCTGTCGGTCACTCCCTGTCTTTTGTGTAATATTTCATATGGAAACTAAGAGAACACAAGGAACACCTGTTTATCTGCTGCTCCCCTTTGTCCGTGATTTGACACATTTTATCGTATTTCCTTGAGATTCGGTAATGTTTTCATTAAACCCGGACACAGAGTAGAATCTTCCTAGGTACTATTATCTAGAACACAGTTGTTGTTAACTTGGTATTATTGACGTGCACATCTTTATACTCTTACTGTGTAAGTTCTTCTGTCCCTTTAGAACAGTGGTTTTCAACTCTTGGCTTCATATTAGAATTTCTTGGGAGCTTTTTAAAGAAAAAAGAAACACCTCATAGTTAAGTTGGGCTCTCTGGGTGTGCGGCCCAGGCATTGGTATTTTACAGAAGCTGTTGGTGTTATTTTAATATGCACCCAGTGTTAAGAACCATTGCTTCAGAGGAATTTTGAGACTTTCTGCCATACCTCTCAGGGTATTGGGGTAATTTAAAAATTTTTTCTGCTTGGGAGTTCCTGAGCCAGTTATTTTTGAGCCCTATGCCTGTGTATCATGTAGATCTGTGGTTACTGTTCCCACACAACCTGAGATTGTGCTCTTCTTGTTTCAGAGCATTCTTTTGCTGTATCTTCTTAAGAATTTTTTTTTTCTTGTTTTTTTCTCCTCATTAAACCTGGCTTAGGAGTTACTGCTTTAGACACTCATTTTGTTCTTTCTTCAGGGTGCTGAGTTTTTAACTGATCCGTGACATTTTTGCCTTCTCCTGAGTTTTTGCATCAGATGTAGGATTAGAGAGCAGTGATTTGTCAGCAAGAGATGAAGAGTTGAGAGGTTTCTTTCCTCTAAGATAGTGGGGAATGTATTAGCAGGCTAGGTCCTTAATTTGAGATGTGGGTGAAGAAGCTTTTAGTTTTCACCTTCTCCCTGTGAGGGAGAGGAAAAGTCTTTGTTCCTCTGTGTGGGAGTGGGGAGCCTTTTCACCCCTTAACTAAGTTAAGCCTAGTATTGCTTGAGGACAGTGGGGGTCAGCTTCTCCCAAGGCTGCCAGTGCCACCTGGCCAAGAAGTTTAAGCTCCAGCTCTAGTTACCTTAGGAGGAAGTTGAGGTAGAGAAGTTATAAACATGTGTTTAGTCTGCTTCGGCTAATATGGAAGTAGCAGATTTGGCTTCTTTGAGAAGAGTTTTAGGTTCAAAAGTTATATTTTTCATGTGATAGAATGTTTTATGAAATGAACTACCTTTGGAGCTGAGCTGGGTTTTCAGAGTTTCAAAGTATGTACTTTTAATTAAGAACCTGCTTCATTACTGAAAGTTCTTGTGTAGTTTAGTATCATGAAGACCTAAGGCTCAGACGATCCTAGACCCTATCTGTATATCCAGGCATAAACGTTACTAAAAGTTCTGTGTACTCACCACATGAGTTTAACATGCCAGAAGAGTACAAGTTTAAACATTTTTATTAGAAGTATGTTACATCATTGGAAATTAGATTCATTCATAAAGTAATCTAACTGGGATTAAAAGCTTATTAAAATAGATACCACTGTTTAAGTATCCTAATTTATTCATCAGATAAAAATTTCCAGTGGGCAAACACTGGAGCAGCTGTGTTCGGAGCACAGTCAACCAGTAAAGTTGGCGAAGATGAAGATGGTAGTGATGAAGAGGTAGTTCATAATGAAGATATCCATTTTGAACCAATAGTGTCATTACCAGAGGTAAATATTGAAGAATGAAAACCTTACTAATAACTTCACATTTTAAGTTTAAAACTTGACATGGGCTTGATTTGTAGGGCTGGCCTTATTTGCATTTCTTTCAGAACATTGACCATTTCAAATGGAAGCTCTTTATTAGAAGTTCAGCCTTTAAGTTCAAATAGTCTTTTTAAAAAAATTTATATACAAATGTTATTTGGTAAATTCTATATGAAATCCTTGGGAAGAACTTGATTTTTCATGTTTGTTTTCAGTAACATAATTCTAGGGGCAAAAAAAAAACCCCAACCAACATCTAATCTCATATTTGCCACAGTCCTTTCAATAAAAAGTAAATTGTACTTTTTCTGGACAAGAATGTTGTTTTAGGCAAATTACTCTTATCAGTTTCAACCTCAATCAGCAGATAATATTTAAGAACAAGCATTTTTTTGAAACCTCTCCTGTAAAAGAATGTATTTAGTTTCCAAAATGAGGAAGAATGTTATGTAAGAGGAAAATGTGTAATGACAAATTTTTCCTGCCTCATCCAAATCAGATGTATTTGTAACCCTAGGATGTTAACAGGTTTCAAATTCTGTTCATGCCAGTGTCTTAAGGAATTTGGATCTTGGAATTTGTTATGGAATATTTTATAAGCAGCAGCTTATAGATAATTTCATCTCTTGTCACAGGTAGAAGTAAAATCTGGAGAAGAAGATGAAGAAATTTTATTTAAAGAGAGAGCCAAACTTTACAGGTGGGATCGAGAGGCCAGTCAGTGGAAGGAGCGTGGGGTTGGAGACATGAAGATCCTCTGGCACACGATGAAGAATTACTACCGGGTCCTCATGAGAAGAGACCAGGTGCTCAAAGTGTGTGCAAACCATGTCATCACCAGAACAATGGAACTGAAACCCTTGAATGTTTCCAACAATGCTTTAGTTTGGACTGCCTCAGATTATGCTGGTGAGCTCTACACGCAAATGCTTCTTTCCGGTTTGGAGATTTTTCTAAAATTGATAACAAATACATAAAACAATTTATAACAGTTATTATAACACAAAGGTCACTGTGTTGTTTGTTGTTTAATAGATGGAGAAGCCAAAGTGGAACAGCTTGCAGTGAGATTTAAAACTAAAGAAATGGCTGATTGTTTTAAGAAAAAATTTGAAGAATGTCAACAGAATTTATTGAAACTCCAGGAAGAACAGGTATCACCGAGAGCAAAGGAGACAAATCCTGTGGTGTTTTTTGATGTTTGCGCAGATGATGAGCCTCTGGGACGTATAACCATGGAATTATTTTCAAACATTGTTCCTCAAACTGCTGAGAACTTCAGAGCACTGTGCACTGGAGAGAAGGGCTTTGGTTTCAAGAACTCCATTTTTCACAGAGTGATTCCAGATTTCGTTTGCCAAGTAAGTCTTAACTCTACATCACAATGGGTGTCTAGAAATGTGCAGCACACCAACTTGGGAAATTTGGGTGTTTCTCCGTGCTTATAATTTTCTTTAGACTTCTTTAGCATTTCCACACCCCCAGCTTCTGTCCCCACAAGAACTTTCAGCCTAAAACGGTTCATATTTTTAATGCCTTGAACCTGCTAGAAATCAAGGGTGGGAAAAAGATCGTTTCATTTTTTGTCTTCTTTCACAACTGGGTATTTCTGAGTTTTCAGACTACATTCTCAGAGAAGCTGGGTGTTTAGGACCTACCCTTCAGTGGTTAGTTCTGTATGTATTTTAACATTTTATTTGAGATTCCTGTTAATTGAAATCTTTTTTCAGGGGGGAGATATCACCAAACACGATGGAACAGGAGGACGGTCCATTTATGGAGATAAATTTGAAGATGAAAATTTTGATGTGAAACATACCAGTCCTGGCTTACTATCCATGGCCAATCGAGGCAAGGATACCAATAATTCTCAATTTTTCATAACACTGAAAAAAGCAGAGCATTTGGACTTTAAGCATGTAGTATTTGGGTTTGTTAAAGATGGCATGGATACTGTGAAAAAGATTGAATCATTTGGTTCTCCTAAAGGGTCTGTTAGTCGAAGAATTATTATCACAGAATGTGGACAGATATAAAATCATTGTTTTTCATAGTAGATTTTACCTGTATAAACAGTTGAATTGAAGCCTAGCTGTTATGACAACATGGTAATTATGTTCAGCTTTTGAAAATGGACATTTCCAATGTATAAATGTAAAATTGCAGCTTATAGCTGTTGTCACTTTTTAATGTGTTATAATTGACCTTGCATGGTGTGAAATAAAAGTTTAAACACTGGTGTATTTCAGGTGTACTTGTGTTTATGTACTCCTGACATATTTGTATTAAAATGGAGTAATACTAATCTTGTTAAAAGCAATAGACCTTCTCAAACTATTGAAGGAATATGATATATGCAATTTAACTTTAGTTTCTTCTGAGATATTAGACTTCCTGCATGGATATACTTACTGTTTGGATAAAGGGACCATGACTTGGATAGTTTTTATTTCAGATTTGGAATATATTTGGTAATTTTCACTATTGGTGTGCTCATTTATGAATAAAGATTCACTTGTGAGTGGGTAGAGCCAGAGGGTAGAGACTTAACCAAAGTGCTCTTCTATCAATTCTTGCACCTCCTGTATAGCTAACAGAGTACCTTCTTTCCTTAAAATGTTATGTAGCTTCCTGTGCTCTTCCCAATTAATTTTTACATTTTAAGTAAGTTGAGTATTTAGACTTTTTAAAAAACCTGTCATCTGTTTCTACTACCTCAAACTGCATTTGGTTCTGATAGAACTTGAATTTTTCCTTGCAGTTATTGTGATAAAGTATGAGTATTTTAAAAAGGTCTATACCATGTTCTTTGGTTAAAGATTTGGTTTATACTAGATTGTTGCAGTACCTTTTTCTGGTGAATTTTGTAGCAAAAATAAAGTGACAATTGTTAACAGCCATGACATTTAAAATATTCATTACTTGTGCATCTAGTTGTTTTTTCATTCTGGAACCAAAGTAAGGAGATAATTAAAGATCTGTAAACTCAAACTGCCACCTAATTTCCAGAGCTCCCAAGGAGAGGACTGTTTTCCCGTTGGGTATACACTGAAAACTTACTTGGAAATGGCTAGTGTCAGAAGTTCGACAGAAAAAGAGGGACGTTCTCATCAGCCTACTCGTGTGGCACCACAGAGCACCCCGGGAGAGCACATTTTGCGTATTCCAACCACTGCCGGCGGTGCCTTCCGCCCCCCGGGGTTTTTTCCAGCGGAGCCGCCTCATTTTGGGTAGTGAGGCAGTGGGGCTGTCGCGCCGTTTGGGGTTTGGAAACAGGCTGTCCTGGGACAGCACCTGCTGACCGCCCGTAGTGCGGGGGTCTCGTGGGGTCCGTGTGCCGGGCGCGGTGGACGGCCCTGACCCTCCGAGTGTGGGTGTGTGGGTGTGTTTGTGTGTGGATGCGGGTTGGGTGGGTGGATGCGGGTCCCCGCGCGCGGCTGCCCGGCGGAGACACGGGTGCCTGTCACGTTTCGGGGCGCCTCCCGAGGGATTCCAGGCTGCGGGAGGCACTCGGAGGCGCCCTAAAGCATCCCAACTGTGGACTCACAAGCTTGGTAACGAATGCTTTGGCCGAAACCGACTTCTCCAGGATTAGTGTCTCACAGCTGCTTCGATGGGTTCGAGCGCTTATGAGACGGACCCGCGCGGACTGTGCCTCGGCGCGACCCTTGGGAAGGAAAGGAAAACAGGAGAGCCCCGCGCGCGCCCTCACGGCCCGCGAGCACGGACCTGCGCCAGCGGCCGGGCCCAGCCACATCCGCGCCGAAAGAACGCCGGAGGCGGGGCGTGCGCGCGTCGTGACGCACGTCCGAGGCGCCCGCCCAACCGCAGATCAGAGCACTTTTGCCGGGGAGACGTAGGCGGCCGCGGCGCGCCGTGCGTCACGGCGCAAATCCGCTGCGTCCGCCCCGCCTGGCCGCGCGCCGTTACCAGGGAGACGACGGCGGCCGCGGCCATGGAGCTGAGGGTGGTGAAGCCGCCCGGGCAGGACCTGATGGTGGAGCGCCTCAAAAGCCGCTACGGCGTGGGGGGCGGCTGCCCCTCCGAGGTGAGGTCCCGCCCTGCCTGTCGGCCCATGCCAAGTCCGCGGGTCGCCGGATCTGCGGGTCGGAGCGTGGGCGCGAGGCAGGGCCCCTGGCGGCGGCGGCGGCGGCGTGCGTGCGCTTGCGGGGAGGGTGCTCTCGGCGGGCACCGGGAGCGGGAAGGGCCGGGCGCGTCAGCGCGCAGATGCGTGGCAGGCGTTCCCGGCTGTGACTTGCATGCGGGTCGGAACCGCCTCGGTCCCGCCCCAGAGCGGCGAGTCCGAGCCGGTTTCACGCCTAAAGGTGCGGGCGCGCGGCCTGGTGGATCCGCGGTGGCCGCCTCTGTGCGCAGACCCGGCGCGCGTGTCGGGGCGGCAGGGAGGGGACCGGGATGAGGCCGGTTGTGCCGGGCGGGGGCGCCGGGCGGCCCGGCCCGCCCCGGTCACCGCTCCGTCGTTCTCTTTCAGCCCGGGCGCCGGCGGCCGGACGTGGCGGAGCGGCGGCGGCGGCCTCCCCGCACCCCAGGTAGGGCGGCGGGCCGGGTGTCCGCGCGGCTGGGGAGGCGCTCGCTCTTTTTTTCACCGCAGCAGATGTAGTTTATTGCGCAGCGTTTAATGCTTGAAGTGCATAAAGGGGAGAAATAAAGTGTTGAACGTTTGGGCACTGGCGGGATGTCGTGACGAGGTGGAAGGAGGGCGGATTCTGAACGTTCGGGGAGTTCGCCTACCGCCTGCGGTCCTTAGGTTCCGACCCATAGAACAGGGTTAGAGGCACCTGCTCTGCTTCCCGGCGTCGTTGCCGGCGTCACGTGCGGGGGGGCGGGGATGAACGTCAGTGCTGTTTGAAGAGCAGACTTGATGCCTGTTTTCTGGAAGTCTGCATTAGGGAGACACACAGACAGGAAATCGCTACGTAGCTTTGTTCTCCTACGTTTCGGGGTCGAGAATGAGGTCGTTGATATCTGACCTTAGTGAGCAGCCTCTGCCGTCTTCTTTCCTGTTCACAGAGGACTTCGGTTTCTACTCACGTGGAGATGAAGCTGGTCCGTCGCTGAGATGTTACTCTGATGAGAGGAGGCGCGGCCCCGCATCCCCCCGTGGTGCCCTCAAGCGCGGGACCGTCAGTTGGCAAGGTACCCCGAGTCCTGCTCGGGCCTCCCCTGGGCATCTCGGGAAACTAAGGAGGGTCAGGGGCTGCCTGTGTGTTTGCTTTTCTCTGAGAGGAGCCTGCTGAGTGGTTAGAGAAACTGAGTGAGTGTTAGGGAGAATTTGATAAAAGCACAAACCTAGCGTCGTGTTTGCTGGCATAATGCAAAGTTACACTGTGTGATAGATGGCTCTTCATCCAGGACCCAAATGAAGACCTTGCTCCCCCCCACCCTTTTTTTTTTTAATGGTGATATTCTAATTCTAATTTTAAAGTATTTGTTTATTTATTTATTTATGGCTGTGTTGGGTCTTCGTCTCTGTGCGAGGGCTTTCTCTAGTTGCGGCAAGCAGGGGCCACTCCTCATCGCGGTGCGCGGGCCTCTCACTATCGCGGCCTCTCTTGTTGCGGGGCACAGGCTCCAGATGCGCAGGCTCAGTAATTGTGGCTCACGGGCCCAGCTGCTCTGCGGCACGTGGGATCTTCCCAGACCAGGGCTCGAACCCGTGTCCCCTGCATTGGCAGGCAGATTCGCAACCACTGCGCCACCAGGGAAGCCCCCCCCCCCCTTTTTTTAATTAAGGAATTAGGGTAAAAACGAGTACAAGTTTGTTAGGCGGCGGTATTAGTCTGTGTCATGTGTCTCCTGGTGTGGTGAGCACTGTGTCCCAGGTAGCAGAGAGACGGAAGAAGTCAGCCCAGGGGTTGGTATCAATGCCTATAGCATACGTATGATGCGGTGCTGGGCTGTGAGGGGTCAGCAGTTTTGTAGAAGAGATTTTACTCTGGGTAAAACCACTGTAAAAACAATGGAGGCTGAGGTGAAATAAAGTTCTAAGTTGAATACTATTAGTGCCAAAAATATGTGGCAGAAGGAAGTGCTTAGGTATCGAGAGGGAGCAGACATTTTGAAATAACGTTAAACCATAAAAATGTGTACGTATACAAAATGAAACGGGGTAATTGTGGAGAGAAAAACAGAAAATTGTGCCTACGGTATCTGTTGTTAATGTGATTTATATTTTGGAGCTTGAATTGCTTCATTCTCTGATTAAACGAATTAATCCATGTAAAGGACTTAGAACAGTGTTCAGTACGTAGAGAAGCACTCAGGTGCACCGCTGTTTATCATCATTACTGTTACTGCCGTTTCCTTTGGTGCTCACAGAGTCACTTAGTTGATCTGGAGTCAAGATTTGGACATGGGGTTGATCGAATATAGAGGAAGGAAAGAGAAAATTGCTGGAAGTTAATTATGAATTCATGGAAATTATTTTCATATATTTAACTGATAGTTTTATCGTCTTTAAGGTAAGCGGTCTGGGTGTAATTTCAAGTTACAAGTTGAAGCTGGTGGACTGTGAAAGTTTCTAACATCGGACAGTTTTTCCACAGTCCCTAGTTGTGATCTAGTGCGGAGTCGGAGTCGTAGAGCTGCCCAGCACACGCCGCAGGTGTCTGTTGAGTTCTTGAGATGGGGCTGGTCTCAATTGAGATGTGCTGTGAGTATAAAATACACAGCTGATTTTAAAGATGGATAAAAGAATGTAAAATGTCTTATTTTAAAATATTGATTGTATGTTAAAATAACAGTCTTTTAGATATACTGGGTTAAATATAGTATATTGTTAAAATTTCATGTCTTTTTATGTTTTCAGTATGGCTGTTAGAATTTTGTTTTTTCTTCTTGCGGCACCGAGAGGCTTGCGGGATCTTAGTTCCCCGACGGGGGATTGAACCCTGGGCGGTCGACAGTGAGAGCACAGAGTCTTAACGACTGGACTGCCAGGGAGTTCCCAGAAATTTTAAGTTATCTTTTGTGACTTGCAGTATATTCCTTTTGAACAGCACTGGTCTGGAAATGTCAACGTTCAGGTGATCTTTTTGGAGAGAACACCTGGGATTCTAGTTCTGCTTCACCTTTTGCTGGTTATGTCACCTGTCAGTTAATTGAACTTTAGGGTTCCGTTTTGTCACCTTAAACACTGGTTCTCTTAGTTACAATTAGACAGAGCAGTGCCTGTCAGATCTGCCTCACAGCAGTATCCGGGGTCAGAAGGAGGAGTGTGGAGCGTCGGCAGGGTGTGCAGTTTGCAGTTGAGCCTGTTTGAATGTGTAGAAGGAACTTTGTAGTGAGTTTTCAGCATCAGTGACTGGTACTTTATAATTTTTCCTTTTGCTTTTTTAAACATGTTTACTTGTTACATTTTTCTCAGTTGTTACGCTGTTAATATTTGAAAAGCAGTCTCACCTGCTTTAAATGCTGTAGAAATCTTCCAGAATGCTGTGATAGAATTTCTTTTAAAGCCTAGATGATGAACTGGATTCTTTTCAAGATTTAAAACAACGGGAAACAGAAGAAGAGTTCGCTGGGAATGATCATAGAGTTAGTACCTCCGAAATAAACAAGCAGTCTTTTAAAGAGATAAACAAAGGTAAGAGAAATACTCATTTTAGAACAGTCATTTAAACAGTACCTCTGTCCAGTAGGGCGCGTAAAGCTTACCCCATAGTAATAATGCTGGTTCTCAGGGGTCTGTATTTCTGTGTCCTGGAGCTTTGTAAGCCATGAGCTGGCTACTGTGCTTGTCATGAAGCTAAAGGAGAAGAAAAAATAAACTTCATGATTTTCCAGTAGAATTTCTACACTCTCAAAGTTTATCAAAAGTGCTTAATAATCAACTGAATATTTTTATAATTTCTTCAGTTCTTTTTCATGTCAGTATTTGTTAGGAAGTGAGTAAAATTATGGTAGTAGGTGCCTCTTCCTTAAACATTTTAGGAAAATAGTCCAGATCACTTGAGGTCTGGCTTCCTTTGGCCCTGAGCAGTGGTTGCTCTCTGTGTACCTGGCTGCCTATCCTAGTTTTGCCAGGATTTCAGGAAAAGAGGCAGCCGGGCTGGTGCCCTCCCCTCTTGGCTGCAGGACCCGGCTGCCCCCGGGAGCCTATGCATCTCACACACACACAGGACACTCGCGGCTCCGTCCTGTTCGCCATTCATCTCAGCGTACGGGGAGCACGAAGAATACTTCTGCCGGCTTGTGTTTCCTGCTGTGCGGTGGGTTTTCCCACGGATGACCATTGAACAAATGCTGAGTGTGTGTAAAGGCTGACAGAACTAAGGAGTCTTCAGGCCGGTGCTGGGTGGACGGGAGCCTGGAGAGGGGGTCTCCCCTTGAAGGGCGTCTGCTGAGTGAGGGAAGGGAGACATTTTCCTTTTTAAACATTCCTACTTTTTGTCTTGGCTCCCCAGTCTGTCCAAGACGGGGAGTACTGTGGGAGAGCCCTTCTTAAAGCCGGGGCCGCTGCCCCAGCTGGAGGCCAACGCAAGGGAAAACCACTGTGCTCGGTGTTCGCAGAGCGTGAGTTCTGGTAGCTCAGCGCTGGCGAGAAGCGAAGCAGGAGGGCCTCGCTCTCCACTGCTGTCGGGGGAGTTGGTTAGCTTTGGGCCCCGGGCAGTGGACTCTGCACGCGTACCCTGCCACCCTGCAGTGTTGCTGCCATGCGTGTGCTTTAGGGGAGCGCTCCCCGTGGGCGCCAGGGGCCAGGGGCGAGGCCGCCCCGCTCGGGTGTCCGTGCGCGAAAAACACAGCACAGGTGACGCAGTGGAGGGTGGTGCACCTGCCGCCGTCGTTAATGCAGGAACGTGTTATTTAACGAGGGAGGTTATAGAGGTTATGTCATTATATGATTATTTAACTACAGACGTTACATAAAGTTTAAAGACAGGCAAAACAAATAATTTTTTAAACATAAGTAGTAAAAATTAAAAAGAAGGGAAACAATGATGAACACTGTATTTGGGTTAGTGGTTAATTTGGTGTAAGGGAGAGAAGGGAATGTGCTCCGGGGTTTCTGAGGTAACTTTCCATTTCTTGGTCTAGGCAGTTAATCCATAAGTGCTTTCGCGCACTCATTTTTGAAGTAATCTCAGATTTACGGAGAAGTTGCAAAAAGACCGCAAAGAATTCCTGTGTGGCTTTCATCCAAATTTTCTAAATGTTAACCGTTTGCTGTATCATTCTTTCTCTCTGCATATAGTCCTTGAAACTTTTTAACAATACTATGAGGATATTTAAAACTATAAATTCAGTTTTTAATTTGTTTAATTTTCTTAGCAGTTGCCGGGCCAACTAATTCGGCCTCAGATTCAAGGAACTGGACTGACTGTTGCAGTGACGCCAGTGACTCTCCTTCGAAACGTGTCAGCTCCCCAGCGTCCAGAGCCTCAAACAGGCAGGGTGTGCTTCCGCGTCAGGTCAGCCAGATCTACGATGAGTTACTCCAGATATACCAGAAACTGCAGGTGAGCCCGCAGGCTGAACCGGGGGTCCGGAAATGTTGATGTTGTCAGCGCCGAACGTTGAGGAAACACGAACACAGGTGTTTCGTTTTAATTGTGTTAGTTAAGTGTTTATTTCCATTCCATCCTTACTGAAGAAATAAAAGAGAATTTGCTGGTAAAGTATGCTTTTTGAAGTAGGTGTTCTAGATTCATTGTTTTAAATACCTATATGTAAAAAGTTCTCCTGTCAGCTCTCACCAGAATTCAGTTCAGAACAGTGGCCTTTATCTTCTTTGTCTCTAAAGGATGTAATTCATGTCTTTCTCAAGCATCCACTAAGTGGGAGTACAGAAGGAAGCAGAAGTATATGTAATAACAATTTCTGTTTGAAATTCTTCTAGTTGGAAATACGTTATATTTTTATACACATGAAATAAACGTTTTTTAAAAGCCAGTATCATTTTGTCTAAATAATTCTAACTAAAAAATAAGATTATAATTACTGTAGCATTTCAGAAGATTATTTTGGCCTAAAATCGCTGGGGGAAGGCTCAGGGAGAGACTTAATGTGGTAACTTGACAGAGAGGCAGAAGTTCAAGAGGAGAGGAGCGGGGAGGACATTCTTGGTACAAGGAGTTGGAGGTGAGACGCTTTGGAAGGAGGGCTTTATCAGGTTGTGAGGCCACCAGCCTGTCGGGAGAGAAGATGCTGACAGCTCAGGCCAAGGAGTGCCAGGGTGAAGCCAGTGTGTTAAGAAGATGCTTTCGACCGTACTTCACAGGGTAAAAAAGAGTAAGGGTTCTAAGGACATAGCTATCGTGTATAGCAAACACAATAAAGATATAAATATTTAATTTAAAAAATGAAGTACAGTGGGTTAATCTTGTTTAATTTGTAGTTTAATCTGATTTAAAAAACTACTTTGTGGTCTTTTATCGTGTTGTCATTAAACATACATTTTTGGTATGTTGTGTGATATCATTCATTCAACAAATATTTGAACACCTCTTAATATGCTTTTTGATGCTAAGTGCTGAGGATATAGAAGTAAATAGAGTATATGGTCCTTGCCATGCATAGCTTATTAGAAGTGATGCATAAGTACCCGTGTAGTTACAGTTGTACAAATTTTAGTGAATGATATAGTTACAATATGAACACCTGATTGGAGTGGACTGAGAGACCAGGCAAGGTATTTCTAAGAAAATAACATTGGAGTCAGATGCTGAAGGTTGGGTAGCGTTTAGCCCAGTGAAAGAGGTCCGTTGTAGACAGACGTTCTGGTATGAGAAGCCCCTGGGGCCTGGTAACACTCATTCAAGGGAAATGTAGCAGGGGACTCTGCAGAGTTCCTTAAAGAAATGGATTGGAGGGGACGGGTGTGGAAGTTGATAGCCCAGATCGGGTATTCTACTGCAGTGGTCCCGGTGAGCGATACTGGCCACTCGGACTGGGATGGCGGCAGAGAAACAGAAGTGAGTAGATTGGAGATTTATTTTGGACTTGGGGTGAAGTGTTGGATATGGTGCAGAGAGAATAAGGTGTTGAGGATGAGTCCCGCCTTTCTGGTTTGTACCACTTGGAGGAAGAATGGATTTAGGGAGAAAGATCGAGATTTTCATCTGGAATGGATCAGGTTCGAGAGTGAAATGGAGACACAGCTCTCACGCGGTCAGTAGGTGAGGCCTGGAGCAGGTGCAGTGTGAAGAGGTAGGAGCAGTGCCCTGGGCTAGGGTGAGGGCCCTGGGGGTGGAGAGGAGCCAGGGGCTCTAAGCATCGTGAAGAGGTGGGATCAGAAGGTCTTGGAGATTGTTTCAATTTGGGAGATGTGCGATAGGCTTGTAGTTCAGGGGGAAATGCAGGTCAGTTCTTTGGGTATTGGAAATGGGCTGCTTTTTGCTGAGATAGGGGACAAAACTAGAGAAGGAGAGGATTAATTAATTCCATTTTTTAAAAAATTCTAACTTTTTGTGCAGGAAATAATTTCTTCATTTTCTTTATTTTACAAGGTAACACTGTATTTTTGTTTTTTTAATTTGTTTTCTTAAATTTTACTGTTGTATTTTTTGGCTGCACCACATGGCATGCAGGATCCTATTATCCCCGACCAGGGATCGAACCCGTGCCCCCTGCAGTGGAAGCACAGAGTCTTAACCACTGGACCACCAGGGAATTCCCTGTATTTTAGTTTTTAAAAAAATACGACATGTAGGAAAACATCAGCAGTGTGCCTGTTGCCAGTATTTTAGTATATTAACATTTTATTAATATTTCTATTTGATATTTTTAAAGAAGTAAAGCGTTTCAGTTACAGATGAAGCATCCGTCTCCCATCCCGTTTCCTCTCTTCCCAGGATAAAGCCCTCCCCTAAAGCTAGTGTGGATCATTTCTGTTATGTTTTAACTAAACCCTTTATGTATTCGTATGTATGCGTTGTTTTCGAGTGTTTTAAAATTTTATGTAATGACACATTGTGGATATGTTTTCACAACTTCCCTTGCGTCATTATTATTACATTTTTGAGATTTACATACGTGGAAAATGTAGATCTAGTTCGTTCGTTTTAATTGCTGTTTTGTATTCCAGCCTGTAAGTAAACCGCCAGGACTTGATTTCTGTGTAGATGCGCAGCAGGATAGAGTGCGCCCCGCAGGCAGCTCCGTTTGCTCCCCAACGCGTGAGGAAAGGCAGCACGGGCGCCACGTGGTCCTCGGGGGGGGGGGGGGCGGGTAGTGCCCGTCCGCTTACGTTCCTGTCGGCAGCATCCTGGTGGTCTCTTTTCCCCGTGATCGGATGGGTGTCTCAGGGCTGTTGTAGTTTGTATTTTCTGCCTTTGAGCATTGAGTCCATTAACGTGATTCTCTCTGAGTTCAGACACTAATGATAAAACCATATTTTTAAGCCAACCGGGATAGTAACCTACAGTGCAAACCTAAAGACCTTGAGAGTACACGAGGTAACAAGACTGTGTCCAGGAGTTCAGTTTCAATTCTCCAGAATTCTGTGGTTCTTTGTTTTTTTTTTTTTAAACTTTGGGTTTATTTATTTATTTATTTATTTATGGCTGCGTTGGGTCCTCGTTTCTGTGCGAGGGCTTTCTCTAGTTGCGGCAAGTGGGGGCCACTCTTCATCGCGGTGCGCGGGCCTCTCACTATCGCGGCCTCTCTTGTTGCGGAGCACAGGCTCCAGACGCGCAGGCTCAGCAATTGTGGCTCACGGGCCCAGTTGCTCCGCGGCATGTGGGATCTTCCCGGACCAGGGCTCGAACCCGTATCCTCCGCATCGGCAGGCAGATTCTCAACCACTGCGCCACCAGGGAAGCCCTCTGTGGTTCTTTGTTAATCAGACAACATAAGCACCATATCAGAATTTTTTGGCTTTCATCATCTGCTAAGGTGAAAAGGTTCCAGCACGTTTCTGCCAGTGGTTGACTGATGATGAGGAATCTTCCAGTGATTGTAGTAGAACCCATCCCTCTGAGGGCCTCATCCATCTGCCTCAGGAACCGCTGGGACTGAGGCCTTGCTGGGTCTTCAGAGGGGAGGCTGGTCCTGTGCAGAAAGCTTCCGCGTCCAGAACTGGTGGTCAGAGGAGAGCCTGACCGTGAGCCATCCCAGGAAAGGGAGGAGGGAGGTGTACCTTCACAGGGCCTGCCGGGCACTGCAGGAAGCAGCAGGTCAGGGTCTGATGAGAGCCCGCTTCCGGGTTCATAGACAGCATCTTCTTGCTATGTCGTCACATGGTGGAAGGGCCTCTTTAATTTTTTTTAAAGTGTGCAATTCATTTATTTTTAGTATACTCAAAGAGTTACACTGGCCATCACCTCAGCCAATTTTAGAATATTTTCATTATCCCGGTAATGAAACTCCCTTACCCATTGCATGTCTCTCCTCATGTCTCCCCATACTCGCCTCAGCCTTAGGTAACCGCTAATCTACTTTCTGTCTCGATGGATTTGCCTGTTTTGGATTTTTCATATAAATATGTAGTAAGTATGTTTCATATAAGCATGAGGTAACTGGCTTCTTTCACTTGGCATGGTATTTTCAAGGTTTATCCATGTGGCAGCATGTATCAGTACTTTGTTCCTTTTTATTGTTGAATAGTATTCCATTATAAGGATGTTCCACATTTTCTTTATCCATTCATCAACTGGTAGACATTCGGGTTGTTTCCACTCTTTTGGCTATTACGACTAACGCGGCTGTGAACACTCGTGTTTAAGGTTTGTGTGGACATGTGCTTTCACCTCTCCTGGGTGTGTACCTGGGTGTGGAGTTGCTGGGTCGTACGGCAGCCCTGTGTGTTTCTCTTTTTGAGGACCCGTCAAACTGTTTCCCAAAACGGCTGCACCATTTTACGCCCCACCAGTGCTGAGCAAGGGTTCCAGTTTCTCGCTGTCTTTGTGATTCTAGCCATCCTAGTGGATGTGAAGTGCTGTCTCGGGGTTTTGATTTGCATTCCCCTGATGGCTAATTGATTTCAATTTTGGACATGACTATTTTGTGCTACCTGAAAGCACACAGGTGGAGATGTTAATAGGCAGCTTGGACTTGAGTCTGGAGCTTGGGGGAAAGAGCTGAGCACCGCAGTTTGGAAACAGTGAGTTGCGTGCGCAGTGCTTTTAGCCCCTGGGTGGATGGAACCAAGCAGAGGAAGTATGGAGAAAGAAAGCAGCCTAATCCCCAATCTTGAGGAGCGCAGTAATTGAAGGGCAGGGGAGGGAGTAGAGCCCGCGGAGGGGAAAGGGGACCCGGAGGAGGTGGTGTCAGGGAGGCGAGGAGGGAGGGGACCAGAGTGTGCGATGCGTGAAACCAGGGCTGCAGCGGGACCTGCGGGTTCAGTGATTGGGCAGCTGGTTCAGTAGGGGACGTGGGTTGAGGCCAGATGAAAGTATCAGTACGTCGAGGAGTAACTGGGATGTCAAGAGGGCTCAGCAAACGTAGACAACATTTTAAACAAGTTTGTGAGCCGGGGAGGCAAGTGGGCGGGGTCCAGGGAGATTTCATTTCTGATGCGACGGCAGTGTTGGAAATAATAGAGCACTGCGTGGCAGCAGTCTCCCCAGGAGGCAGAGGCAGTGGGAGGCCGGCCTCCCTTTGTAAGGTTGCCTCCCCGCACTGTCTTCTGTGCCCCCGTGAAGGCAGAGACCAGGCTGCCTGCACAGAGGCTGGAGGAGGTGATGGATTCAGGGTGGAGGGTGGAGAAGGTTTGCATAGGCGCCGTGGGGAATTGGGGGGAGGTGGGAGAGGATTTCTGGGCCGCACAGGAGCGCCTCTTCAGGTGTGAGGCTTCCTTCTCCAGGGGAGCTCAGCTGGTGGCGTCGGGGCAGGGAAGGTGGCTGGAGGGCAGCCCAGGCGATGGGAAGGTGAGGGGTGGAGGGCATCCCGGTGGGCGCGGGGAGCTCTGCGGTGCTCACTTCGCTTGCACCCCAAATTCTCTCGAGTCCTCACGGTGGAATCTCACTGGTGGATCCTGCAAAGTACAGGGTCACCTGCACGCCGGTCTGGCTGTTGCTGCGTCTGCGCTCACTCGGTTCCCCTGTGTCCGAAACGCCGTTCGATTGAGCTGCCATCTCAGTGAATGAGACTCTTACTTGTACCGCTGGTGCGTGTGCTTCCGAAAAACACTAAACTCTGCCCTTTCCATACAGTGTGAAACTGCAGCACAACAGGAATTTGCTGAAGAGCTTCAAAAGCGAGAACGTTTTCTGGCTGAGAGAGAAGAGCTGCTTTTCAGACATGAAAGTGCCTTGAATAAAATTAAAGGTGTCAGAGAAGAGGTTCTTACAAGGTTCCAGATCTTGAAGGAGGTAAGCGCATGGCGCTGACTTTAGTGCGCAGGGCCCTCCTCCTCTGGTTTGGGCTCCCTGCTCGTTCGCGTTTGCATGTTTGCTCAGCCTCTCCGCCCTCACATTTTCTCCTGGACCAGTTGAAGGTGGGTTGCAAAAATCAAGACCCAGCACCCTAAGTCCTTCTTCCGTGCTATGGATCGCCTCAGAATGAGGGTGTTCTCCGCACCACTATTGAACAGGAAATGCGTGCTAATTGTGTAATTTAACTTAAAATACATACACAGTCCACACTCGCTTTCCCAGTGGGTCCCCAAATTGTCTTTTATTGCTTTTTGTTTTGTTCTCTGATCAAGGAACTAGACAAAATGCAGGCAAATCTCATTGGTTTCTCTGGATCTAGAGCTATCCACGTCACCATTTTTGCTTTTTGTGAGGCTTTTCTTTGAAGACTTTTGGCCTGTAGTCTTAAAAGAGTGTGTCTTATTGTGTATTTGCCTGATTGTTTCCTAACATTTATATTCAGATGAAATATTTTTATCAAGACTGTCAGGTAGTTGGTATGGTATTGTTCCTTGTTTCATATCAAGAGATGGGTTACTATACGTGTAACTTATATAGAGGAGAATTTACTATTTGTTTTGAAAGCGCGTGCAGTCTCGTGATGGGCGCCGTGATCAAGAAGAAGAGTATCCCGGCCTCCAGAGTTCCCACGTGCTCCTCGTAGTTGCCCGTCTCCCCCGCCTCCCCGCACCCCCCAGCAAGCACCCTCCCCCCCTCTCCCACTTTGCTGTCACCCCGCAGGTTTCTGAGGCTGTTCCTCTCTTCAGTCCTTTTCTTGTGCGTCCTTCAGATTTGATCACGGGATCACGGTTTCTTCTTTCATTTCCATGTTGCAATTGAGCTCGTCTAGAGAATTTTTTTATTTCTGGCATTTTAAAGTTCTAAATTTTCCAATTATTTTCAGTTTTTCTTACGAGAATTTCTGTCTTTCCATTTGCATTCATTGGCATTTGGAATTCAGTTAAAAATTCCACTCTAGATCACCTAAGGGTTGGCATTTTTCTTGAAACCTAATCACATTTTTCTGGTTCTTTGTATGTGCAGTGAGTTTGGGATTGTCTTCGGGACCTTTTGGATATTATTAATTTTGTATAGATTCTGGATCCTTTCATAACACTCTGAAGAATGTTGGTTGTATGTATTCATTTCTTAAGCAGTGAGCCCAGTGGGTCGAGGCTGAGTGTTTTCTCACCGTGTGGGCTGTGCCCCCGTCGCTCGGTTTCCAAAGCCTGTGCTGTTGCTCTGGAGCCTGTCACGCGGGCACCGCTGGGGGTTCTCAGCCTTTGCTGTGATGCTCTGGGTCTTTAAGGTGCCTACGCGCAGTAGGGCTGTTTTTAAATTGAACTCCTGTCTCTGCCCCTTTGCTCTGCTGCTTTCGCCGGCTCAGGGCTGATCCAGATTTGAGCACGTCCCTTGGCTCGTGGGGTCCCCTCTTCCTGGTTTCGCAGCCCTTAAAAGCAGTTTCTCTCCGATTAGCAGTGTCTGGGGCCTGCCCTGGGGCAAGACTGCAAGGGAAAACGAAACCCAGGAAACTTCAGCCCCTTGATGGTTTCTTCTCCAGGTTTTCCCTCCTTTCTACTATTCCCTGGTTTTGTTTCCCTTTGACATTCCTTAGGTAGTAGCTTTTTGTGTTTTGTGTACGGTTTTTAGTTTTAATTAGTTGTAATCGGTAAGAGAGCCCTCTGGAAATGGAACCCATGTCATACATTTTTAATCTCTTCTGGAGGTGGAAGATTTGTACAGTGAGAATATTAATTTAATTTTTAAAATACGTATAGTATTTGTGACCATATCCTAAGTTATTTCAGGAGTCATTTAATGTAATAATAAAGTTGCATAAAGCTAGTTTTTTTCACAAGCTTGGATTTTTTTTTTTTTCTAAACATCTTTATTGGAGTATAATTGCTTTACAGTGGTGTGTTAGTTTCTGCTATATAACAAAGTGAATCAGTTATACATATACCTATGTTCCCATATCTCTTCCCTCTTGCATCTCCCTCCCTCCCACCCTCCCTCTCCCACCCCTCTAGGTGGTCACAAAGCACCGAGCTGATCTCCCTGTGCTATGCGGTTGCTTCCCACTAGCTATCTATTTTACGTTTGGTAGTGTATATGTGTCCATGCCACTCTCTCACTTCGTTCCAGCTTACCCTTCCCCCATCACAAGCTTGGATTTTTAAACAGGGCAAAGAATGAATGCTTGGATTCTCAGCGCTCTCCATCCCAGTTTTAGCCTTGATTTTTTTCTCTTTGGATTTGTGTGTTTGCTACTTGTAGTAAGTATAAAGCTAACTGCTTTATTTTAATGGAACCTAGATGATTACTTGAAAGAAGGAAATTAACTCAGTTTCTTGATTTCCTGTGGAAACTTGCTTGTTTTAATACATTACGCATAAATTTGAGAGTAAAAGGTGAAAGAAACTATATAAGTATTCACAATTTAAATCTAAAAGCGCTCTCATTTAAATGGAATTAGAGGGGAAATTGATTTTAATCATTTATAAAACCGGTTAAGGAAAGTCGAATAGTTTGGGGCTCAGGAAATTTTATTATTTAAGTTTTCTGAGATGTACAATTTTAGCTAATTTATGAGAACAAGAAATTAGTTTGTTCTGTCTATGGCATATTTCTTCTACTCCACAAGGGTAATTTAAACCTTAAATTTTAATTCAAAAAGCTATGAATAATTAACTAGTCTCTTGAAAAGGATCAGAAATCCTTCATTGTTTTATCATTCCATGATGTCAAATAGAAATTATTTCAGTGTGTTTCTGTTGTGGATTTTTCTGAGCAGAAGCAGAAAGTAGCCTAATTGCTAATTAATTTGTGTCCTATGTTTTAATAGGTATTTAACATATGTTTTTAATGCTTTGTTATTAGTTTGGTTGATTATACAGTTTTTATAAATCATTTGCAGTATTAGTCATTATGCTTAAATACACTGATTAAAGTCCGTGTGATTCAAGGAGTTTTAATTTTTAATTAATTTATGTTCAGTGGCATTAGTGACATAGAATCTGTATTTTTTCCCTCCTAGCAACATGATGCAGAAGTGGAGCACTTAACTGAAGTTCTTAAGGAAAGAAATAAAGAAAGCAGGAGGCTAAGGTCCTCTTTTGATGCATTGAAAGAATTGAATGATAGCTTAAAAAAACAGGTAAGACCTATTTTATCTATATTAGATTATAAGACATTCTTAGAACTATATAGATTAACAAATTGTTAAGTCAAAATCTTAGAACATATTCTGGCTTGAGAAAACCTTGATTATCTTTATTTGTTACCTTTATTATAAAATACTTCCAAATATAAATAAAGTATTCTTAAGCTCTTGGTTTCTCATCATCTGTTCTGACAACCAGCTGAGATGTTTGACAACTTGAAATTTTTTAAACTATTAATAGCAATGACTAGATTAAAAACAAGCAAAAGAAAACCTGCTAACCTGGATACTTTAGGCGCTGATTTGTAGCTTTGTGCTGTTCTTGCACCTGCTGTTACACACCACTCTTTATGTTTGGAGTGTCTGTGATGTGTTGATCCTGTGCTGGGGAGCGTGAGCTCATGCCCACCGTGTCACATTGCACTGCCCTTATGTATTAAGTGCTGTGGTTTAGCTCAGTGCTTAATAATACTCAAGTTGCACAAAATTCTTATGAGTTGTATTTTTTTTTTCCACTTCCCTTTGCCAGTTTTTGCCTGAAAGATGTGAAAGTGAAGGGCTCTGTGGAAGAGGGACAGGAGAGTGATCGTGTGTGTTTGTGGGGAGGGAAGCGTAGATGAGCAGAAGCGGGTAAAGCTCGTCACTTCAGTGGTTAAGGCCTTGGGCTGGGGAGCTTCGTGGATTCCCACATGTTGGTGAGCTCATACTCTGGGGTGGAACTGGGCTCCTGGAATCCCTTGGCTAGCTGTGTGTTCTTCACTACTTGTTACAGCCTTTCCCCTTGGCAGTGATAACTAGGTCCCCCATTTCTCACTTAATGTGATGCTCTGGCTTCTCTGAATCAGGTCTAAACTCCCACAATTAGAGTGTCACCTTGACTCACTGTTGTCTGGAAGCCTCCTTATCCTGGAGAGACTGCTTTTTCCCATCACAGTCTCAGGCGAGCACTCTTTTTTGAGAAGGGTTTCTTTAACTGCTAGTATAGGTGCATTGTTGCCCATATGTGTCTCTTAGGTGGATATAATCCTTGATAATCTTGCGTGTGTTTGATGAGTGTGTGGTGACGGGAAGTGTGCATTATTACGAGTTTGAACCTATTGATAGGAGTGGAGAAAGGTTGGAAAATTCACAAGAGAGGCATGTGGGACATAATGAAGAAGTTTAACACGGGAGTTCCAAAAGTAGTTAATAAGGCAAAAATATAATATGTGAAGAGGTGATATCCAAAGCTGGTGAAAGATGCCAACCTGTAGATTCTAAGAAATTCTGTTAACCCTAAGCAGGGTAAATACTGAGGAAAACCATATAAGCACGCTATTTTAAGACACAAAGACTTTAGATAAAGATAAAATCAGAGAAAAATAAGACACCTTACCTTCAAAGAAGGAGCAGTAAGACTAATGGCTAACTTTTAAGGAGGAAATATCACGTACCTTATTTACATAAACAGAAAAAGAGAAATGCTCCCTTTCTTGTTGTATGAGGCCAGCATAACCTTGAAACTAAACCTGTCAAGAACATTACAAGAAAAAAAAAATGCAAGCCAGTCTCCCATGAGTACAGATGCAAAAATTTTTAATATCAGCAAATTGAATCCAGAGGTACACAAAAAGTATAATACAGGGACTTCCCTGGTGGCGCAGTGGTTGAGAATCTGCCTGCCAATGCAGGGGACACGGGTTTGAGCCCTGGTCTGGGAAGATCCCACATGCCGCGGAGCAACTTGGCCCGTGAGCCACAATTACTGAGCCTGCGCGTCTGGAGCCTGTGCTCCGCAACGAGAGAGGCCACGATAGTGAGAGGCCCGCGCACCGCGATGAAGAGTGGCCCCCGCTTGCCGCAACTAGAGAAAGCCCTCGCACAGAAACGAAGACCCAACACAGCCATAAATAAATTAATTAATTAAAAAAAAAAAGTATAATACAACTCAGTGGACTTAGTCCAGGAATACAAGGGTCGTTTATCATTTGAAAATCAACACATCATCTAATAAAAGGAGAAAAATCATATAATTCCTTGATTTAAAATTCAGCACCAACTCAAAGATAATAACTAGTAATAGAAGAGAACTTAATTCTCATAGAGTATCTACAAAGAAAAAAAAAAAAACCAACTTCTGAATCACACTTAATGTAAGTTATTGAAATCTTCTCCCTTGAGATCAGAACAAGATAAAGGTGTTCACTGTTACAGTTTTGTTGAACTTTGTGCTGAAGTCCCAGTCAGTGCAGTGAGGAGAGGAAAGGCAGGGTCGGGAAGGAAGAAATAAGAATTATCCTCCGATGACATGATTATGCACAGATGTAGTAAGTATCCAAGTGAGCATACAGACAAGTTATTAGAATTAAGCAAATTTAGGAGACTCTTTGGGTATAAGTTCAGTATATAAAATACCAAGTGTATTTCTGTATATCAACAATAATCAAGTAGTGAATGTTTATTGAAAGATACTATGGGTAGTAGCATCAAAAAGCAATGGCTATCCAGGAATAAATCTAAAGAAAGATTATACATGTATAGAACATGCATAGTGAAGAGTACAAAATGTTATTAAAAGCAGCTAAAGAGGACCAAAATAAGTTGAAGGCTATGTTATGTTCAGGGATGAGAAGACTCAATATGGTAAAGATGTCAGTTTTCCTAAATTAACAGATACATTTACTCCAATCCCAGTAATTCATTACGGTGATGTTTAATGATTTGTACACTTTTCTGTACATACATTATAGTTCAATAAAAAGTTCTACTAAAAGACGTTTCCTATTAAAATGTATACGTGTAAGATGTTAGGATACTTGCACATTTTTCATAGAATGAAGTAAACTTTCTTAGAAACTCTTAATGTTTTAGGACCAAATGGTGGTTTTAGCTGTGATCTTTAATCATGGGTGCTACCTCTCTGTCTGTTGTGTTATGTTGCTTGGTAACACAGACTAGATAAGATAGTACTGGGAAAACTTTAGTAGGAAATCGGCTTGAGGTTTCTATTGATATATCTAATGTTTTCCTACTTTAGTTAAATGAAGTAAGTGAAGAAAACAGGAAGTTGGAGGTTCAGGCTAAAAGAGTTCAAGCTCGTTTAGATAATTTACAGGTAAGGTACCTGCTCTTCTCTTGAGACACAAGTGAAATTTAAAATGACTGCCTTTGGACTTTCTCACTTTTTTTTTTTTTTTTTTCTCACTTTTAATATAATTTTTTTTTTAAATTCATGGATATGTACTGTCACAGAGGAAGTATGAGTTTATGACAATACAGAGATTGAAAGGAAATCCCCACGCTGCTCACGAAGCAAAAAGTTTAAAACAGGAAAAAGTACCAGTTTCAAAACCTTATAAGGTATGATATGATTTCTCCATTGGAAAGCCAGGAGGACATTTTTCTCTTCCTTATTTTTTTTCCCTTTAGCAAACATTCTTCTTGGTGTGAAAGGATTCACTGTGATAATTTCTTTGTAGAAAAGTATTGCTATAATATTTCAAATATGCTTTTGTTTGCAAAAACAAAACAAAACATTCAGCTGCTAAGAATATTCGTGTATAAGGCTTTTTGGGGACATGTGTTTTCATTCCTCTTGGAAATATAGCCAAGACTGGAATTTCTGGGTCATAAGGTAGAGATATGTTTAACTTTTGGGGCAACTGCCAGTTTTCCAAAGTGGTTGTACCATTCGTACTCCTGCTAGCAATGTGTGTATGACAACTTTGCCAACATTTGGTGTTTGCAGTCTTTTTCATCTTGACCTTTGCAGTGGGTGGGTAGTGATACCTCACTGGGCTTCAGTGGTTTTGATAAATGCTCTAGTTTTTCATAGAGTGAACTGGGGGGATGGCCCTGTTTCAGGAAGGCAACGGGAGCCCCAGCAGCAGCGGCGGGATGGGCACCGTCTGGCCTGTGACGGGCCGGCGCGGTGCGGCAGGGCCGGATCCAGCAGGAGCCGCCGCGCTCCCAGTCCTGCGCGCGGGTCCACGCACAGCACCTCCTCGACGGAAGGCCAGGGACCTCGTCCATCCGCAGGGCCAGGCCTGGGGGAGCTGCTTGTGCCGAGCTCTCGGGCCCCCCGCTTGGCGGTGCTGCGGGATGTCAGCAGGGAGGTGCCGCGGCTCTGGGCCGTGCTGCCGAGAGCACAGAGGACCCGGCCTGCGTCCCCTCCGGCACCTGCAGTGGGAGGTCAGCTCGGGGCGGGCTGTCGACGTCGGGCGGGGAGGGAGCCAAGCCCACAGCATCGCTGGCCCGGCCTCCGCGTCTCGTCCAGGAGGAGCACGGCGGCCACAGCAAGGGCGGCAGCACCGGCCGCATGGCCCTCCCGGGGGCTCCAGGCCTAGGGTCCCCTTCTGACCTGCAAGGACCCCTCCTGGGCCCCACGTTGCGCTCCCAATGGGGCTGCCCCAGCCTGTGGCTGCCCCGCCTGCCCTCGCCTCTACCAGGCCCCGGCTGTGTGCAGAGGGTTTAGTGGTTGGAAAAGGTCGTATTTAACTCACCCCCGCCTTTTTCCTGTCATGGATGCTGGCTGTGAAAAAAAATAATTTTTTTAAAATTAATTAATTTTATTTTTGGCTGCATTGGGTCTTTGTTGCTGCGCGCGGGCTTTCTCTAGTTGCAGTGAGCGGGGGCTGTTCTTCGTTGCGGAGCGCAGGCTTCTCATTGCGGTGGCTTCTCTTGTTGCAGAGCACGGGCTTTCGGCACCCAGGCTTCAGTAGTTGCAGCACTCGGGCTCAGTAACTGTGGCTCACGAGCTCTAGAGCACAGGCTCAGTAGTTGTGGCGCACGGACTTAGTTGCTCCGCGGCATGTGGGATCTTCCCGGACCAGGGCTCGAACCCGTGTCCCCTGCATTGGCAGGCGGATTCCCAACCACTGCACCACCAGGGAAGTCCCGTGAAAAAATTTTTTTAATTAAAAAAAAAAATAAAGTAAATTGGAAAAAGTGGAGATTTATACTCAGGTTAGTCAAGATGATTGCAGTTTTCATCAAAAGTTCCTATGTGAAGAAAATTGAGAAAGTTAAAAGTGACTCTTGGTCAGAATAGTATAACTTTGTTTTCATTCATCTGATTCTGTTTTTGTGGATTGCTGTCTGCTTAATTTTGTCTTTTTATTAATTTGCTTTTGTATTTCTCTGTCTAAAATTAAATCTAGCATAGTTCCTGTTTAAGGAACATGTGTGATAAATGTTGAATTAAACTGACTAAAAGTGATTTGAAGGAACACGGAAATCAGTTTAGTTGAATTTATAATTTTTTTATGGCACTTTGTTCTTATTTTCCTCCCATTTTGGTAGACTCTCAGAGAACAGGATTTCCAGGAAAAATTTTTCATACCCTATTTATAGAATGTTATGGTGTAAAGGAAAACAACTTTTTTGGGAAAAAGAAGATTTGAAGTTTCATGGTGGAAATTGTTTAGCTTTTGAGACCTTTAAATTTGTTAAAATCTATTAGTTTTGGTGGTTCATGCTCTTGAGTTAAGGCCAATTTTACTCTTCTCGGTTATCAAACTTGGATAAAGAATTTTAATGAAAATTCTCTCTTTTGGTTATAAGGTGCAGTTCTTTCAATTTCCTTGTTATGGTGGGTTTCTCCCCTTCTGTCAGCCAGCATTTAACATGTTTCTAATATTAATTAGAGATACTTGATTTGGAATTTCTTTCATTTGGAGAAGCTTTGTCATCCAATACATGTTTTAGTGTTTTAGATAAATTATTCCGTCATCACTTAACCAAATTTAAAACTTGCCTTTGAAGTTTTAGGAGGCTGTGAATTGAAAGAAGTGCTTGATTTAGTTTTTTGGCATATAGGTACCACTTAATGGACAAGTTTATGAACTTCTAACTGTCTTCATGGACTGGATTTCGGATCATCACCTTAGCAAATTGAAACATGAAGAATCTGGAATGGATGGTGAAAAGGCACTACCCACATTTGCTTCTCAGAGAAATGATATTCAGCAGAAGTGTGTGAAGGTTTGTTTTTTAATTTGAAATATATGACTCAGTAGACACGAAGATTGAAAAAGTGGTACATTTTACAAGAGAAAAAATATTGAAAGTATTTTTGATAGAAAGTTGATTATACCAATAGTCAGTTCTAAAAAGATTCATTTCAGACTTAATTCAAATTAATTCATACTTATATTTTTTGTAACATGATGGGAATTTCTTTTTAAAGGCAGACCAGAAATTGAAAACCTACTCCAAAAATGGTAAAATAATTGTGTATTAGAGTTAGGCAGATAATCAGTGATAGGAACAATTCCTGATACACATCATTTTAGGATTCAGATCCCACTGAAATAATTTTATTTTGCCTTTTGTCATGAAGGGTTAAATAGTATTTTCAAGGGACTTCTCATTAACAAAGAGAAATGACCATTTTCTTAAATTACAGACATTAATTTGGATATTGATACTCAGGATTTCCAGTCAGTATAAATTGTCATTAGAGATTGACGGTTGCATTCTACAAGAAATACGTTAAAACTCTGAAGAGTGGATATCTAAAGTTGTTTGGTTTAACGAATTATTAAATACAGGCCAGGATTTCATTTGAGGAAATTATTTCCGGTTTTCATCCTTACCTAAAAAGTTTCTTCTAAATGCTTTTTGTGCTAGGCAGGATAATGGCCCTGGAGATGTTCATAACCTAATCCCTGGAACCTGTCTATGTGTCACATTTACATGGCAAAAGTAAATTAAGGTTACTAATCAGCTGACCCTCAAGTAGAGATTAATCAGGATGACCTGGGTGGGTCCGGTAATCACGTGAGCACTTCAGGCCAGACAAAAGAGGCAGAAGAGGAGGCGAGACACTCAGCGCATCCTCGCATCCTCGCTGGCTGTGAAGATGAGGAAGAGGGTCATTAACCAAGGAATGCAAGCTGCTTCTAGAAGCTAGGAGTTACCTTCTGCCGACAGCCAGCAAGGAAACGAGGACCTCCATCCTACAACCACAACCCAAAGGAGCAAAACAGGGATCCTTCCCAGCCTCCAGGGAGGAACTCAGCTCTGCTCACACCTTGATTTTACCTGGTTGAGACTCAGTCAGACTTCTGACCTACAGAATTGTGAGATAATAGATTTGTGTTCTTTAAACCAGTAAGATTGTGGTAATTTGTTATGGCAGGAATGGGAAACAAATACATCTTTGTTTAGAATTTGTCTCTTTTAGCATCTGCATCAACTATTCTGTCTATATCTAACCACATTTTAGAAGTAGCTGCTAATGAGGAAGGCTTCCGGTATTAAAGTTCTGTATAGAAATATCATCTGTTAGAGCTAGAGGCAATAGGGCAGTCCTAGGATATTAAGGCTAACAGTCGATCATTTTAGCAGATGGAATATGGGTCATGTAATATTCTGTTTTTACATCAGGTTAATGGCATAAGAGGAGAATGTTGAGCACATATTTGGCGTGGGATTCTTGTCATCATCCTTAAGTGAGGATCGTTATTTATTAACTTATTCTGGATTTACAGTTTTTGTTGAGCCTAGATCTTTAACGAAAATATTTTTAATATATGGTCCCTGGTATATTAGTAAAGGTAGAATAATGTTAAAACTTATTAATAGCCTTCTTAATAGAATAAGAGAAGGATAAATAGTACCAAACTAATGAATTACTTAACTGCATATACTTGTGGCCAACAGAGAAGCAACTATTCAGATCTTTTTAGGAGTATGTACAATTTGTGATTTTAAAATAATGAAGCCTTTTTTCTGACAGCATGTATTGAAAAACTTTGATGATCCCTATATTTATTTTAAGAACACTAGTATAGCTGTGAAAATACTTCTGCAGAATAATGGCTCTACCAGTTGCCTCTGGGAACTTCTGACATACTTTGTTGTATATTTTATCACAGTCATGACCCATTATCATTTGCAGATCGATTTAATATTTTAAAACACAAAAAGCCAATGGGGACTAAGTATGGTACATATAAGTAGATGATCAAACTGAGTATGGTATGCCTTAATAAGACTGCTTTTCTTGTGGGACTCAGAAATAGGTAGGTGGAATATTTTCAAAGAAATTGCAAAAGGAGTAATTCAGTACAACCTGGAGTGTAATCCGCAGCTTCAAGTTGTAGTTAAAGCACACACACAAGCCCAGAGAAGACACATCCCTAGAAAAGTTTTGAGAGGTCCCAGAACCACAAGCTGATTGGTGGGCTGGTTGGTGAAGGGTCTTCCCCTCCATGAAGCCACTCGTTAAGACTGGGAGGGGTTGTGGTTTTTTCCAAATGCCAAAATTAAAACCAAAAAAAGTCATAAGGCATTCAAGGAGAAAGGGACATATGGTTCTATCAAAGGAATGAAACAGAGCTCCAGAAACCGACTATAAGGAAACACAGCTCTCTGAACTTCCAGACAAAAAAAACCTTTAAAACTCTCTTAAAGATGTTCTGTGAGCTAAAAGAGAACACGAATAGACGACTAAGCAAAATTAGGAAAATGAAGTGTGAGCAAACTGAAAATATCAAAAAGTAGAAATTATAAGAAGGAACCAAATGAATTTGGGAGCTGAAGAATATAATAATTTGAACTGAAAAAATTCATTAGAGGGGCTCAACAGCAGACTTGATCAGGCAGAAGAAAGAATCAGCAAAGATGAAGACAGGTTATTTGAAGTCATTAAGTCAGAGGAGCAATAAAAGAGAGAGAGAATGGGGAAAACTGAAGAAAACCTGATGGACTTGCAGAACCCTGGCAGGTGGATGAAGTGGATCAACATGTACACCGTGGGAGACCCAGAAAGAGAAGAGAGAGGAAGGGGCAGAGATTTGTTCTGAAGATTATTTGAATAAAAAATGGCCAAAAACTTCCCAAGTCTGAGGAAATAAATGGACATACAATTCAAGAAGCTTAACAAACTCCAACTAGGATAAACTCCAAAAAACCCACTCTGGGACACATTATAATTAAACTGTTGAAAGTCAAAGACAGACTCTTGTAATCAGCAAGAGAAAAGTGACTTTTCATATTCAAGTGAGCTTTTGTAAAAATACAGCACACTTGGGAGATAACTGTGGGTTTGGTTCCAGGCCATTGCAATAAAGCTAGTCAGATGAACTTTTTGGTTTCCCAGTGCATATAAAAGTTATGTTTACACTGTAATGTAGTCTATTAAGTGTGCAGTAGCTTTATGTCTAGAAAAAAATTGTACATACCTTTCAAAATGCTAGCAAGTTGTAATCTTTTTGCTGGTGGAGGGTTTGAAATATTGTGAAAATTCCAAAATGTGACACAGAGGAAGTGAACAAATGCTGCTGGAAAAATGGTGCCAATAGACATGCTCAATGCAGGATTGTCACAAACCTTCAATTTGTAAAAGCTGCAATATCTGCAAAGTGCAATATAGCGAAGCACAATAAAATGAGATATGGCTCTGTCAGCGGATTTCTTAGGAGAAACTTTGCAGGCCTGAAGGCAGTGGGTGGTATATACAAGGTATTGAAAGAAAAAACCCATCAACCAAGAATACAATTATCTGGCAAAATTGTCCTTCGGAATGATGGAGAAATTAAGACTTTTCAGATAAACAAAAGTTCAGGGAGTTCATTAGTAATAGACCTACCCTGTAAGAAATGCTAAAGGGAGTCCTTCCATTTGAAATGAAAGCACACTGAACAGCCACATGAAGCTATATTATAGAGTTTACAGTAAAGGGAAATACATGGACAAATATAGTAACTTGTAAGTTTGGTGCATAAATCCACTTTTAATTCTTGCATGGAGTTTAAAAGACAAAAGTATTAAAAAAAACCCCTGTAAATCTATGTTAATGGGTTATGCATCATATAAAGATGTAATTTGTCACATCAATAATAGAAGTGGCGTGGAGGAGCTGTAGAAAAGTTGTGTTTTGGTATATAACTGAAGTTTAGTTTTTATCGCTTTAAAAAATTGTTTTAACTTTACACAAAAGGAAATGAGAAGCAAATGAGAGCATATCACTACAAAAAAATCAGTGAAACATAAAGGAAGGAAGGCAGTACAAGAAGAAAGGAACAAAAAGCCGTAAGGCAAACAGAACACGGTTAACAAAATGGCAATAGCAAGTCGTTCCCTACTAGTAATCGCTTTAAATGTAAACAGATTAAACTCCCAGGTCAAAAGGCATAAGACTGGCTGAATAGATGGAAAAAACCCAGCATTGAACTATTTGCTGTCTATAAGAGGCTCATTGTAGATCTAAGGACACTCATAGGCTGAAAGTGAAAAGTGTAGAAAAAGATAATCAATGCAAACAGTAACCAAAAGAGAGCAGAGTGGTTCAGACAAAATAGACAAACCTTAAATCAAAAACTTACAAGAGACAAGGACATTTTAGTATGATAAAAGAATCAATTCACCAAGAAAGTATAACAATGATATTTATGCCTAAAACATTAGTGTTCCTGAATATAAAGCGAACATTGACAGACTTAGAGGGAGAAATAAATAGCAACACATGGGGTTGGTATTAGGAGACTTCAGTACCCCATAATGGATAGAAGAACATCTGACAGAAGATCATAAATGAAACAGAGGACTTGAATAACATTGTAGACTAGTTAGACCTAACAGACATAAACAGAACATTTCACCCAGCAGTGGCAGAATATACATTTTTCTCAAGGACACATGGAATATTCTTTGGGATAGACTATACATTAGGCCACAAAACAACTCTTAGCAAATTTAAAAAGACTGACCTTATATATCTTTTCTGATCCCAGTGGGATGAAACTAGAAATCAGTAGCAGAAGGAAAATGGGAAAATCTACAAATATGTGAAAGACAAACAACATACTCTTGAAGAACCAGGAGGTCAAAGAATAAATTAAAAAGGGAAATTAGAAAATGCCTGAGACATGAAAATAAAAACATGTACCAAAACTTAAGGGATGCAGCCAAAGCAATGACTGCTAAGAGGGAAATTTGTATCTACTGCTTACATTAGAAAGAAGAAAGCAACCTAATATCGTACCCCAAGAACTAGAAAAAGAATAAACTAAACCCAGCGTTAGCAGGGGGAAGGAAATAATAAAGATTAAAGGTAAATAAAACAGACCATAGAAAAACAATAGAAAAAAATGAATGAAACTAAGAGTTGGTTCTTTAAAGTTTTTAAAAATGTACAGACCTCCAGCTAAATTAAGGAAAAAAAGAGAGAAGACTCAAAGACACAACTAAAATCAGAAATGAAGGAGGTGGGGCTTCCCTGGTGGTCCAGGGTTTAGGTCTCTGCACTTCCACTGCAGGGGGCCTGGGTTCGATCCCTAGTCAGGGAACTAAGATCCCGAAATATGTGCAACGTGGCCAAAAAAAAAGAGAAGGAAATGAAAGAAGCATTACAACAGGTGCCACAGAAATGAAAAGGATTATAAGAGAGTATTATGAAAAATTGTATGCCAACAAATTAGATAACCTAGAAGAAAAGGATAAATTCTTAGAAACACACAACCTACCAAGGCTGAATCATGAAGAAATAGAAAATTTCAACAGACTTACAAGTAGTAAGGAGATTGAATCAGTAGTCGAAAAGCTTGCCAACAAACAAAAGCCTGGGACCAAGTGGCTTCACTGAAGTATTCTACCAAATGGCTTCACTGGAGTATTCTACCAAACATTTAAAGAAGTTCTCACCCCAGTCGTCCTCAGACTCTTGCAGAAAGTTGAAGAGCACTTCCAGACTCATTCTGTACGGCCATCATTACCCTGATACCACAGCCAGACACAGATACAAGAAAATAGAATTGCAGGCCAGCATTTCTCATGAAGATTCATGTAAAAATCCTCAATGAAGCACTATCAAACCAAATTCAACAGCACATTGAAAAGGTTATATACATCATGATCAAGTGGGATTTATTCCTGGAATACAAGGATGTTTCAACATATGGAAAAAATCATTGTAATTCACCACATTACCAGAATGAAGAACAAAAACCACACGTTCAGCATTTGACAAGATTCAGCACCTTCTCATGATAAAAACACTCAACAAACCAGGAATAGGAGATGTAGAAATACAGGATAAAGAAACGAATATAGAAGAAATAGAACTAGAAAGAATAGAAGGAGAAGTATTATCATTTTAGTATTCATTCTGGCAGTCCCTGTCTTTTAACTGGTATATTTAGGACATTGACATTAAAGTGATTATTGATACAGTTGGATTAGTATGTACCCTATGTGTTACTGTTTTCTATTCATTGACCTTGTTACTTGTTTCTCTTTGTTTTCCACTCTTTCTGCCTTTTCTGGTTTTAATTTTGTTCACCATTTTTTTCTCCCCTTTTAGCACATCAATTATACTTCTTTTTTTTCCTTTTTTTAGCAATTGCTCTTGAGTTTGTGATAGTTGTGTTTACAACTAATCCAAGTCCACTATCAAATAACCCTTGACTGTAACTTCAAGGGTAGTGCAGACACCTTGTAACACCTTGTAACACCCGTATCGGGGGAGTTGGGTCTGGGAGCCCGGGTACGCCAGAATCTGCAGGTGCTCAGGCTCTTTCTATAAAATGGCCCTGTGTATCTTCAAGTTTCGAATCCTTGGATTCAACCAACCACAGGTGGAAACTTGAACCCATGGATGTGAAACCCACGAATACAGAGGGCCAACTGTATATTCATTGATAAAAGTCCATGTGTTAAGTGGACCTGCACAGGTCAAGGGTCAGCTGTATTCCCAATTCCTGCACTTTGTTGTCATTCACGTCACTGAGCCATAAGGTATATAATCACTGAACACCGCATTGCCCTTATTATTTTGAACAAACTGTTGTCTGTTAGATCAATTAAGACTAAGAAAAATAAAAGATTTTATTTTACTTTCATTTATTTCTCCTCTAATGCTCTTTATGTAGATCCCAGTTTCTGACCTGTATCGTTTTACTTTGCTCTGAAGAATATGTTTCAACATTCTTTTTTTTTTTTTTTTTTTTTTGATTTTGTGTGTGTGTGTGTGTGTATTTTTTTTTGGTGGTGCTGTACGGCTTGCAGGATCTTAGTTCCCCAACCAGGGGTTGAACCCGGGCCACAGCAGTGGGAGCCTGGAATCCTAACCTGTAGGCCACCAGGAAATTTCTCAACATTCTTGAATGGTGGGTTTAATGGTGAGAAGTTCCCTGAATTATTGTTTGGTGAAAAAGTCTTTATTTCTACTTTTGAAGGATGACTTCACTGAATACAGAATTCTGTGTTGGTGGTTTTTCTCTCATCACTTGGAATGTCTCACTCCCTTCTCCTCTTCCTCGTGTGGTTTCTGAGGAGTCGTCCAGTGTAATGCTTATTCTTGCACCTCTGTATGGTCCGGTATTTTCCCAAGATTTTTCTTTCTCTTTGATTTTCTGAAATTTGAATGTGATATTCCTAGGTGTAGGGTTTTTTGGCTTGTATCCTGCTTGGTTAAACACTTTCCTTTGTTAGGGAGAATAGAGTGCTCTGGCATGTCTCAAAATGCCTACTTTCCATCCTTTGCTCACCTGGCAGTGCCTTGATAAAAGCAGATATTGAGACCAAAACAGAAGACAGACCTTCACTATAGAGAAAATTCTAACTAATTAAAAAGTGAAGTTTGAGTCAAAACATTTTTTTAAACTTTTATGCTTCAAAGTATACTATCATGAGAGTGAAAGGCAACCCAATGAATGGAAAAAATATTTTTCAAATCAGATCTGATAAGGGACTTCCATCTCGAGTATTTAAACAAAAAGACCTTACAACTTAGTAATTAAAGACAGCCTAATTGAAAACGCTCAGTGCATCTGAATAGACGGTTCTCTAACACTCACCCAAATGGTCGATAAGCACGTCAAACGATGCTCAGCAACGTTAGTAATTTGGGGAATGCAAATCAGAGTCACTTTGTTTTGTCGCTTCACACCCCCTGGGATGGCTAAAATCAAAAAGCCAGATAATCTTAAGCATTGACCAAGGTGTGAAGAAATCGGAACTCTCATGCGCTGCTGGTGAAAATGTAAAAAGGTGTAGTAGGAACTTTGGAAAATGGCCTGGCAGTTCCTGAGAAGATTAAACGTGGATTTACCATACGAGTCAGCAGTTCCACTCTGAGGTGTGTACTCAAGAGAAATGCAGGCGTGTGCGCACATAGATTCATATGTGAATGTTCATGGCAACATGACGCACGATAGCCAACACGTGGAGACAACCCAGATGCCCATCAGCTGACAGATGGCTCAATAAAATGGTGTGTGTAGACTGTGGAATATTACTTGGTGGTAAAAGGGGATGATATATCCTTGCATAGTACAACGTGAGTGAATTCTGAAAATACTGTAAGTGAAAGAAGCAAGTCACAAAAGACCACATGTTGTGTGATCCCATTTATAGGAAAATCCTGGAACCGTGTAAATCAGTGTAGAGCAAGTAGCCGAGTGGTTGTGAGGACTGGATGCTGAGGTGCCTGCTAATGGTTAGGGTCTTGGGGGGAGGGTGATGGGAATGTTCTCAAACGGATTCTCACGATGGTTTCACAACTCGCTGAATGTACTAAAAATCACTGAATTGTACACTTTACATGGGTGACTCGTATGGTGTGTGAATTATATCTCACTAAAACGATTACCAGAAAATTCACCACCACCACTGTGAAAGACAGGAAAGACACCAGGCCGACACGAGGTGCTCTTGGTCTTGGCGTTCCCTGGGTCCTTAGGCCTGGGGCACTCCGCTTCCTCCCCGCTCCCCTCGCCTCCCCTCCCCAGCGTCATGCTGGTAACCTAGTGAACTTACTGAATATCTCACACTTGTAATTTTCCTGCGTGCTTCCTTGTGTTATGTACCTTGTTTGTGACAGAAGCACTTTATACGTAGTTCTGTGTACCTTATCTTGTATGCCTGTGTGTGGTCCCAGCTGAAAGATTTCTCTCTGCAACGAAACACTTTCCTTCCTTACCAGTTTTAAATACTGTAATTTAAGGGTGGGGGGATTAAGAATGCAAAATGTTCCTGTGATTATGACCTTAACAGAGTAGGTGGTTATCAAATTCTGTTCATCCACAAAAGTACCCAATTTCGGGTGTCTGTAAGTTTTGTTTTGCTTGAAATTTCATTCTAGAAAATAACTAAGACTAGGAGGAAATTAATGAAGAGCTTTCAGGAGAAAATAGCGTCAGATTTATGCTTTGAAAGGGTCATGTCTGCTGTGACGCGGCAAGAGGGTCGAAGAGATGCAAGAGCAGGTCTGGAGGACAGTTAGGAAACGCAGGTGGTTCAGGGAAAGGACAGTGTGGCCGTGAGCTGGAAATGGGCCGTCTAGAGAATGTTTAGGGGGGAAGATTGACGAGACTTGGTGATGGATCCTGTATAAAAGGTGGGCTCTCAGGGTTGGCGCCCAGGCTCCTGACTTTGCACCGGGATGAACGTTGGTCGTGTTCACTGCAAGTAGGAAATACTACACGAGATCTGGGTTTGAGCCTCCACTGTTGGTAAGTTAGTTTTAGACGAGTTGAGTTGCAGACACCAGAGCGCGTGTGCGTGTGTGGGTGTGGGTGTAGGTGTGGCTCCGGGGGCTGGGGCTCTGCGGAGAGGCCCGAGCTGGGCGTGTGGATGTGGGAGTTGTGAGTCCGGACTGGCTAGCGCTGAAGTGGAGGAACTCCGGTATTTAATGGCCAGGTGAGTGAGGACCAGCCAGCAGGAGCGAATGGTAGTGGCCTGAGAAGCAGAGGAGAGCTGGGTGTCGCGGGAGAAGTTGGTGACACAGAAGACAGGGGGGCTGTTTCCAGAGGAGGGCGTAGATCGTATATGTCCTTTCAGACTCAGAGGTTTATCTTTATACCTTATTTATCGCATCTGGGGTCCAATTACATATGGTTTTATATCCCAGCTTTTATTATTTTTACTTAATTTTTATCATTAATATTTTTCTGTTCATAATCTTTAGTCTACTGAGTAGCTAGCTATCTACTTGACCTAGCCTTTGCTAGGCAATTAAGTTACTTCCATGTTTTAGAAACAGTGTAATAATAAATGTCTTTGTGCATGTGCTTTTGAAGGGGTTTATTTTAGGTGATTTTCTTAGGCTAGTATAACAGAAGTGGGATTATTTCATCAAAGGTTTAGAATGTATCACTGTGGTCTTAATCTTTCAGCAAAATGACATACTGTTGAAGCAGTGTTCATAAATACCTTTTTAAAAAATTTGCATTATTTTTGCAAGTTGACATTAATTAAGATATTTATGAAAGACAGACATATAAAGAGGAAAGTAAATATCACTCCAGTTACTGAAATCTCACTGTTAATATTTTTTAAAAACATCTTTTTTTATCTCTTTTTCAATATAAATTCATACAGACATATTTTATATAGGTGGAATCTTATTACACTTTTTGTAATCTGCTTTTATAACCTCAGGATATGCCATGGCAATAAATATAGATGCCATTATCATTTTTAATGGTTATATATGCACCATAAGTTTATTTAACCATTTAAGATTCAGCGTGTGTTTTTATAGGTTAATCTTAAAATCCTAGATGTGCCATTGCTGGGTCAAGGGAATACATATGTAATGTTTCAAATATATATTTCCTTATTGTATTACATATGGTTTTAAAGTGAAGATTTTTTGTTAGAGAACTCTTTTTTTTCTTTTGGAAAAAGATAATTTTTGGAAAATTGTGATAATTGATTTCAGACATCTAAAAATAGTGTGTGTTTGTATTTTCCATCATTTTATCTTTAGCTTTTGCCTGTGATGACAGAGCAGCTACAGTGGATGCCTTTTGTGAATGCCAAGCTTCACGAGCCTTTTGTAAAGTTTATATATTGGTCTCTAAGGCAGCTTGATGCTGGAACACAGGTAATTGGTGAATGGGAGTCTATCTGCAAGTAAAACCCTGTTGCTCTTGATCTTACTCTTTCACAGCTTTCCCCACGTGTCCTGTTCTGTTTCGGGACTTTTCCTTGCCTCCCTTGCTTTGTTCACCACTTTCTCTTCTTTCAGCTTTTACTATCCTATTTCTCAATGCTGTAGATCGGATTCAGGGTGTAACATTGTTTTTGAGTTTCAGAATTGTGTAATAAGGAGTTTCACTGTGTTAGGTTATTGTTGAAACCAACTGCCCCCCCCCCCCGCCTCATTATTTATTTTATAGTTTTTCATATTGTTCTGAAGGTAACAGAAATTGGTTTTTTGTGTTTATGCCAGTAAACACACACTAGCTAAATGGAACAGTGATTATTACGATAACCTAATCAAAGAGGGAAAATTATTCCAGCATCTTATAAAATGAAGGGTAGGTGTTACCAGCTCATGTAAGGGTTATTTAATCCAAGTATGATGTGCGTATATAACCAGTTGTGCTATGAGTTGTAGTAGGTTTGTAAAATGTTACTTCCCCAGTTAGTATTGATAAATGCTGTTACAGCTTTCATTTGGTTAAACATGGAGAAAAACAGATTAGCGCTTGGGTAGCTTACTCTTGGTCCTGTGGAGCTCAGGAAGCGCACCGCTGAACTGCTAAGTGCAGGGCTGGTGGGTAAGTAGTGGGGTGGTTGAGGTTTAGGGAAAATGTCTTTCCTGAGGATATCCTAAATATTTTGCCTTCACGGCGCACGCGAGCGAGTACGTGCGTGTGTGTGTGTGCGCGCACGTGCACGCACATACACACAGTTGACCTTAACTGTGTGTCTCACCAAAGTTATATAAGTTATCTGGTCTGTTAATGTCACTGTTGACTTTGCTGTTCGTGTGATGGTTTCTGAGAAAGGTTGGCCGAATGCTTGCTTTCAGCCGCAAAAGGCTAGACTCACAGAATTGAGTGAAACTTTGTTTTATCTTCCTTCCAGAAGAGTCTTCTCATTTTTCTTCAGATAACTTGTACTCTGTTCTTGTCTTCAGATCTCCACTCAGCACCACTCTGTGTGCACTGCCAGCCTGCACCCACTTTCTAGTGAAAAGTAGCCGCTCTCCATTCTTGCCACTCTCCCATTCATTGGCTCAACATTTACTGATGGGTTTTTAACATTTTAGTTTTAACAATTGTCAAATTGCAAGTACTTTTTTTAAAATTAAGCTTTTTATTTTGAGATAGTTGTAGATTCACTTGTAGTCATAAGAAATAATAGAGCGATCACTTGTTTCCATTCCCCCAAAGGTTACATACTCCAAAACTAGTTGCAGTACCACAACCATGATACCGACATGGCTATAGTCAAGGTAACGGAACAGTTTCATCACCGTGAAGGTTTCTTATGTTGCTTTTTTAATATATAGACTTCATTTTTTAGAGCGAATGTAGGTTCACAGCAAAATGGAGCACAGAGAGTTCCTGTAAACCCCTGCCCCACACGTGCACAGCCTCCCCACTACCAGCGTCCCACCAGATGGGACCTTTGTCACAGTCGATGGACCTGCACGTGCACGTCCTCATCACCCACAGTGTGAGGTTCACATCAGGGTCACTCTCGGTGTTGTACGTTCTGTGGGTTTTGACAGGTGTATCAGGGCATGTAACCGTCATTGTAGTATCACACAGAATAATTTAATACAAAAAATCGTTTGCCCTAAAAATCCTCTGTGTTGTGCCTATTCTTGCCCTCCCCGCAACCCCTGACTCCTGGAAACTACCGGTCCATTTACTGTCTGCAGAGTTTTGCCTTTTCCAGAATGTCATAGAGCTGGAATCATACAGTAAGTATGTACCTTTTTCACATTGGCTTCTTTCACCTAGTCATATGTATTTAAGGTTCCTCCCTCTCTTTTCATGGTTTGATAACCCTTTTCTTTTTAGCCCTGAATAATATTCCATCGCCTGGATAGACCACAGTTTATCTATCCATCACCTACTGACAGATATGTTGGTTGCTTCCAAGTTTTGGCAATTATGAATAAAGTTGCTATCACATCCATGTGCAGGTTTTTGTGTGGATATAAGTTTTCACCTCCTTTGGGTAAATATCAAGGAGCATGATTATTGGATAGTATGGTAAGAATGTGCTTTTTTTTTCTTTTTTTTAAGAAACTACAAACTGTCTTCCAAAGTGGCTGTGCTATTCTGCGTTCCCACCGGCAGTGATGAGGGTTCCTGTTGCTCCACATCTCGCCAGCATTCAGTGTTGTTTGTGTTCTGGGTTTGGGCCCTTCTAATAGTGTGTAGCAGTATCTCACGGTGGCTTTAATTTGCGTCTCCCTGGTGACGTACGATGTGGAGCGTCTTCTGTTTGCCTGACGTCTGTATGTCTTCTTTGGTGAGGTGTCCAGGTCCTTTGTGCACTTTTTAATTGGGTTGTGTGTTCTCTTCTTGCTGAGTTTTTAGAAGTCTTTGTATATTTGGATAACAGTCTTGTATCAGATGTGTCTTTTGCAGGTATTTTCTCCTAGGGTGTACCTCCTAGCCTAGGTGTTTCTCTGTGGCTTGTCTTCACATTCTCTTGACAGTGCCTTTCACAGAGCAAGAGTTTTTAATTTTAATGAAATCCAGCTTATCAATTATTTTTCACAGATCGTGCCCTTTGGTGGTGTATCTAAAAAGTGATCACCGTACCCAAAGTGTTGTTATACCCTCTTGGAGAATTGACCCGTTCATCACTATGTGATGCCCCTCCTTTCCCTGGTAACGTTCCCTGCTCTGAAGCCTGTTTTGTCTGAAATTAAGATTTCAAAGCTGTTCCAGCTTTCTTGTGATTACTGTCAGCATGGTATATCTTTCTTTATCCATTTATTGAATACTTTTAATTTGTATGTGTCTTTAGATTTAAAGTGGGTTTCTTGTAGACAGTGTATAGGGATCTTCTATTACAGTCTCTTGTAATTGGTGTGTTTTGACTGTTGTTATTTAGAGTGATTATTGATACTGTTTGGTTAATATTTACCTTAGTTGCCAGTTTTCTATTTGTTGACATTGTTCTTTGTTTTGTTCTTCTACTCTTTTCCTTTCTTTTGTGGCTTTAACTGGACATACGATAGTCTACTTTCCATCCTTTCTTAGCATGTCAATTGTACTACTTTTTTTTACTTTTTTTAGTGGTTGAGTACCTTATTAGAACAAAATATTCCTAATTCTTTCCTTCTGTGTTTTATTCCTTTGTATCATTGCTGTCATTCATTACTCCTATACATAAGCACACACACGTGTGTATATATGTTATACGCACATGCACATATAAACACACATGCATACATAATCGAATACATTGCTATTATTTTCAACAAACTGTTATCTGTTAGACCAATTAAGAATAAGAAAAATAAGTGTTTTTATTTTACTTGCACTTCTTCCTTCCCTAATGCTCTTACTTTGTGTACATCCAGGTTTCCCAAGATATATAATTTCCTTCTTTCTAAAGAATTTTTGTTAGTATTTCTTGCAAGACAGGTCTACTGGTAACAGATTCCTTCAGTTTTTGTTGATCTGAGAAAATCTTTATTTCCACTTCATTTCTGGTGGATGATTTTGCGGTATATAGAATTCTAAGTTGGCGGGTTTTTTCCCTCAACACTTTAAATATTTCCTTCTGCTCTCTTCGTACTTATGTGGTTTTTGAAGAGAACCTGGATGTAATTCTTATCTTTGCTCTGCTATAGGTGAGCTATTTTTTCCTCTGGCTTCTATTAGGATTCTTTTCATTAGCTTTTCTTTTCTTTCTTTTTTCCAGCTGCGCGACATGTGGGATCTTACTTCCCCCACCAGGGATTGAACCTGTGCCCCCTGCGGTGGAAGTGCAGAGTCTTTTTTTTTTTTTTTTTTTAATATTTTATTCAAATCACATTTATTTTAAATTTATTTATTTATTTATTTATGGCTGTGTTGGGTCTTCGTTTCTGTGCGAGGGCTTTCTCCAGTTGCGGCAAGCGGGGGCCACTCTTCATCGCGATGCGCGGGCCTCTCACTGTCGCGGCCTCTCTTGTTGTGGAGCACAGGCTCCAGACGCGCAGGCTCAGTAATTGTGGCTCACGGGCCTAGTTGCTCCGCGGCATGTGGGATCTTCCCAGACCAGGGCTCGAACCCGTGTCCCCTGCATTGGCAGGCAGATTCTCAACCACTGCGCCACCAGGGAAGCCCTGGAAGTGCAGAGTCTTAACCACTGCACCACCAGGGAAGTCCCTAGCTTTTATTTTCTGTAGTTTATGATACACTTTGGTGTAGTGTTTTGTTTTCTTTTTTCTTTTGGTACTTATCCTACTTGGTGTTCTCTGAGCTTCCTGGTTCTGTGTTTTTGTTTCTGACGTTAATTTGAGGGAGGTTCTCAGTCATTATTGCTTCAAGTATTTCTTCTCTTTCTTTTTCTCTTTCCCTTCTGGTATTCCCATTACCCGTATGTCACACCTTTTGTAGTTGTCCCGTAATTTTTGTATATTCTGTTCCATTTTTTCAGTCTTTTTTTTTTTTCTCTTTGCTTTTTTTTTTTTTTTTTTGGCAGGGGTGGCTGCGTTGGGTCTTCATTGCTGTGTGCGGGCTTTCTCTAATTGCGGCGAGTGGTGTCTACTCTTCGTTGCGGTGTGAGTGCTTCTCGTTGCCGTGGCTTCTCTCGTTGCGGAGCACAGGCTCTGGGCGCGTGGGCTTCTGTAGTTGTGGCACACGGGCTCAGTAGTTGTGGTTCGCGGGCTCTAGAGCGCAGGCTTGGTAGTTGTGGCACACGGGCTTAGTTGCTCCATGGCATGTGGGATCTTCCCGGACCAGGGCTCGAACCTGTGTCACCTGCATTGGCAGGCGGATTCTTAACCACTGCGCCACCAGGGAAGTCCCTCTCTTTGCTTTTTAGTGTCTGAAGTTTCTGTAGAAGGTATCGTCAAGCTCAGAGGTTGTTTCTGGAGCCACGTAGATTCCACTAATGAGCCCAGCAAAGCTGTTCTCCATTTGCAGTGGTTTTCATCTCTAGTGTTCCTTTTGGTTCTTTCTCAGAATTTCATCTCTCTGCCTGTTTTATCCGTCTATTCTTTTATGTTGTCTCCTTTCTCCATTAGAGCTCTTGGCATGTTAATCATAGTTGTTTTAAATTCCCAGTCTGATTATTCCAACATTCCTACCGTATTTGGGTCTGATTCTGTTGCTTGCTCTGGCTTTTCAAACTGTGTTTTGCCTTTTGGTGTGCCTTGTCATTCTTTCTTGCTACCTGGACCTGCCGTACTGTGCACCGGAGCTGCTGCAAACAGGCCTTTAGTGCTGTGGTGGCAGGTGTGTGGAGGGGAGTGCTCTGTGGCTGTGTGATCAAGTCTCAGTCTTCCAGGGTGCGCGTGTCGCTGGCCTGTGAACTTCAGAGGTGCCTCTCGGGTCTTCTGCCCCTGAGGTGGGGCAGGAGCATAGCGTTCACTGGAGTTGGGTGTCATTTCCCTTCCCCTAGTCTGATTAGACTCTGATAAAACTCCAGCAGGCTAGGCTCTGGTAGAGTAGGTTTTCTTGAGGACACATCGAACACTGGACGGCGTTGCCGTGTTTGCTTCAGCTGTCGCACACGACCTCAAGACGAGCAGGGAGGTCTGTCTGCTCAGCCGTGTTGAGCCCACCGTGCTCTTCCTTGCCGGTGTTCCGAGGCTCCTTCTTCCGTCTCTCCTGTTTGGAGAGCTTCCCTTAGGCAGTCTGATGACAAGCTGTCTTGCTTTTCTTTTTTTTTTTTTTAATTTAATTTTAATTTTATGTTGGAGTATAGTTGATTAACAGTGTTGTGTTATTGTCACGTCTACAGCATAGTGATTCAGTTCTACATATACATGTATCTATTCCTTTTAAAATTCTTTTCCCATTTAGGTTATTACAGAATATTGAGCAGAGTTTCCTGTGCTATACGACAGGTCCTTATTGTTTATTTATTTTATATGTAGTAGTGTGTATATGCTAATCCCAAACTCCCAGTTTATTCCCCCAACCTTTCCCCTTTGGTAACCATAAGTTTGTTTTCTAAGTCAGTGAGTCTGTTTCTGTTTTGTAAATAAGTTCATTTGTATTTTTTTTTTTTTTTAGATTCCACATATAAGCGATATCATATGATATTTGTTTTTCTTTGTCTGACTTACTTCACTTAGTGTGATAATCTCCAGGTCCACCCGTGTTGCTATAAATGGCATTATTTCATCCCTTTTTATGGCTGAGCAGTATTCCACTGTATATATATATACCACATCTTCTTTATCCATTCTTCTGTCAGTGGACATTTAGGTTGTTTCCATGTCCTGGCTATTGTAAATAGTGCTGCAGTGAACACTGGGGTGCATGTGTCTTTTTGAATTGTGGTTTTCTCGGGATATATGCCCAGTAGCAGGATTGCTGAGTCATATGGTAGCTCTATTTTTAGTTTTTTAAGGAACCTCCATACTGTTCTCCATAGTGGCTGTACCAATTTACATTCCCACCAACAGTGTAAGAGGGTTCCCTTTTCTCCACACCCTCTCCAGCATTTATTGTCTGTAGATTTTTTGATGATGGCCATTCTGACCGGTGTGACATGATACCTCGTAGTTTTGATTTGCATTTCTCTAATAATTAACAATGTTGGGCATCTTTTCATGTGTTTTTTGGCCATTTGTATGTCTTCTTTGGAGAAATGTCTATTTAGATCTTCTGTCCATTTTTTGATTGGGTTGTTTGTTTTTTTGCTGTTGAGTTGCTGAGCTGTTTGTATATTTTGGAGGTTAATCTCTTGTGGGTTGCTTCGTTTGCAAATATTTTCTCACATTCTGTGGGTTGTCTTTTCATCTTGTTTACGGTTTCCTTTGCTGTGCAGAAGCTTTTCCTTCATCTTAGAATGCTCTGATTTCCCCATCATTTATTTCTAAAGCATATTTTCACTGGATATCGGATTTGGGGATGATAATTCTTTTCTTGCAGCATTTGAAAAATGTGCCAATTCCTTTTAGTCAGTTTCTGTGGTTTCTGTTAAGAAGTCTGCTGCCATTTGAATTGCTTTCCCATATATGTTCATTTCTCTGACACCGCTTTCAGTTTTGTTCTCTTTCTTCAGTTTTCATGAGTTTGACTGTGCTGTGTCTCGTTGGTCTCTGGGTCTGTCTTCTTTGGGGCTTGCTCGGCTCCCTCAGCCTCTGTAGCTGGTTTTCTGCTGAATCTGCCGGGTTTCCAGCCGCCGTCCTTCCGCTGTTCCTTCGGCCCCGCTTGGCTTGCTGCTGCTTTCAGGGTTCTGACTGTCGTCGCTGTCACAGCTTTTGTGACAGTCCCTCAGTTTCTTGAGTCTCTGTTTTTTTCCCTCAGTTTTTTTTTCTTCTTTCTGTTCAGATTGGGTAATTTCTGTTACTGTATTTTCCACTTAACTGATTCTTCCCTCTGTTCTCTCTGTTCTGCTGCTCAGGCTGTTCATTGAGTGTTTTGTTTTGGTTGTTGTGTTTTCAGTTATGAAATTTCTATTTGGTTCTTCTTTACGTTTTCTTTGGTACGACTTTCTTTTTTCTTTGATGAGATTTTCTGTTTTTTTCTTCATTTGTTTCAAAAATGTCTGTAATTTCTCATTTCGTCACAGCTCCTCTAGCGTGTTTGTCATGTTGGTGTCGGCAAGCATTGGTTTTCCTTTTTCATTCAGTTTGAGGTCCTCCTGGTGTGATTAGTGATTCTCTGTTGGAAACTGGACATTCCGGCATTGTGTCATGAGACTCCGATGTTAGTAAACATTTTGTCTTGCCTAGCTGGTGCTGCTCTGCAGATGAGGGGCCTCATCAGTCAAAGCCCCGGTTCCCCGCCAGCCTGTGTGGCCATGGGAGGCCGTGGGGGGGGGGGTCTGGGCCCCTCCCTACCTGGGGCGGGGCTGGGGGCGCCTCACTGCTCCCGCGTGGCCTCCGCTGACGCTGCCTTTCCGCCTGGCGGGGGTGGGAGTCCCCACCTTCCTGACGACCTTGCTGGCTTTGGGGGGCTGGGCCACAGGCTGTTCTGTGGTGTTTGGCTGGAGCGCAGTTTTGTCTGCACATTTTTTGTCTCGCAGGTCTTCCCTTTCCCCCCCTGTGGCCAGAGATCAGCGCTTGGCGTTAGGGTGGGCATACTCTGTCCTTTGGTGGCCGCTTTTTCGGCTCCAGATCTGGGAAGTCTGAAGCCGTATTGGGTGTTTGGGGCCCCAGCCAGCCTGCTTGCTTCTGTCCACCTTTTAGTCATCTGGTGGTTGTTTTCTGTACAGTGTCCAGGGGGTTTAGTTGTCCTCAGAGCAGGAAGACTAGGGGGAGGTAATACCTACTCAGTCTTGTGGCCAGAAATCTTATTTTCTATTTTAAAAAATTTGTTAAGCTGGGGGGGTCAAAGTTGTTTTTGACATGTTTTTTGCCTTATAGTAGAGAAGGCAACCTGTCCTACAAAATATGGTTGAAGTCCTGGGACGAGCGACCCCCGGAGGCAGGTCCTGGGCCACACTGAGCACAGATGCATGAGATCTCACGTTGTTCTTCAGCAAAGACTTTGGTTTCTCTTCTGTTTCCACTTAGAGGGAAGTAGTATCAACACACGTTTAAGAAAACAAAAAGCTTATTTTTAAACATAAGCAAAATTCCCTTAATCCTGTCTTTCTAATGCATTATTCTGAGTAGGATTTTGAAATATTTTCTTCTATTACCTTTTTACACTGAGGCTTTCAGGCACAAGTGTATTATCTCTTCCTAATGATATCAAAAGCTTACTGATAATATATGTGAATTAGATGTCACTGCTTGTGCAACTCACCACCAAATCATTTGACCTCTGACACTCATAAAATCTCAGTATATCTGTCTCTGATTTTATGTGCAGAAATTCTAGAGCTGAGACTTTTTATCCACATTGCAAGATCAGTGCTGATTTGGGAACAGATGGGTCAGAAATCCCCAGAGGATGGGGGAAGCTGTTACAAAAGTCAGTGATATGGGTTTGGAGAATGGGTTTATAACAAAGGGAATTTTAAGTTATTTCTCAGTGTGGCTTCAGTACTCCCATCTGCAGCAGTTTGAATGCTTTTCCTGTGTTGGCTTCTTACCGTATTTGTGGAAAACCGTCAGAGCCTGTGTTGTTTTAGAGCTAGTTAATATGCCATCATTTCTGTTTTGCTCATTTTCTTGTTTGAGTTGATTCGCCCTGAGAATTGTCCATGGTTCTAACCCAGCATTTTATTCTTCTGAAATTGATAAAATGTGTCACAATCATGGTGACATTTACAGTCTGACTGGGCTGTAAAGCAGCGAGGCGCTAGATGATCGCGTGTGAGCCGGCACTGTGGGATGCTGGGCTCTTCACCAGCAGTGCTGAGAGTGGGCAGCACAGACCCCACAGGCCTCCCCCTGTGTCTTTGGCTGCTCTGTGCCAGAGATCTCTCACGATCTGCTCTAAAATGTTTTGAAATGGAATCTTGTCATAGTGCTTCTCCTAAGTTAATTCTTTGGAAATTACTGTTTCTAATTTCTTAGTTGTACCCATTTCTTTTAGAGAAATATGTAGTATAAATAATTTTTTAAAATGGATTGTAAAATTACTGCTTTCCAGTTTTGCATATTTTATCTCCATTTAATCTGTTTTTAGTTAGCAAAAGATTGGCTTATTTTTAGTTCATATATTGGATTGTAGTATTTAAAATACATATTTTCTGAACATGAGTAAGTGTACTAAGATAGTACATGTTTTTAACAGCATTCGACTATGACGTCAACATTGAGGAGATTGGGTGAAGACATATTCAAAGGAGTAGTGACTAAGGGCCTTCAGGATAATTCTTTCGAGCATTCTGTGGAGAGTAAACCAAAGACAGCTGCTTTCTTTAAGAGCTCCAGTTTACCACTGAGATTTTTATCAACTTTAATTGTTCTCAAAACAGTCACACAAGGTAAGCTTTCAGATGTGCTTGTGGTATAATTTCTTGTCAATAACCAGAAGAGAATCCTCTGTAGTGGAGCAGTTCTTACATAGTTAAATATATTTTACATTTTCAGAATGAGCTTTTAAGTTGTTTTATACTGGTGACCCATTGTTAAAAACTACTTTAATTGCTGAATTTGAGAAAAATGAGTGGTGGGTTGGCTTTGTTGCCCCTCCCAGAGGCCCTTGTTGATGCTCTTAGATCACGTGCCCATAGCAACCTTTGCTGCCACCGCCCTTGCGTTTCCCACATGGTATTGAGATTGCTATTAATAGTTTACTGATTCCCACTAGAGCAGCGCTTGGCAGACTAGAGCCCATGGGACAAATGTGGCCCACCACCTGTTTTGTCAATAAAGTTTTATTTGAACACAGTTACATTCATTTGTTTCCTGTTGTCTCTGTTTTTGCCGTATAACAACAGAGCTGAGTAGTTGGCAACAGAGACAGCCTGCCCTCCAGAGCCTATAAAGTTATTACGTGGCCCTTCACAGAAGAAGTTTCTCAGCCCCCACACTCGTGTGTAAGTTTACCGCCTTGTTGCCCACTGCACACCCTGCACCCAGCCTGGTGCTTGATGTATACGAGGGAACGAGGAAATGAATGCATTAAAAATGTTTCCTTCAGGGACTTCCCTGGTGGGCCAGTGGTTAAGGCCCCGCGCTTCCACTGCAAGGGGGCGCGGGTTCGATCCCTGGTCGGGGAACTAAGGTCCTGCATGCTGCACGGCCAAAAAAAAAAAAAATGTTTCCATCAAAGTTGGCCGTTTTTAGTACAGTTTTGAAATACAGCTCTAAGTAGTTATCTTTTTTGGATTATTAAATATGAGAACGTGTGTTAAGGTGAGTGATACCAATGTAGTCAAACAATAAATAGACCACCTTTCTATCGTCCCTGTTAAATTATATAACTCAGTCTGGGTGGTTGTTTTTTTAAGTGCACAGTGACTACTTTCTCTGAAGTGTATTCTCCTGATTGTAAGGAATTTAAGGGAAGAACCAAACTGTGCGTCTGTGTTAGTTATTTTCTTCTTTGTGGTTACGGTTCCCAGAGTTCTAACAGATCGGGTGGTGACTGTCTGAAAGGTTGCTTGTGAGAAGGGGTATTAGCCCAAGCCAGAGTTCACCACGTGTCAACATACATGATAGTGTCATTTGATACAAGGTGATACTCATTACTGATGAAACGAATGGAAAGGAGAAATAAGCAGGAAGGGACTCGGTGCCTCCTCTCCCCCTTCTGTGCAGCACAGTATTGGACGTGCTGACCACCTGCGGTGACCTTAAACAAACGGGGATGAACATTGGAAAGGAATAGAGAAAACTGGTAACTCATGGGTACTCTGTGTAAGTCAGACAGAGAAACTGGCTGAGAGATAAGTGTGCTGTGGTCTGAATGTGTCTCGCCCTCAACGTTCACATGAGGAGACCTTAATCCCCAGGGAGGTGGTGTCAGGAGATGGGCCTTTGGGAGGCACTCAGATTGTGAGGGTGGTGCCCTGATGAACAAGACCCCACAGAGCTCCCTCGGGCCTCCACCACGCGAGGACACAGCAAGAAGACCATGAAGTGGGAGGAGGGCCCTCGCCAGACACCAAACCGGCCAGCACCTCGACCTCAGACCCCCAGAGCCGCGAGCAGGACTCTTCTGTCCTTTCCCAGCCGTCCAGTCTCTGGCATTTTGTTGCAGCAGCCCGAGTGGACTGATAATGCATAGGTGTGGGAATCAGCGTGAAACATTTTAATACAACTCTCCGTGCATGCACACTCACTTGATCCGTGTAAGGATACGAGGATTAGAAGAAGTGGTAAGAATCTTACCTGCTGGGATTACCTGTCTTGGGGACAGCCTCTCCTGTCTGACTTAACACGTGCGTCAGGGCTTGTTCTGTGGTCCTGCCCTACCCACCTCGGCCCTCGACCTGCGCGGGTTTGTGTGCTTGTGATTATGCCCTCACGCCTCCGGCTTAGAGGGGTGCGGGGTGACTGCCGTGCTCGGGGGCAGGAAGGCTTGGCCTGGGGAGGCGGCAGCGTGACCGGCAGGTGAGAGCCCAGCTCTGCAGCCGCAGGCTCGGCCCCGTCCGTGGTGTGCAGATCGGCCCCTCCCTTTTCTGTGTTTCCACCGCGACGTTGTGTTCTCAAGATTGATGAGAAGGTTTAGCAGAGTCTGGCGTCCAGCAGGCCCCTAAGCAGTACGCTAGCCACTCTCGCCGTGGCCATCATTACTGTCTGCTGTTATTAAACCGCTCAGGGTTGGTTTCACCTGAGACAGAATCGATCTGTTGGATGCCGTTGGGTTTCTGTCGCTGCTCATATGGACCATGTAAACCCTTGGTTCTTTGGGCTCAGCTCCGCTGGGAGGCTGGGCTGGGCTGGGCTGGGCTCCTGCCCCACGTGGCCCCTCGCCCGCTCCTGTCTACACCGCACCAGGGGCTGCCTGGCTGGAGCGAGGGAGCCCCAGGCCGTCTCTGCTGCCTCTGCGGTCCCAGTCCCAGGTGGGCCCGGCCACAGAGGCGGAGTCGCTGCCGAGACTCGATGCGATCCTCTCGAGCCGGCCGTCGCCCACCGATGGCCTCTGATCAGGACTAAAAGGTGGTCTCGTTGAACATCGGGACGTTTCTTAGACACTCCGTAGTACGGCATGTGTATAGAAAGAAACCAGGTTTGGCACAGGTGGTAACTGAACTTTTTTAGAATACTCTTAGAAGTTAAATTGGTTTTTCGGAAATCTTCACTATTAGGGAAATTAAAGTAAGGAGGTAACTTTTAATTTCCCCCGAAAGATTAGACCACTTTAAAAAAATAACCAAATACCATCTTTCTGCCCCCTCCAAATTAATAAAGGACTACTACTTTTTAAGTTTGCCAACCTGCTGTATCGTGCAGCCGTCGGCCTGTTTAATCTGAGGCAATGCCGAATGAGAAGGGAGAGGACTTAGTGTCAGATGCAGCGGGGTGGCACCGATAGAGGTGCTTGTCCCCGGGAGGGGCCGTCTGCGCTCTCCTGCCTCAGCAAGGCAGCTCCGGAGAGCAGCTGCAGCTTTGCCGACCTAGATACACAGTCGCTTTGCAGTGCTCTGTGAAGCTCAGAAGTTAAGTGCACTAGTGTGCCTTGGGCTAGATGCTACTAGAAGTAAAGATGAAGGGTGTTATAAATTGACGCAGAGGCACAGATCTTAAGTTCTAAAAATTCTTTCACATGTGTTTTAATTTCACACAGGTTATTCCCAGCTTCTCATTCTTTTTTTAAATAAATAAATTTATTTATTTATTTATTTATTTATTTATTTTTGGCTGTGTTGGGTCTTCGTTGCTGCGCGTGGGCTTTCTCTAGCTGCGGTGAGCGGGGACCACTTTTTGTTGCGGTGCGCGGGCTTCTCATTGCGGTGGCTTCTCTTGTTGCGGAGCACGGGCTCTAGGCACGCAGGCTTCAGTAGTTGTGGCACGTGGGCTTAGTAGTTGTGCCACACGGGCTTAGCTGCTCCGCGGCATGTGGGATCTTCCCGGATCAGGGCTCGAACCCATGTCCCCTGCATTGGCAGGCGGATTCCTAACCACTGCGCCACCAGGGAAGTCCCAGCAGCTTCTCATTCTTAGTAATTAGGGTTCTAATTATTTAGTTTACATAGCATGGACAGCAAAGAAGAGACAAAACCTGAGGCCAGAGGACAGGAATTTTAGTGGTGATCCTATCATATTTTCAGTGTGTTTCAGAACACTTCTGAGCCTTCTTTTTTTATTTTTTTTAATTTTTTTTTTAATTTTTATTTATTTATTTTTTTTTTCTGAGCCTTCTTTAAACAGAACTTTCAGCAGAAAAATTAACTCACTAGTGCGTGAACAGCATGTACAGTTTCTGTTGCTCCGAATAGCGTGTTGAAAGAGTTTTGGAAAACTGGGATGTTGTTGCACACTCGAAAGCGCGGTGCGAACTGTAGCCATCAAAGCATCTTAACTCACCCGCGTTGACCCCGGCCACATCAGCGCTTCCCAGTCACCCGGGGGACATCTTGGAGAGCGTTCCAGGGCCCTGACCGCAGGTGCCGTCCCTGCGTCGGCCGCGGTCGGACCTCCAGCCGTTCGTCATGGTGGAGGCGTCACAGGAGACCCCGGGCAGGTCAGTCTCCTGAGGCTCTTTGAGGGGCTCCTGTTTGGTCTGGATCAGAAGGCAGAAACCCTCGTTTAAAACCCGTTGAGCACGTTTGTATAAACTTACATTTTGAAACAGGTGACCGCGTGGCAGCAGTAGCGAGAAAACGTCATCTCAGGAGCCTTGTCAAGATCGCGGTACTAATGCTGTTGAGATTTGTGGAAGCATGTGGTAGTTAAAATCAGATACGGGAATGAACATTACTTGTGGTATTTACTGTTACACATCCATTGTTTTCTTTCTTGATGTAAAAAAGGAATGGTGTTTCTTGTGACTGCGGCGTTACAGTAGGGAAATTCTGAACGCCATTTGCCCTGTCATAATGGAATGCCTCTCCCCGTTTGCCTTCAGCCTGTCGCCTCTGGTCGTGCAGTTTTTCCTTTCCTCTTGGATCCGTGGAGTGGCGGTGTTCCCTTCCTGCCGTCCGCCTCTGTTACCAGCTGGACCACTGACGCAGCGCTGCTTGGCGCCCTGTCTTTCAGCCGACCACCTGGCGCAGGCGTTTGACTCCCTGTGTCTGGACTTGAAGGCGGATGAAGGGAAGAACCTGTTCTTGGAGTGCCAGGCTGTCCCGGTGGTGCTGAGCCACCTGAAGGTCTCCAGCAAAGGGCTCCTGTCCAGCGCCATCGACAGCCTGCTGCAGATGACAGTGGAGTCCAGTGAGTGTCACATCCGTCCTGAAAGTGTGGCTCTGCGGGTCAGGCCCTGGGGCCTCTTACACGCTACATGCTGTGCGGTAGAGTCTTTAGTCCCGCCCCAACCCTTCGTCCACATCTCCACTAACTCGGCACAGTTTCCGGGGGCCCCCGGCTGTGCGGATTTGCTCTGCAGCGTCACCCCTGTCCTCGAGCCTCTCTCTGCGCTCTGTGTCCCGTGTCGTCCCTGAGGCCGTGGGGGAGCGGGGCCCTCAGACACGCCCCCACCTGCAGGGGGTGGGGACCCGGTTCCCTCCGGTGGTAGTGCTGGTGTAACGCGCTCTTCCGACTTGCGGGTGTTGGCTCCTCACGCAGCCCGGATACGGACGAGGGTGCCGAGCCCGGGCGCTCTGATTCGCTTTGGCTGCCTTGTTGTTTGGACCCCAGGTAAGCTCCCGACTTGTACGAAGCAGCCATTTAGCTTCGGCCGTTCTTTTTCACGTGGAGCTGCCCCTCTTCCCTGTGTTGCATTTCTGATGATGCCTTTCAGGAAGCGGAGACCGCAGACGGGAAGCCCGAGCTCCGCCTGGGAGTGAGCGCACGAGGGCGGGTGCCCGGTGGCCGGCCTCGGGCAGAGGGTTTGTAGGCAAGACACAGAAGCAAAGCGAAGCACCTGTGTATTTGTCTCTAATGTAACGTTTGCCTCATTTGGCCGTTAGGATCGTTGTTCTTGAGTTCGGTTTCTCAGATTCTGGTTGGGTTCTGCTCTGTCTGGTGGGCTGTGACCTGGGGGGACTGGAGCCACCTAGTCTGGTGGCCGCCTTGTTTACTGACTGTTGTGACAGTATTTGGGGAAAGTGTGCTGGGTTCCCGGCGCTGGGTGGGAAGCTCAAGAAGACTGGTCCTTGGTGCGGAGGTGGAGAAGTGGTAGGAGCTCCGCCCGTCCTGGGCTCCTGCTGCCGCAGGGTCCCTTCTCCGCCCACCCCCGCTGCTCCCCAAGCGTGAGGGGTGCCCTTCGCTGTGCAGGCAGAGTTCTTTGGAAGCTGCTGTGACGCGTTTCCGTGAGTGTAAATTGAGGTCTGCGTTGATTTACCTGAACATACGTATTGTGAGCACACTGTCACTTTTAGATTGAGGGCTTCTGATCATCTGTTTGGGGCGTGAATGTAAATCATACAATAACTGAGCAATGTGCTTTTAGAAAACTACTCTGCGGTTTCTTTTTTTCCTTCCTGTCAATGGTGAAAGCTGTTACTTCTCTGGGTTTAGCTGTGTAAGAACATGAGTCTTACTTTATTTTAAAGAACACCTTCCTGTTCTTGTCAGACGTAGTTTAAATAGAACATTTAAGTTTGTGTTTGTATTGTTAGTTTATTCTCTTGTGTGCCCCAGAATCCACCTTGTCCAAGGTGACACACCTGAATGGCAGTGATGTATTTGAGTACATGTTGCACACCTTGTTTTTTTAAGTATAATTTACTTTTATTATAAAAGTAATAGAAATTCGGAAACTGGCAAAAAGCCAGGAAGTCTTAGTATCCAAAAATATGTACATTTGCAAGCACACCCTTCTCTATTGTGCTTTTTGCAAGCACTCTTTTTTTTTTTTTTTTTTTTTAAACATACTGAAGGTTTGTGGCAACCCTGCCTTGAGCAGGCCTGTTGGCACCATTTTTCCCCCAGCATTTGCTCGCTTCCTGTCTCTGTGTCACATTTTGGTAATTCTCACAGTGTTTCAAACTTTTTCATTATTATTATATTTGTTACGGTGATCTGTGACGAGTGGTCTTTGATGTTACTCTTGTAATGGTTTGGGGGGGCCATGAACTGCACCCTTAGAAGATGGTGAACTTACTAATGTGTGTGTTCTGACTGCTCTGCCGGCCGCTCTTCCCTGCCACACAACAGTACTGAAGTTAGGCCAATTGATACCCTTCAAGTGAAAGGAAGACTCAAACGTCTCTCACTTTAAATCAAAAGCTAGAAATGATGAAGCTTAGTGAGGAAGGCATGTCGAAAGCCAAGATAGGCCTCAAGGCAGGTTTCTTGCAACAAACACTTAGCCGAGCTGTGAGTGCAAAGGAAAAGTTCTCGAAGGAAATTAGAAGTGCTCCTCCAGCGAACACACAGATGATAAGAAAGCAAAATAGCCTTCTTGCTGATTGCAGAAAGTCTCGGTGTCTGGATAGAAGATCAAACCAGCCACCACATTCCCTTAAGGCAAAGCCTAATCCAGAGCAAGGCCCTGACTCTCTTCAATTCTGTGAAGGCTGAGAGAGGTGAGGAAGCTGCAGGAGAAAAGTCTGAAGCCAGCCGAGGTTGGTTCATGAGGTTTCAGGAAAGAAGCCGCCTCCTTAACATAAAAGTACGCGAGGAAGCAGCAAGCGCTGATGGAGAAGCTGCAGCAGGTTACCCAGAAGATCCAGCTAAGAGAATTCATGAAGGTGCTATGAAACAATATGGCTGAAAGCTTGCCAATTTGAGGAAAGACGTGGTTTTACAAATCTAAGTAGCTAACCAAATTCCAAAGCTCAGTGAAGTTCAGGATAAACCCAAAGAGACCCACACGGAGACACATGATATTAAACTGTCAAAAGTCAAAGACAGAGAATCTTGAAGGCAGCAAGAGAAAGTGTGGTCTGCACACAATGGAATATTATTCAGCCTTAAAAAGGAAGGAAATTCTGGCACCTGCTACACCTTGGATGAGCCTTGAGGACATTATGCTCAGTGCTATAAGCCAGATACAGAAGGATAAATCCTGTGTGATTCCACTCACGTGAGAGCCCTAGAATCATCAGATGTGTAGAGACAGGAAGTAGGATGGTGAGGGCAGAGGCTGGAGGGGTGGCTAGTGTTTCACGGGGACAGAGTCAGCTGGGGAAGATGAACAGCTCGGGGCGGGGGGGGGGATCGGGGGGATGTTTGCCCAACGGCGTGAATGCACTTCACACTAACAAAGACTACACTTTTATAAATGGTTAAAATGGTAAATTTTATGTTACGCATGTTTAACCACAATTTGAAAATTAAATATAAATGAACTTTTAGTACTCAAAAAAAAAAAAAATTCAAGCAAGGAAGAACTGTAAAGAGCATTAAGTGTTTTTTTCCAAAAAAATCCCCAGAAACCTTGTCATTTGGAAATACCATCATCAGCGTTTGGTGGATGTGATTGCAGACACCGTCCTGTGCGTGTGTCCTTGGAGGAGGGGGGCGGGTGGGTGGGTGGCAGGTGGAGACACTGTAACACAGGGGACTCGTTACACACATTATTTAATGAGACGTGCTTAATCTAACAGGAAAAATGAAGCGGAGTTGAGTCAAAAATGATCACAAGTTCCTTCTGTTAAGAAATAAGGTGAAAGACATCGAGTCTCTCTATTTTACCTTTTTTATTGTAAAATACATACAACACGAAATCTCCCATTTTAACCATTTTTAAGTGTGCCCTGTTGGTTGCACCGCTCAGTTTACGCAGTGCTGACACCCAGCCGTGGAGGGAGGGGCACTGGCACCACCGCTCTCTCCTTCCCCCACCTCCACTTCCCGGCCCTTTAGTTTGTATCTTTCCTGTGACCGCAGAATCTGCACATTTGCTTCATGCTAGTTTCTTCTTCGTTTTATGTTAGTTTCACATTTAATCACATTCAGGGCTCAGGATTAGTCCTTTGACTGCAGCCTCTGCATTTCTGTTCTTAATTCTCAATGATCTCTTTTTTTTTTTTAATTAATTAATTTTATTTATTTATTTTTGGCTGCGTTGGGTCTTCGTTGCTGCCTGTGGGCTTTCTCTAGTTGTGGTGAGCGGGGGCTACTCTTTGTTGCGGTGCGCGGGCTTCTCACTGCGGTGGCTTCTCTTGTTGCGGAGCACAGGCTCTAGGCACGTGGGCTTCAGTAGTTGTAGCTCGCGGGCTCAGTAGTTGTGGCTCGCGGGCTCTAGAGCGCAGGCTCAGTAGTTGCGGCGCACAGGCTTAGTTGCTCCGCGGCATGTGGGATCTTCCCGGACCAGGACTTGAGCCCGTGTCCCCTGCGCTAGCAGGCGGATTCTTAGCCACTGCACCACCAGGGAAGCCCCTGAACAATCTCTTAATCTTGCTCCCTCGCCTGTGTGCACCCCCAGTTTCGGAGGTGCTGTGGAGGCTGCTTTGTGTGTTGGAAGTGCTGCCAGGGCGCCTACACTCAAGGAGGTCGCGTCTGAGTGCTCATGCTGGGTCACACACGGTGCTTTGCAGCTGTCTCGAGAGGCCAGTGGGCAGCCCGGGCTTCCCAGCAGCGGTGCTTTGCAGCTGTCTCGAGAGGCCAGTGGGCAGCCCGGCCTTCCCAGCGGCGGTGCTTTGCAGCTGTCTCGAGAGGCCAGTGGGCAGCCCGGCCTGCCCAGCGGCGGTGCTTTGCAGCTGTCTCGAGAGGCCAGTGGGCAGCCCGGCCTGCCCAGCGGCGGTGCTTTGCAGCTGTCTCGAGAGGCCAGTGGGCAGCCCGGCCTTCCCAGCGGTGGTGCTTTGCAGCTGTCTTGAGAGGCCAGTGGGCAGCCCGGCCTTCCCAGCGGTGCTTTGCAGCTGTCTCGAGAGGCCAGTGGGCAGCCCGGCCTGCCCAGCGGTGGTGCTTTGCAGCTGTCTCGAGAGGCCAGTGGGCAGCCCGGCCTGCCCAGCGGTGGTGCTTTGCAGCTGTCTCGAGAGGCCAGTGGGCAGCCCGGCCTTCCCGGCGGCGGTGCTTTGCAGCTGTCTCGAGAGGCCAGTGGGCAGCCCAGCCTTCCCAGCGGTGGTGCTTTGCAGCTGTCTCGAGAGGCCAGTGGGCAGCCCGGCCTGCCCGGCGGCGGTGCTTTGCAGCTGTCTCGAGAGGCCAGTGGGCAGCCCGGCCTGCCCGGCGGCGGTGCTTTGCAGCTGTCTCGGGAGGCCAGTGGGCAGCCCGGCCTGCCCGGCGGCGGTGCTTTGCAGCTGTCTCGAGAGGCCAGTGGGCAGCCCGGCCTTCCCAGCGGTGCTTTGCAGCTGTCTCGGGAGGCCAGTGGGCAGCCCGGCCTGCCCGGCGGCGGTGCTTTGCAGCTGTCTCGGGAGGCCAGTGGGCAGCCCGGCCTGCCCGGCGGCGGTGCCCTGCAGCTGTCTCGGGAGGCCAGTGGGCAGCCCGGCCTGCCCGGCGCTGGTGCCCTGCAGCTGTCTCGGGAGGCCAGTGGGCAGCCCGGCCTGCCCGGCGCTGGTGCCCTGCAGCTGTCTCGGGAGGCCAGTGGGCAGCCCGGCCTGCCCGGCGGCGGTGCCCTGCAGCTGTCTCGGGAGGCCAGTGGGCAGCCCGGCCTGCCCGGCGGCGGTGCCCTGCAGCTGTCTCGGGAGGCCAGTGGGCAGCCCGGCCTGCCCGGCGCTGGTGCCCTGCAGCTGTCTCGGGAGGCCAGTGGGCAGCCCGGCCTGCCCGGCGCTGGTGCTTTGCAGCTGTCTCGGGAGGCCAGTGGGCAGCGCGGCCTGCCCGGCGCTGGTGCCCTGCTGCTGTCTCGGGAGGCCAGTGGGCAGCCCGGCCTGCCCGGCGCTGGTGCCCTGCTGCTGTCTCGGGAGGCCAGTGGGCAGCCCGGCCTGCCCGGCGCTGGTGCTTTGCAGCTGTCTCGGGAGGCCAGTGGGCAGCGCGGCCTGCCCGGCGCTGGTGCCCTGCTGCTGTCTCGGGAGGCCAGTGGGCAGCCCGGCCTGCCCGGCGCTGGTGCCCTGCTCCCTCCCTCAAGCCCAGGGTGTAGCCCTGGGATGTTGTCTCGGTTGCTCTTGTGCTCGTTGGATCTGCAGGTTCAGTTCTGTGTCCACTTAGCATTTCACATACAACATAATATGTAATAGTTTTCTTTTATTAACTTGACATCGTTAGGAACACTAGTTGTCCTCATGGATCTTTTTTGATGGTTTTCCACATCTTGGCTTCTTTCTGGTCCTTTCATTTTGGTTTTCACTCTCTGTGATGATCGGATTGTTATGATAGTAATCTAATTTTCAGCTCTGTCCTTTCGGTTTCTTGATGATTTAATTTATTACTTCTTTAATGGTGGTGTTTTGATTCTCTCTCTCTTAAATCCTGTTGTTTATCATCTTTTCTTTCTTATTTTATTGACTAGCCTTGTTCTTATTAGGTTAACTGAGACCTCAGAACTCTTGTGGAAACCTGTTCTGTTCTTTGTGTTTTCTTTTAGGTTTGACTCTGCCTTGTGTGTGCTATATCCCTTTCTGATTGATTGATTGGTTGGTTGATTGATTGCTGTAACATGCTCACCAAGTGGACGTGCTGTCTCTCTCTCTTTTTTTAAATCTATTTTATACATATTAGTGTATATATTGTCAATCCCGGTCTCCCAGTTCATCCCCCCCCTGCCCCCTGCTTGGTGTCCATACGTTTGTTCTCTACATCTGTGTCTCTGTTTCTGCCTTGCAAACCGGTTCATCTGTCTCTGATGACTGGTTCCCTGTCCTCGTGGACGGGGCGGGCCTTCTACGCTCTGCCTACCATTCGTCCCCGTCCAGGTTTTCTCTCCCTTCCGTGCCACAGTTTGAAAGCCCTTTTCCCTAATGTATCCATTCTTTCCTGTAGCTGGTGGCTCTGGTGGTGACATGCTCTTTGCCAGATTCTCAGGGCTGTGTTCTCACTTCTCAGATTCTGCTAAAATATCTCGTTTGGGTTCATTTAATCTAGTTAGTGGGAGGCGTGGGTGTCCTGTTCCCATAGAGAAATTCTCTTGGCTTCAGCTGGTTCCCAGTACAGTTCGCTCTGGGACTTTGTTTTCAGTTGATTCCCTGTCGGAAGAGTGAAGAGGCGGCAGTGGCTCCCCTGCGGGTTTGCGGGGTGGGGGGGGGGTTGGTGAGAATTCCCGAGGTTGTGTCCCCTCCCCCGTGTCTTGCGGAAGAGGGGCGTCGAGGTGGGCTCAGGCCCCGCTCTAGAACTACGTGCTTCTGTCCTGGGCCGCCTGCTGCCAGTTTTAAGGTCGTGACGAGGACTTCTCCCCTTCCTGTGTCTGTGTGTGGGTCTGGTTTTGTAAATGAGGTTTTTTGTTTTTTGTTTCATTTGTTTTACGATTTTTGATCCATATGACTAGGTGTTGGGGAGAGAAATTCTCTCAAGCACTTTTATCTTCCCATTTTAATCAGTGAAGACATCAGTGAAGTTTAGGAGAGGAATCACCTGGGCTTTTGGGCCTTCGGTTCTTCTTTTCCTCTCTCGTACTGGCCACGTGTATTCAAATTGAAATTCTTCTAAGCTTAAAAAATATATATTAAGTTAAACACTGTAGTACTGAAAAAAATGTTAAGACTACAATGTTTCACCCTTATAGGTAAACCTAACCTAAGGCATATATGAATCTTAGAATTTCCTTTCTCTTATTTAATGTCTGTCTCACAGGTCAGAAGAGAGATTGGAAATCAAACCAGTGAACCTCTTTTGCTTCTAAAAGACCTTTATAAGCTTTACTTTTAAAATATGCGGGTATATTAAACTCTTTGGATGGTCTTGGCCTTTTTCCATTACAGAGGTCATACAAGGAAGTTCACTTTTATTTGGAAGTGCTTACTTGTAAATGTCTGTGTTTTATTCATGCCAGGACCTGATTTACACATAAAGTAAAGCAAAATAAAGGGAGATGCACTCTCTTACACTTTTGCAATTTACAAACAACTATCATAACTTTCTTAGGTGTTTTGGGGGCTTTTAAATGGAAAGCATTGATACTGTGGCTTGTAGCAGTGTTGAGAACCCCCAGAGGTGGCTCCGGCAGTGACTGGGGACTGGTCCCTCTCCCCGGACCTCACTCGTCAGCCGTGCAGTGGTCAGCCTTCCGGTTGAGAGTGACTTGCACCACGGGTCTCAGGATGTGAACCGAAGAAGGTGTACCATTGCTTAACGAAGCTGCTTGAACACTCGGTGTATTTTTAATCTATTTGCAGATTATGTGCACCATACTTGTAACCTAAAGTTCATTCTTCAGAAAGAGTCTGTGTGTCTGAGATCGAAACACATGTAGACACTTGGTGGACTCCTGTGGGGAGGTGTGCATTTCCCCTCCTGCTTCTCACCTCGGGGTCCCGTGCAAAGGGCACACCGACCTTGTCTCCATGCACCAGCTTTCACTTCCTGTTACCAAAACATTCCTCCGACTGTTATTTTGGGTTTTGCCAATTTCACTACTTAATAGTTTATTTTACTCAGTACACCATCAAAATACTGACATAGAGTCTTTCCGGCTGTGCTTATGTGCTCAAAAAGAATGATGAGTGCAAATTTCTCTTATTCTTATGTCCTTTAGTCACTGATTTGTGCTTGAAATAAAGTTCTGTCTCCATTGTGGGAGCCCCTGAGTTTTACAGGGGAATTTAACTATTTTAAAGGCCACAGTTTAATGTTATTGTATGATTTTTGTTTCTGTCCAAGCTTCCCTAATTACAAATATAAGTGATTTACACCTTGGAAAGCATTTTTACACATTGTTTTGTGCAGTGGAGCTTTCAGTTTTCACGGTTACAGACTTTACAGGGACTCTTTTTCATACACCTTTGTATACGTCTCTGTCAGAGTCAAAGGATATACACACTTAAGTCTTTTCATACGAATTTGGCAAATTCCAGTTATTTCATTACATCAATACTGAGTTGAATATTTTTACTGCTTTTGTTCTGTTGTGAGTTGCTTGCTTGTACCCTTTGCTCATTTCTAAAAATATTAGGTCCATCTTTTTCTTAATGATTTATAAGAGCTCTTTTTATAGTAAAATATCAATTCTTCTGGCAAATATATTACGAGGAGATTTCTGCCCCCCACTTCCGCCCCACCAAGTTTGGCATTTCCCTTTTGTTTTGCTTTTTAGAGCATTCGCCTTTTAATTTGTTCTAATTTCTTTTACATAGACATTTAAGTTTTTTACTTTATAAAATTTCTCAATCTTTTCTTTTATGAATCTTTCCCACTTTTGCTTTTATGCTTTAAAAAGCTTTTTTCCTATTCAGCGATTATTTAAGTTGTCATTAGCACGTAAATTTAATTCTTAAATTTAGGGTTTTTAAAAAATTACTACCCCAACAGGATTTCTTACCGCTAAGTATTTAAACAGCGTCCTCTTACAGACTTTCTTCTAGATTCCGCTTAATGGAAGTTTGACACCAGGGGAAATGGTCTTACCTTCGGTTTGCATCGTTCAGCAAGAGCCAGTAGTATTTTAATTCTTCAGATGATGGCACTTTTCCCCATAGTTTAAGAGGGGAAAGAATGAAAACCCAATTCAGTGTTGGTAAGCCCCGCCCCCAGGTGCACTGGCCCCTCACCGCGGACCTGCCTGTCTTGCAGGGTTCCTGCAGCCCTTCCTGGAGGTGTGCAGCTGCTCCCTCTTCTTCCGGACCTGCTCGGTGCTGCTCCGGGGCCCGAAGCTTGATCTCCACATCCTAGAGAAGCTCAGCATCATCCTACAGAAACTGTCCAAAATCAAGTAAGAATTTCGTATTTCTAACATTTTTTATTAGAACGTATCTTACTGTGATCATTTAGATGTTTCCGAATCCTGTAGTGGCTCAACTGTGATGACTAAATCAAAGTTTCCAATAAATGTGTAGAATATTAACACTGATCCAAGACCACGCGCTTAGTGACAGAGTGAACCCTCGAACAGCTTCCTGCACACTGGTGTCCTGTGATGCAACAGGTGAAAATAAGGGAGAGAATAAAAGAATATATTTTGTAGATCCTTATTATTGACTGCAGTGAGTTTAGGGAAGAGAATGAATCAGGCAGAAAAGATTTTAAATGATGCTGGTAACAGACTCTCATGGGCATGCTACTGCCACTAGTTTGGTTTTATTGCAAGAATTGAGGGCTTTCTTTTCATATTTCTTCTTTCCCCAATGCACACACTGGTATAACCAGTTTTTAAATTATAAAAAAAGGACATAGACTTTAAGCTGTGTTCTCCTGGAATCTTGTATACGCTCGTGTTTCTCTTGAGGCACCTCTGAGCACCTTCTGTCCATTGCGTTTTTATGACAGTGCAGTGTTGGGCCGGTTCAGCTCCTCTGCCCACCCCGCCCCCGTCCCCCCGCCTGTGACCTCCATGGCAGTGAAACGGGCTATTTCGCCAGGCCTCAGCATGCAGGGATCGTGAATACAACGCATCCTGAAATTACTTGTGGTTGTGTGACCGCAGGTCTGTCTGTTCTGTTTGGTGTCGCACACCGTACCACACTGTAGGGAATTATTAATTGTCAAATTGTAACCTCATACGCAACTCACGAAATTATTAGTTTAGCTCTGGTATCAGCTAAACTTGTCAGTTCATTGTTTTCCTTTTCCTGCAGGCTGACTAGCTGTGATTGTCTTGATTTGTACTCAGTAAATTCTCGAGGAGGCCTGTTGCCGTTTACCCTCTGTGGTGGCACAAGGCTGCAGTGGCGTCACTTAGGTTTAATTCCTTCTCAGCTCTTAATCCCTGGGCTTTGTTGAAGTAGTGCCCAGTGCAGCTGTGTCCTTGGGCCAGAGTGCTTTACGGCTGGCGATGTGTTTTGTAGTTTGTGTTCATTTCAGACGTAGATAAAGAACTAGAACGAAGCTTGAATGAGGAGTTGGGAGTGGTTGACGCCCAAGCAAGTCTTAGCGTAAATCTGTAAACCCTTCTGTACCGGGTGGTGGTCACGTGGGTTACTGGAGAGGCAAACTGATAGATGTACACAAGGAAGTAGGAAATATGCTACCAGGTGTCATTCTCACTGATCGAAAGTGAAGTTACTGACTGGTTACTATACAGAGGATGGTTGCAAAGGTATTTTGGAGCCAAGTCAAGAGGCCAAGTAATATTCTGCTACATTAGGAAGCCCAGCCTACTTAAAATAAGGTGGTCAAGTATTTCACTCTTTCCGGCTGTGAGGGAAAAGTCCGCTCTAGTAGTGAATAGGGTGCAGGTTTCAGGATGATAAAGCATTCTCTTTTCTCCTTGAATACTTTTCCACTTTAGGCCTATTTCATACAAGCTGTTTTGTTTGTCTTGGCATGTTAATCCTTTAGTTACCCATTTGCCCACATTTACACATAACGTATCTCTCACTGTCCCTAAGTGCGCGTAATTCAATTAATGTGCTCATTCTCTTACAGGAGTAACAAGAAGCTCTTTGAACTCTTTACAGTTCATCTGATGCTTCAAGAAATACAAAGGACGACACATCCAGAGCATGCATTTCTCTGTATTAACCTGAATTCAACTCTGTTCAATTTGGGTTTAACAAAATGCAACTCCCTGGCCGCCAGTGCAAACCCTTAGGCTGGCTCATTATTATTTATAGGTATTACCTATGTGTTGCTACTTGTAAGATTGTAAAAATCACCAAAGTAACTACCAAGTAAAGTTACGAGTAGCATCATTTATCATGAAAAATGGAAAAATTTTTTAACCTTTAAAATGAAACCTGTAGAAGCTGTGGAATGTGGATTTCTTCCATTCAGCTAAGGTGGTACTAATGTACACGATGGAATTTTCAGGGTTAATGACCCTGGGGTTACATTTTGTAAAAATGTTGTAGGAAAATTCTTTGGAATAAATTGGCATGCATGTGGGAACAAGGTTAGAGCATGTCATCGTTCTGTTTTCTTAATATGTTAAAAGTCCCCCTTCTAGAAGCGTATGTACACACACTTTAGCCGCCATAGTTGCCGCACCCAGAGAGCTCTCTTGCCATCAGAGGTGAGTGACGTAGCCAGAGGTCTGGGTGGAGCTCGGGGCGTAGGACAGAAAACTGACACACAGAAGAAATCATCCTGCAGGCTCACAGAGATTATCCTCTGTCAGCATTTAATCTCATTTTCAGAATCTGGAAGAAAGTCTCAGGAAATTTGGGCCTCTTCAAAAGAAGGTAAGAAACTGTGCTGTTTGTGAAGTAGAAACAGAAATCCATAAAGAAAGAGCTGGCTAATGTGATGGTGAGGCTTACAGGCACTTAAAAATGCAGAAGCGACAGTGAACGTGAGAAACAAACCCATCATCAGTGCTTCAGGAGGTGGAGCCAGTGCTGGGCAGCAGGGGAGGTGCCGGGAGAGGGCGGCGGGCGCACAGCGTCGGGGCTGGCGCTTCTTTCCGAAGGGGCCACAGGGCACAGGCCGAGCAGGAGCTGCGCTGAGAGCCGGAGTGGAGTGGGGACTGAAGGCCTGTGAGCACACGCCAGGGATGGCGGGCCGCCACCTGCAGGAGGAGAAAAGCAAGCCGGCTCCTGCGATGCCGGAGGTCGGTCGGGAGGACTCACACCTAGTGAGCATGCCTGTCGTCGGTGTTTTCAGGTTTGCAGGTGTTCAGAAGTTATCCGCTTACGTACTATTCCTGAGGAAAGAGACTGCACAGATTATTCTAACCAACTTAAAATTGAGTTTATTAACTCAACCTCGTACCAAAAGACTGTAGTGGGCTCTGAAGCCACTGAAACGTAAATAGGTTTAAAGGTTTGTTGTAATTTGTGTATAAAATGGAATGAAATGTTAAATTCCTCAAAAGGGTAAATAATGGGGAAAGCAGTAGTTGAGAGTATTTGGATGAGACTCTATTAATCGATGTCAAAAACAGAATTAACGGGGGCCCTGGGATCTAGGTGGAGAGGGGGAGCTAGTTAGGAGCAGTTTTCTACATTTTCACCATTCCATTTCACTACTGACTTTGACAGAAAAATGAAGGATAAAGAATGCTTTTGGAAAATGTCAGAGTAACCACTATTAAAAGCAGAAGAGATTGCTTTTAACTGAAAACTAAAATACGTATACAGACATGGCAAAACATAGAAAGCCAGGAACATGTGAAGAATAAAAATACATATTTAGGATAAGTAAGGGAGGTTTTTAAAATTATGAATAAATTCTGTATTGCCCTATGTTGATAAATTTGCAAATCTGGATGGAATGGACTGTTTTCTAGAAAAAGACAAACTATCAGAATTGCCTCAACAAGTCTGCAATAGAAAATCATTAAAGTCTTATAAAAGCGTGAAAATTAATTTTTAAAATGACATTAATTCCAGATGTTTTGCAGGTGAATTGTTTTAACATTTCAAAGAGGAAATATTTAAAGCTATTTAAACTGGCCCAGAATGTAGGAAAAAACATTCATTTTATACAGATAGCATGAACCCAGTACCAAAAATTGTCAAAGACAGAAAGAATAAAAGGTTCAAAAGTTTCAAAGAAATATGAACAAATCAACACCAACCGTATGTTACAGGAACATTAATCCACGACCAACTAGGGTAGCATGCGTTCTAGAAATACCAGGTTGGCTTTCTGGTAATAAAAAAATATATAGTTTCCTGTATTTGCTGAGCAAAGGTAGAAAGCCATACACTCTATAATTCAACTTAGATTCCTGATAAAACTCACTACAGTATGTTTAAAGGGCCATGAAATCAGCAAAGTTACTGTGAAACACTGGACACATGCCTGTTAAAAGTCCTGTGACACATGGTGGATGTTTAAGGAAGCGTAACATTGGGGAAGGAGGTGCAGGTGAGGTGCCCACCTGGGGAGCTTACGGAACCTTAGCAGGATGTCCGGTTACAAGATAAACGTACAATTGCAGAGCTTTTAAATACTCCAGCAATCACTAATTAGAAATTACTGTTTCACTTCAGTGTTAGTAGTGAAGTTAATAGTTTACATAATAAACTTTTATAAAACAGGAATCAAACGTTAACAAGGAAGGTTCAGAACCTAATGAGCAACTGTCCAAGCTTGGCTGCCAGACATCGGGGAGAATTTGATGGGGACGGACTCCGTGTTCCGGGTGGGAGGCCACATCTCCCCGAGTTGCTCTACATTTCAGCTAAAACTAATCCCAATCAGAATTCCGAAAGAATTCTTTTTAGAACTTGGGAAAATCATCGTAACTCATCTGGAAAAATTAACAGGCAGGATTAGAGAAAGAAGTTTTTGGTACTTGTCAACACTGAGCTGAGTTCTTACTTGTGCTGTTGTTTAATCCTCGTCAGAGCCTTGCACTGGGTCTTGTCATTGTCGCCCTCACACAGGTTGGAAGAGACACGGGCTGGGGAGACCTGCCGTGAGGGGGAAGGGGAAGGCGAGCGCTCGCGGTGCTGGGTTTCACCCGGCTCTGGGTGGGGCTCACGACCTCTCCTCCAGCACCCATGCCTGCTGGAGTGAGCAGCAGTCACAGGTAGAGAGCCTGATTCCAGCGGGTGGCGGACTCCATCCCCCAGGTTTGGTGCAGCTAAGAATGTCGGGGACACGGCCCCCCGCCCCGCGCCCTGAGCTGGTGGCAAAGCAGAGGATCCCTGGGAGCCAGAACTGAGGGCGACACAGAAGAATCAGGTGGGTAATGGAGGCCTGGGGCCCAGGGGCCCTGAGCCAGGAAGGCAGAGACGAGGGGCCATCAGTGGGGTGGGTTGAACCGTGATCCCTGCAGAGTTGGGACCCCTGAAGGCAACACGTGTGATGAAATTGGGGAAACCCTGGTCTGCGGAGGGCGAGTGGGGGGTGCCTGCCTGAGCAGTGGAGATGCTGAAGTACGGTATGAGTCCTGTCGCCTAGGTTTAAAGAAACGAGGTGATTACAGATACAATGAAGAAACAAGGGACTAACAACATTGACTGCAAAGTTTTGAAAAATAACTTCTAGAAGTGAAAATATAACCAATGAAATTAGACACTCAACGGATAAGATTAAAAGGAAAATTGGTCATAGCGATTATGCAGAATGCCCATAGGGAAACAAAAACCTAAAAGACTCTCTTACATAAAGGATAAAGCATAAAAAGAGCTAACATACGTATAAACGAGCTCCAGAAAGAAGAACTGCAGCAGAGAGAGCTGAAAAAGTAATGGCTAAGGATAAATTACTGAGAAGGATGGAAGATATGAATCTCCAGTTCAAGAAGCCAAATGAATTAGAAGCGAGAGAGGTACAAAGAAATCGCTGCCTAGAAACATTGTATAGGAAGAAATGAAAGAACACCGAAGACCAGCAGATGCTTACACGTGGCCGGAGAGAGAAGACAGGTTGATTCAAAGGGCCTGCCGTCAGCCCGGGGGCTTTCATCAACACCCTTCCCAAGACAGGGGCAAGAGGAGGACGTTTCAGAGAAACCAAATATTCACTACCAATAAATTCTGCTGAAACCTCTAAAGGGTGTACTTGAGGAAAAAGCAGAATGGTTTCAGAAGGTTGAAGAGGCAAGATGAAATAGCGAAGAAAGTGGTAAATACGTGAGTAAAACTAAACTCTGTGAACAGCCATATTTAATATGGCTAAAAAGAACTAAAACCTGTGAGGGTGCAGGTCTAAGGGGTCTCCAGGTACAGGGAGCACAGTCTGGGATGCAGAAAGAAAACAGAACTCCTATTCCCATTTTTAATGCTTTGCTGCTGTTTGAAGGTGTTTTTGTACACGTGTGCAGTTTAAAAGTTTACATATATGTAAGCACACAGGTGCACGTAGTGGATGTATGTTCCAGCCGCTGGTCTCATTCTCCATGACTCCACAGCTGACCCTTTTAGTCCCATTTTCCAGCAATTAGCAGTCATTTGTCTCACACAGTGACTGTCAATCTTGGATGCACATTACAGTCGCCTGGGTGGGCTTTAAAGTGTCCTGCCCCACCCCTGACGTCTGAGTTCACCATCCTGGGGTGTCCTGGAGGGTGTGGAAGCGCCTCAGGTCCTTCTAAGTGTGACATCGTCCCCACCAGGGCTCTGGGCGAGGGGCTTATCCAGGTGTGAAGCTGGTGTGTGTGGAAGCTCCGCCCAGGTTCTTGGTCGTAGATTCGGCAGGTGGGCTAGGAAGTGCTGGCCCAGGTGGTGTGACCCTGAGTAGCGGCATTTCTGAGTCGCAGGTTTTGCATCTGGAAGCTGGGCTGCCCTGTTGTTTCAGGACACGGAGGGAGGGGTGTGTCAGGCACCATGCCCGTGTGTGGCACGCTCACAAAAGGTTTTGTTTGAATGAGGAGACGAGTCAGGACGATCCTGCACAGGACTATTGTGAAGATTACGGGCAGGAGAGCCCTGGGTGGCAGAAAACAAGGCCACGCAGGTGGCTGTCCCTGTCACCTGTGATTGCCGTGCTCAGGTGCCCTGTGACCGCAGGACACCAGGGTGCCGGCCAGGACAGGGCTGGCCGCCTTCCCGTGGCGGCACTGAGGTGCGGGTTGTGTCTCGTGCCAGCGGAGGTTTTCAGGGTTGGGAGTTCTCCAGAAGCTGTGTTTCTCTATCTGGTCTTTACCTGTTCTAACTGCTGACCCGCCGTGGACCTTCCACTATGTCGTCGCCAAGTCCCCGAGCCCCTTTCCTCCTCGTGTGGTCCCCCGGCTGTCTGGTGTCCACGGGCCCCTTCACTGTTCCCCTCCTTGGGCCTCTTCTTCCCGTCCTGCCTCCCCGACACTCCCCCGCCGCCCGGGCTTCTGCTCCAGCCCCTCTGCTCCCACTGACAGGGAGGTGGCCCTTGCCGAGGAGGGTGCGTGCCCCTGGAGGGGACAGGGCCGGCTGGGACCCCCGCCCGGCCTCTGACGGGGCTGCTCGTCTCACACAGGCGCCAGCCAGGAGCAGAGGGACCAGACCCGACTCCACCTCCGAGAGGGCTCCCTGGAGCAGTCAGGACTCTCCTTTGTATTGGTTTGTTTACTGAACTTGTGAAATAGGCGACATGTACAGAGTTAGACGCAAATACTGATGACTAAGACTTCACTGGCCAAGGGCCACTGCTCCGGCCTGGGTGTGCTCTAAGTGTTTTTATTCCAGCAGAAGTGGTGGCCATCTCCGTACAGACTGGCTGGCAGTGGAGCCCCAGCCTTGCTCAGTGATCATTCTTGGGGTCTCATTTATCTGAATCCCACCACGTAGGCTAAAGCTCACCAGAGTAACCTGTTCTTGGATTTGTTTCCAGAGAAGCAAATGACAAGGGATCGTGTCGCTCTGAGAGGATGAACACCCTAGAAATGGCAGGTTGAGCCAACGAAACAGGCCCGGTGCCGCTGGACCTCTGGCCCAGCGAGAACCGAGTGAACCGAGGCCGCCCCTGCTCCTCCCCTGACGTTTGCAGCCTCGCCGAGGGGGGGCCTCATCACCATCATCACAGAGCAGGGAAGGGGGCACCAAGGGTCCACGGAGGAATGAGAAGGATACTTAGGTTGTGCTGTGGAGAACGCAGCCTGCAGGATACACCAAGTAGGTTCTGAAGAACAGCAGCAGACAGACGCAGCACGTGACGATACTAAACACTCAGGGCCTAACTGTGATCCCGTCACAGTGTGTTCCACGTTCACTGGTGGGAACTCGCGGGTTGCTTTAAGCATACGACTGACTTCCTTCCCAAAAGCATTTGCTCAGTCTCAGACTTGTAATTTTACAAACATAAACCCGAGACTGGTTTTAATTTAGGAACAACCAGGATCAGACCTGTCCCTGGGGGCTGAGCAGTGAACTCAAAATTAACCCCCTGGTGTGGTCTCTGCCCGGTTCCCGGCGACAGCAGGTGTAGTGAGAGAATCTGCCAAGAAGGCCTGTCTACTAACTTGCTCTCCCAGCGTCTGCCAAACACTGTAGTTACTGGGAGAACACTTGTTCTGAGAGTTCGTATCTGCATTTCACTCGGTGATTCACGCTGTGCTCACATCCATGGAAGGCCTGGCATCTCCTCCAGCCCCATTTCATTTTTGCTCACTTGAACTTTATTTTCCCTGATGCAGAATCACAGACTAACCTCTTATTTGCAGAACAGAAACTGAGGCTTGGGAGGGGAAGAAAATGGCCCACAGTGGCACGAGCAGACCAGGTCCCCGGACCCCGAGCCCAGGCGCTCCGTGGCTGCAGGCCCACGTTCCGTGACGGGCTCAGAAGGCGCCACGAGGAAACCTGGGGTTACGCGGCTGGCCTCTCATGAAGTCGTGATTTCCTTTTCCAAGCAGAGCCGACCACTTGTTTCTGTTTGAAGCCAGTGGCCTGTGTCCCTGAGCACTGCGGCCGCAGAGGGTGCCATCCGAGTGCGGATGAGAGCAGGAAGCAGTGCAGGGACCCCTGGCCCCCAGGCTGGACTCGTGCAGCGGCGAGGTCGGCTGTGGCAGCCCTTGACCGGACGCCCTGCGGACCAGCGCGTGGGGCAGGTGGCAGAGGCTTCCGTGTGACTGGAAGGGCCGCAGGGAGACGGTGACCCCAGGGCCACGTGGGTGATTCAGACCCACGCTGAGCCTGGAGCAGGAGGGCGTGGCACAGGGCCTGCCTCTTGCAGCTGTCCCAGCCTTGGAGCTGTGTTCCTCGTGGGGACACCCGCCCACCTGCTTCATCTCCCAGAGGAAGCGCTCCCCCCTCGGGTTGTGTGCCGTCTTCCAGGCGAACGTCTGTCTCTCCCGGGCTGTGAACTCCCCGCAGCCAGGGACCAGAGGCTTCACGTCTGTCCTCCCGGCACTGCTGGTGCACACGGGTGGCGCCGACCGTGTCCGCGGAGGAGGGAGTGGCGGGCAGGCCGCACGGATGCGCAGACTCGCTGGGGCTGGCGAGGCCGGTGGGCCGGCGTGTCCACGTGGATTTCTGTCTTTGGTTAGACCGGGAGACGGGCCTGTTTACTCCTATTCCTCAGACCAGCAAGGCGTCCCTGGTGCGCAGGAGACTGCCCAGCCACGGGGTCCGCGGGCCCCGCTCAGGACACGGGGGGCGGCAGGGCGGCAGGCGGCGGGATGCCCGCCCACTCCAGGATGTCTGCGCACAGGGACTCCACGGCGTCCAGCCGCTCGATCTGCACCAGCTTGGTGAGCAGCTCCGGGATGCTGTAGCCGGCCGTGCTGATGCGGTCAAAGAGCTGCAGGCCGTCCGTCATGCCCCCGATCTCGTCCCGCTTGAGCCCGAAGCTCTCGGCCAGGTGGCGCCACGTCTTCACCACGGCCTTCTCCGAGTTGTACGTGGCGCTGAGCATCCGGCTGGTCTTCTCCAGGCAGTCGAACGGCAGCTCCGTGGGGCTGAGGCCTGTGCGACAAAGGGCCACGGTCAGAGATCGGCAGAAGCGCGACACCTTCGAAAAGGCTTTCTAGACTCTTTTTTAAAACTAAAACAAAACACAAATGCAGAAAACCACACAGAACATATGCTGAAGGCGAACAACTCCCGGGACACTGCCAGCCACACGTGAAGCCCCTCCATTCCCCTGATCCAAGCAGCCCTGTCGGACGCCCTCTAGGACGCGGTGAGCCATCACCAATGCCTTTGATACGGGCCACCCTTAGTCAGGTGCCCCTGCCGGTATCAGGTCCCTTTATGGGGACCACGGTCACCTTCATGAACGGTGCTCCGAGGACAGCCTGGCGTGGGTGTCATCTGAGCCAAGTCACTGCCAAGTCAGTGGCCTAGCGTTCCTCAGACCCCGCTGTACGTTAGACTCGGCCAGGGGCACTTAAAAACGTGTTTCCACTTCTGGAAGATGCAGTAGACATGCTCTTCCCTCCTCCTCCTGGTAGCACAGCTGAAGACCCGGGACACACCCACAAGTACAGACAAAAGCCCATCAGAAGTCTGCTCTCTCAGCAAGAAGAAAACACTCGGACGGTAACTGCCTTCTTACAGCCAGACACCCAGAACAGCCCTGGTCCCACTCCCTCCGAGGCCAGCAAAGCTGAGCGGGAGCCTGGGCGTCCACCCCCAGGAGGCCGTAGCACCAGGTGTGTCGGGAGGGCCAGGTGGGGACATGGGCTTCCTCCTCATCAGCTGGTAACAAGCCTCCCCGCCCCCATGGTGTTGGTGGAGGCCACTCAGAGGAGCAGGTGCCCACCCGCACCCCCATGGGTGTCAGCGAAGGCCGAGTGGGAACCCGCACATCCACGACCACCTGGTGGTGACAAGAGGTGCCCCTCCCCCGCACAGGTGTGTCAGAGGAAGCCAGCTGCACAGAAGCTTCAAGTAAGACCCTGAGTCTCAGAACATCATGTAAAACTTCAGGCTTCCACCGAAACTCAACTCATCACGACCAACAACCAGGAAGACCTCAAATGAGTGAAAAAAGACAATCAGTAAATGCCAACACTGAGAGAACAAGAGATGTTGGGACATCTGACAAAGATTTTAGAGAAGCCGCGATAAAAGTGCTTCAACAAGTAATTACAAACATATTGACACTTGAAACAGATAAGAAAAAATAGAAAGGTTAACAAAAGAAAGTATAAAAAACCAAATGGAAATGTTAGAACTGAAAAATGTAATAATCAAGATTAAAAGCTCAGTAGATATAGCAGAATAAAGAGGAAAGAATTAGTGAACTGAATAGCAGAACAGAAATTACCTACCCGAACAAGAGAGAGAAACTTAAAGTCACAAGAGCCAAACCCAGCCAGACGGCTGGAGAGGGTCCCCGGGAAGTAAGTGCCCCCTGGCCCTCCGCTTACCTTCCACGACGCCACACACGTTGGCATACACGTCCAGTATTTTCTTCCTTCGACTCTGAATCTACGAAAAAAGGTGAGTATTAAGTTTCAGAAAGCGGGAAAACGGCAGCAAAGGACCTAATCCTCCACCTCAGTGTTGCCGGGCAGCCGCCTTCCCCAGTTTCCCATCAGAAACGCTGAACCGCGTCCTGGCAGGAACAGCTGTCAGATTCGCAGAAGGAAGCCTCTCCCCTGGGTCACCCGGCTACGGCGCCCTCATTGCTCACAGGGCCTTCTTGGGCTCCACTGGACATTCAGACTCAAAGACGACCAGAGGCCACGTCTGGCCTCGGTCTGTGTGGCAGGACGGACCTGGGTGCCCCAGCCTGCGGGCGGGTTCCTGCAGGCACGGAGCCATGTGGCGCTCTCCTCTCCAGAGCGGGCGGCTGGGGGTGCACACGAGGCCCTCAGAGCCACCATCTCTTGGGATGACCCCACAGGCCCCCTCCAAGGGTCGCTGAGCTGGGCAGCCAGGGCGCATCCTTGTCGGGAGTGACCCCGAGGCTGCACCTCGGCCCCCGCGGCGCCCGCCCGTTCTCTGGGCGGCAGCCGCATGGGCGCGCGTGCGTCTTGTCTGGGTGGGTATATTCCACTATGTTTACAAAGGATGTTGCTGTCCTGTGCTTTCCAAGCCATTTAAACCTTCTCCTCTTGGTTTCTTATTTCTCCCTTTCTTCTGTAAAGCTGCATAATAAGGGAACTAACTTTTCTGTCCTTAATGCCTCCTTTTGAACCTGTCTCCTGGCGGGGCTCGTGGGAGGAACCCCGGACTCAGCAGCGCCCGTTCAGCGGAGGGCGGCGTGTCTGGGGGCCGGGCGGGGGCCTCACCCCGGCCGCCTTGGTGGCGGTGGCCGCCTTCTCCCTGGCCAGGTGCACCAGCGACAGCAGGCACAGCTCCGGGGGGCCCTGCCCGTCGTCGCTGTCCAGGCTCCGGTTCAGCAGCTGCTCCTTCTCCGACGAGGCGTCGTTCTCACTACGGAGACAGGGTTAGGGTTAAGGGCGCCCGGGCTGGCCGGCCTCACCCGCTGCCCCAGCAGTGGCGCCTGTGGGCGCCGACAGCTGTCCGTGCTTTACCGAGCGGCTCTGGGCATGGGACTCGAGACGGAGAGACGCGGCTCCGGGGCCTCCCCACCTCCCGGCCGTCCACACCCGAGTCTCCACCGAGTAGACGGGGTCCCGGGCCGGCGCCGCACCCCACAGACGCCTGGAGTTACTGGAAACAAAGCTGAACACAGCCTGCGCCCGGGGACCCCCTCCGACGGGGGCGGGGTGGGGGCCTTCGGGACCCCCCACGGGGGGCAGGGGTGGCTCACGTCACCCCCCTGCCCCCACCCAGCCCGCGGCCCTAGCCACGCTCTCAAAATCACTCCACGCGGACGAAGAACAACATTCTTCCGTATAGGCACCCTGCTCCCCTCCTGTGGTTTGGCTGAAGATCGATTTAAAAACACAGAGCCCTGTGTTCTGGCAAGTGGGTCACAGAAGCGAAGCCCCGCCGCAGCGCCACCTGGAGGTGCAGGACCCGGAGGCCGGCGCAGACAGCAGGCGGGGGCGGCGCGTGCGGCCTGGCGCCCCTTCCCGCTCGCACCCCCGAGGGCCCGCCTGCGCCCGCGCTGGGGGCTGCCGCGCCCGACTCACCTCTTGGCCGACTTCGCCGGAGCTGCCGTCAGCTTCTCGAATTCGTCCTGCTCGGAGAACATCACCACGCTGTCTGTGGGGACGGGAGAGGGTCGGGGGAGGCGTCAGCGTCCGGCCTCCCCGGAGGGGCCGCGCGCGCCCGGCCCTCAGCCCACGCCCTCCCGGACGCCCGGCCCAGGGGCTGCCCCCAACCTGGGGCCTCTTTCTTCTCCTCCTCCTCGCTCACGGGGGCTTCTGGGCTCTTCACGGGGGCGCTGGGGCAGCAGGCTGCGGGGGACAGAGGGCGTGGGCGGCCGGCTCGCGTCGGGGTGGGGAGCGATGGGGGGGCGGGCGCAGGGGCGCGGGGGCGGCACCTGGGGCGGGAGGCCTGGCCTTCAGGATGTAGAACATGATGATGAGGACGAGGGCGACGGCCATGGTGAAGATGGTGGACATAGCGATGACCAGGGCCGTGGCCAGGTGTCCTTGGCCCGAGAGCTCTCCTGCGGTCGGGAGAGAAGGCCGTGACTCGGGGCTCGGGCGCCCCTGCCGCTGACCTTCCCGGGGACCCTCGGGATCCAAAAGTCTGGCTTCGTCTGAGAACCGAGCCCTAAAAGTCCACTCCGGCCCCCTTGCCGGCCAGCGGCGGCAGATACCCAGGTTGCTCCCTGGTGTTTGCTCTCGGTTCTACTTCTTTGGGGACCCGGCAGGTGGGTGTGGAGAGAAGGGGGCCCACGTGCTAAACTGTCCTGAAAACAGTTCAACCCAAGCTTTTTCCCAGCAAGAGCCAGGGTGGAAGCGTCGCCTCCGAGGGCCGAGCCTTGATACCCGGTGTGGCTCCAGCCTCTCCTGCAGCCTCGGGCTCCGTGTGCCCAGGGCCCAGGCAGAGGTGTGCCCAGGCTGGCACGCACCTCCTCTGCACGTCTCCCCAAAAAGGGGAGACCCGTCCTAATTCTCTGAGGGAACCAAGCAGGATCCGGGTACCCAGGCCCCCGGACCCTGGAGGGAGGCCGGCCCCTCTTTGTTAAAAGGCACTAGAGCCGGTAGCCAGGCGCTGCCCCTCCGGGTGGGGTGCATCTGGGTGGTCCTCATGTTCTCCTTTCCTCTGTGCTGGTGCCACCTCCGTCCTGGAGGAAGTGAGGTCCAGAACTTCAGCTAAGTTCCTGCCTTGGTGCTCTGTGTGAACGCAGGGGTCAGGCTGGTGGGCCGCGTGCCCTGGGATTCTGAGACCTGGGCCCTGAACGTGCTTCCCAACCGGGCAGCACGGGAACAGTGCCCAGTCTTGCTCCGAGAGACACCAAGGCCAGGGCCCTGCAGCCCCCCAGCCTTGAGGGCTTGGGGGTGAAGCACAGTTACTGGAAACAAGTATTGAAGTGTCAGGTGGGCAGGTTCATTTGAAAGCCAGCAAGGCTCCCCGAGTCAGGCCCAAAGCCCAGGGGGCTGGCCTCCCCTCCGGCTCCCTGCCGCGCACGCCCGGATCACCAGCGTGGTCCAAGGGGCCCCGGCACCCGTGGAGGGATCGGCTCCCCTCCTTGCAGAGAAAGTTGCTAACTTCCAGCAGCCGGGGCCCGAGCGCGGCTGTCACGTGAGGGGAGTGATCCCAGGTGGGGAAGGTCCCGTCCTGATGACCCTCCTGCCCCCCCTCACTCTCGGCCACCCCTTGGGGCCGGCACCCTCGCCGCCTTACCTTTGTGGGCGAGCTGGGACGGGGACAGGGTGCTACTGCCGGGCGTGCGCAGGAAGCTGGCAGAGACTCCCGAGACGGCTCCCACACCTGTGGGGACGGCAGTGACCATGGGTCCCTCGAAAGGACCCGGACGCCCCAGCCTTGGAGACGGAGCACAGGCCACGGGCTGAGCGCCCCCGGCCCCAGGGATCCAGAATTCTCGTGGGGAAGGGGCTGGGCTGGGGGGCCCCTTCACCTCTTAGAGCTCATGACAACCCTACAGAGTGCCCTGACCTCGCCGGCGTTGTTGCTCCTTACGTGGGCCACACGGGTTCACAGCTGCTCAATCCGAGGGATTCAGACTCGGTCTCCACGAGCACCCGTGGGGAAGAGGGAAGCAGGTGTGTGCCCCTGTGTGTTTGGGGGGAAACACCTGAGGGATTCTTTCCATTGCATCGAACAGGGACGTACTTGTAATACTTTTTCTAGTTATAAAACGAATACATGCTCGTGATTAAACATCTGGAAAATATCGGAACCCAAGAAAGAAGGGAAAGGATCACCCATAGCCTCATGGTCTAAAGTTGACATTTTGATGTATTTTCCTCTAGAATTTTCCTCTGATACGTTTTAAAAATAGTTGTGACCAAACGGTTTAAGAACCGAGATGAGGTTTCCTTCCCTCAAAACTGTGATTCACAAACTTGGTTCCTTTGTAAACGGTGTCGCAGTCTGATTCTGGGGTCGGTTGAGTCAGCAGGGGTTTGTTCTGTTAAATCGCCCAGATGGTAGACCTTCCTTAGGTCAGACGTGAGCTTTGTGATTCGTAAAGAGGATCATGTTTTAATAAGTTTCCTCCTGGGCTTCCCTGGAAGCGCAGTGGTTGAAAGTCTGCCTGCCAATGCAGGGGACATGGGTTCGGGCCCTGGTCTGGGAAGATCCCACATGCCGCGGAGCAACTAAGCCCGTGAGCCACAACTACTGAGCCTGCGCGTCTGGAGCCTGTGCTCCGCAACAAGAGAGGCCGCGATAGTGAGAGGCCCGCGCACCGCGATGAAGAGTGGCCCCCGCTTGCCGCAACTAGAGAAAGCCCTCGCACAGAAACGAAGACCCAACACAGCCAAAAAAAATTAATTAATTAATTAAAAAAAAAAAAAGTTTCCTGCTGTCTGGCTTCTGTCTCTCCGGGTCCGGGGTCATTCGCGCCTCGGGTTTGCCTGAGTGAGGACAGGTGCGCGGGGCCCCCATGTCCACAGCTGGCCGTCCTGGCCCTGCAGGACCTGGGCAGCTCTGGAGGCGGGCGGGTGGAGAGGGTGGAGGCTGGGAGGGACGGGCAGTGGGGGACTGGCCCCGAGTGACCACACTTCTGTTTGTTAGAAACTGAACTGTGCCTGGAGACCCCCGCGGTGGGGGAGGGGGGAGGACACGCGGTCCCCGCAGCCCGGCCGGGCCTCTGTCCCCCTGGGCAGCCTCCCTCGTCCGTAGAACACCGCCGGCTGCTCAGATGTCCCAGGACCAGAGGCACCTCCGCTGGAGATTTCGGTTTCTGCAGCCCAGGGCCTTCACCCCTTTGAGCTCCCAGCCTTTGCCCTTCGCCCTCTGCACACGGCTGGGCAGCCCCTTCCCCACGCCAGGCTCGCGCCCAAGGTCCCCACCACTGCCGACTACTGGCCCTCGGGTGAGTCCTAGCTCTCCCGCTGAAGGGTGGGGCCGAGCGGTGCGGGTGGCCGCGGTGGGTCTTTGCATCCTCTCCCGGGTGGGCTCCTGAGTGCGTCCAGGGCCTAGAGGGACGTTCCTTGGCCTTTCCCCCACCCACCAATGTCCGACACATCTCGTGACTGAAGCGAGATTTAAACGGCATTGACTTCACCATCTCTCCTGGGGCAGGGGGGGGGGGGCAGCTTCAAGCACCACCCGATTTCCTTTCAAAAGCAAATAGGTTGCTGGGAACCAGGCCATCTAAGGGGCTTGAGGCAGCTGAAGCCGCGTCTCAGGAAGACAAATCCCCGTGGGCTCTGCGTGTGGGTGTTTGTCGTCTCTGTCTGTTCCTGTCCCTCTCCGCTGGGCTTGCCCGTGCCGCTGGTGACAGGCTTGGGGACACAGACGCGCCCAGGCCTGTGGTCTAGAGAGAGACAGCCAGAGCTGCCGGCGGCTGGACTTAGGAAATGCCTCTGCCCCCCCGACGGGAGGGGCTGGCACACAGTGACCACATCCCCTGCCCCGCAGGTGCCCGCCCCCGCCGGGTGGCAGCTGGGCCTCTGCGCTGATTCACGACACCCCCAGGGGCCTCCAGCTGGTGTTGCCTGCACAGCCCTGGGCTCCTTGCTGATCTTCAGTGGATCAGACAGACTGTTCCGGGCACATCGAGGGGTGGGCATGTCTGTGGGCGGGCGCCCTCGGGACAGCACCACCGGGACCCTGCACAGCCGAGTCTCCGAGTTCCCGCCCCAGGCTCCGCTCTGGTCCCACGATGACCGACTCGGCACCAGCACCAGTATTTGGTGTCGAGAGGTTTCTGTCCATCCAGCGCGTGCCTCCCGGGTTGGCTCCTGAGATAAGAATGTTCCTCGGGGTTGGGTGGTCGGCGCTCCGTCCCTCCATCCACAAGGGAGCGAAGAGGAGGCGTTCTGTAACCGGGCTGAGGCGAGGCAGGAGACCCCAGAGGAGAGCAGGTGTGTCTGCGTCTGGGTCCGGGTCTGCTCGGCCCTCCGCTGAGTGGGGGTCGTCCTCTGGGGACTCTGAGCCCCAAGCGCGTGGCTGAATGAGGCCACACCTCCACGCCGGGGTTGGGGGGCGCGGGCGACCGGAGTTTCTGGGGCCCTCGGTCTGTTAATCCACAAGCTGTGAATACACAAGTTTGTATCAGCGTCCGGCTGGGATCCTCCATGTAGGGCACAGTTTGGATTTTTAGGGACGATTGATGGATTCGTACGGCTTCACGGGGTGGCCCCAGTGCAGACGCTGGGGCAGCGGCGGAGCATCAGGGCCTGGCTGCTCTCGGGGGACGCAGCTTGGAGCCCACGGGGGCTGCGACAGGAGCAGGCGACAGGTGTGCGCCCTCCCGGCTGAGAAGCTCTGCCTTAAGAAACAGCTGGAATCCCGCCGCTGGGGCCAAGGCTTCACCTTCGAGCGGCACCACTGCTGAGCAGAGAGCTGGCCCTGGACCGGGCACCTCGGGCACCTTTGTCCCCACAATGCTGGACGGGGGTCGGGGTGTCCGCCTGACGGACGAGGAAACTGGGCACAAAGTCAAGGACCTTCCCAGGAGTGGAAGCTCATCGCGAGGCCCCGCCCTGCACTGCTCCGCCCGTGCAGAGCGGCCTCCTTCTTCAAGGGCGGGCACTGCACGCAGGGAGGGGGCACACCCAGGGCTCGGCCTGCAGGACGGCTTCCCGCGGCCTGGCCTGGCTGGGCTGCTCCAGCACTGAGACGTGGGTCTGTGTCACATGCCGCCCTGGGGTCCGTGCCATGCTCTCTTTGATGTGGTCTGTAGGATCCACTGTCCAGCAACCAAGGGTGTCAAGGGGCTGGCTTCACGGGGGTCCAGCCCAGGCGATCACATCCAACCAAAGGCTGGAAGCAAAGGGGCTCTGGGCCCCCGACCGGTGGGACCCAGGCATCCAGCCGGCGACCCCGGGGACCTGACCAACTCCTGGCTTTCCCGGGATGGGGCTGCTGGCAGCCCTGTGAGTTGGTCACAATCAGCCTTTCTGGCCCTGTCTGCTGGCCCCTGAGCAGGAGCCCCAGATAAAAGGTCAGCGCAGAGGAAGGTGCCGACCCCAGAGGTGGAGCCCACTCTGGAGACCCCCTACCCAGCAGGCTCCACTCCCCACGTAAGCCCACAAAGCCTCTCCTGGCTGCATCTCCCCATTTCCCAGAGGGACAAATAGAGGTCAGGTGACTTTCAAGGTCGCACAGAAGGACTCCAGGTCCCCTGACTCTCAGCTTCCCTTCCTTGCTGGCCTCCTTCAGGGCTGGATCCTGCAAACCCACTGGGGGCCCGGCTGGGGGCTGCTCTTGAGATAAGCAGTTAATTACGGGCTGCGGGCCGGAGGTTACGCGCTCATTGTCGAAGTCTGCTGGATTCGGGGACTCTGCTGTCTTTCCCCATGTGATGGGCCACGTGTTGGAGGAGAGGAGGGGCTGCTTCCCGGGCTGAGAGCTCTCCGGCTTCGGGGTGGCTAGTGGGGTCCCTCCCGGACGAGGACACAGGCCCCGTGAGCTTTCAGATGAAGGCCCATGGGGAAGAGCTGCATGAATCCCAGGTTACACAGCAAAGAGCTTTTTCTCAGTAGGTGGGGGAGTGTCTGCCGTCTTCCGAGATAGGACTTCATCCCAAAGCCCCCTGGGATTGAACTGTTTAGATTCCCCAGCAGAAGCCACAGAAGTGGCAGCCCAGGCCTCTGGACCTCCTCTAATTTGTGAATTAATTAGCATCTGGCTGGGTGGGAAAGCTCAGCTTTAAAGACATGCAAACTGTCCTTGCCAGGTTCATCTACTTAAGGACTTTGGAAGGGAGGGAACGCCCTCCCACCGCCCAAGGCACCTCCTCCAGCCGATCCCAAGGGCAGGAGTGGTGCCACTCTCTCCTCTTGCCCTCCGCCCCTTCCTCCTGGTGCTTTCAGGAGGCAGGCCCTTGTTCTAGTCTCCCTGACAAGATATTGTGAGAAAGCGGGGTGGGCAAGGCCTTATGGAGAAGCAGGAGGGCAGAGCCCCAGTGCAGACCCTCAAGCTCTCTGGAATGGGAGCAGCGGGGCCGCAGCCCAGGGCCGGACTCCCACTTCCCTCCCAGCCGTCCCGTCATCCATCCGTCCACCTGTCCCACCTCGTTCGTGTCTCCCGACCACAGACCTGAGAGGCCACACACCGCCTTCTCTGAAGCAGAGATTCCTGGACCTTCCTCATAAATGGACGCCCAAGAACGTCAAACCAAAATCAGAGCAGGAAAGAAGCAGCCCGAGGTGAGATTCTAAACTTGAGAGACTCACGGTTACTGCACGTGCTTTGTGATCACTCCTCATATTCCCTTGGCCTCGTCTGGTTTATAAAACACATGTGAGAACTCACAATTGCTGAGCCCTTTGCAGCACTCAACAAAACACCTTGGCATTGTGGGTATTTGCAAAGATCGCGTTTGCAAAGATCGCGAGAGATGGATGGTCCATGTTACGGATGAGAAAACTGAGGCTCACAGAGGTGCCGTGACTGATGCTGACCTGCATCTGACTCGTGGTTCTGCCACTGCAACCCTGCCCCGCCCCACGGACCTGCAGCCTGCCGGCCAGCGCGCACATCATCTCTGTGCCCTCACGGTCACGAGCCAGGGTGGGACGCTCCCGCGTAACGCGAGGTATCGGGCTGAGCCAGGACCGCTGCCAGAGCGCAGATACTCACATTCCTTGGTGTTGGGGGGCGCCAGCAGGCAGGAGTAGCAGACCATGCCGTAGATGTTCCGAGGCCTGTTCTCCAACATGTAGTAGCTGCGGGGGTGTGGGAGGGGCGGAGAGAAGACAAAGCAGACAGGTGAGCAGGCGTGAGCACGGCGCGCGCTGACCACTCGGCATGCCCGCCACCAAAGCCGGACACGGGGGAGGGCGGGCAGGCCCCTCGGAGGAGGAGCGCCCCTGCAGCACGGGCACAGCCTGCAGCCTGGCAGCGTTACGGGCAGGGGTGTCCAGGAGCCCCTGGGACTCTGGGACCTCCTGGACCACACGGACGCTTGCTGACCGAGACCGAGCCGGGCTGGCCGGAGGGCATGGCAGCAGCAGAGACCGTGGCCACGTCTAGAGCGGTCAGGGCAGACGGCCTGAAGCGCAGCCAGGTCGCGACCGAGAGTCCCCCGCTTTCTCCTCAGATAAGGACGCCTGGTGAGCCCACGCTGTGGCCGCACCCACTTAAAGAAAACGTCAAGGCCTTCAGGTGCGGCTGCCCGCAGGCCTTCACGCCCAGTGATGCCCCACTGATGTCGGCGTGCCAGCCGGGACCCTGCAGCCCGCGGGGCCCTCCACGAGGGCCGAGTTCCCTGCAGGCCGCACCCCGGGCCCGCCCAGGCCCCCTCACCTCACCCCCGCCACCGCAGGCTTCAGCCCCTCTCTGGGCCCGTTTCCCGTAAACACACGCGGAGCCATTCGCCACATGGTGAGAAGTCACTGAACAAGTGAGCTGCTGCCAATGTCTTCCCTAGTTCAGTTCAAGCAATGAAAACTCCTCCCCACCACTGGACCTGCCTGCGGTTGTTTTTCAATCTCTTTTTTATTAGCCGTGCCCACCCCGGCCCGTGACGGCAGCGGTGAGGCCGGAGGGGTCTGGACTCCAGCCCCCGAGAGCTGGACAGTTACCAGCACCGTGATGATCGTAACCGCCTGCCCTTCCTTAGGGCCCTTCATCCCCAGGTCCCCGCGCATCCTGTAAACGTGAATTAACCGATCGCAACACACCCGCCAGAGAAGCCGCATCAGGCAGGCTCACAGTTAAGCTCTCAGACGCACGTCTGCCGTCTCCAGAGCCACCTGCCGGTGCGTCTGCTCCGGGCCGGCTGGGCCAGGGCCCCGGGGTGACCCCTCCCCTCCAGCCCAGCCGTCCTGGTCCCCAGTGCCCTGTGCTGGGTGCTGCGGGGGAGGCGCGGGCAGGGATGGGTGGGGCCGGGGCTCCGGCACAGAAGCTGATGGGGCCCCAGGGTGTCTCATGGGCCTTCCTCCCCTCCGGGCCCGGCCACTGGCCCTGGGCATGGGCTCTGCCTAGGTGAGACCCTCCCCCACCCTGGCCCTCCTCCGTCTTCCTGGCACACAGGTCCCTCCCGGGGAGGCTCTCTGAGCTCTGCCCCTGCCTGACGAGGCTCCTGGGCCAAGCGGTGTGATGAGCTGAAGGCCCGGCGAGAAGCAGGTTCTCAGGGTTTCTGGCATGTTCCTCCAGGAGCTGTCAGGGGCCTCCTCCTAACTGGGCCTGCATTCAACCCCTCGCTGGTCTCTAGCACCTGCTGCGCACAGAAATTTTCAGAAACGTTAGGTTTTTCTCCTTGGGGTCACTCAGCCTGTCCTGGGCGGGACGGGGGTGAGGATGCGGCTCAGCTGCTTCACTTCCCTCCACCCGAAGCTGGCTGTTCCCTTCGGGCCCCGTGGCCCTTTGCCTTTATGCAAAGGTCAGATTGCCTACACTTTGGTCTACACTGTGACTTTCCCCTAGTTCTTTTTTCTTTTTGCTCCTGTTCTTCAAGGGTTGATTAAGGTGAGGGGCCCAAGACAAGACTCGGTTCATACGGGGCCTCTGGAATCTTCCTCCGAGTCGACGGGGTGTAGCTTCTCCCCAAGGACTTCCTCCGCTCGGGGCTCCTGGGCTAGCGGGCGCTCCCTTGCCCCCCCCCGTGCTGGCCGGCAGAAGCCACCACGAACTTCACCCCGTCCTCCCTCTGTCCTAGGAGGCCCGGCAGGGAGTGGCCGCGACCAGCGGGAGCTTGTCGTGGGGAGGCAGTGAAATCCAGCCTCTCTGCGTGCTTTGTTCCCCGGCCTCTGCACAGCCTTTCTCACAGCAAAGCCCGTGGACGGCTCCTTCTGCAGCCGGGGCCCAGCCGCCCGCCGACACACAGCGCCTGCCAAACCACAGGCAGGGACACGGCCACGCAGATCCCAGGATGCACTCGCAGGGCTGAGCTGGGTCGGAGCGGCCCGGGCGAGCCTCACCCACCCGCTTCCTGCCCGACGACGTGGAATCATCCCATCCAGACCACGAATGTGCAGGTGACTCCCAGGTCGGACCTGAGCTCCACACCTGCCTCCATCCACGTGTTAGGTGTCCTGGTCTGGACACTACGACAGCCTCGAATTCCACACACCCCTCCTCCATCTCCCCTCCACCTCCTGCACCCACGTCCCAGCAAGAGGCGTCACCACCCTCACGGCTGGCTGGGCAGGCATCCCACACGACCCAGTCTGCAGTTCCGTCACCAGAATCTTCCAGCCGCTCTAAAGGCTTCCTCTGCCTCTGCTCCCCCCGCTCCCACGACTCCCCTGCCCTGGTCCCGGCTCTGTCTCTTCCCCAAGCGGCCCGGTTCCTTGTTCTGGACGCAGCCCGACAGCGCCCTACGCGGCCGCAAAGTCCGCACGGGACCTGCAGCGGCACCAAGTGAAGACTTGCCTCATCAGCACCGTCTTCCCTCCATCCCTGCCCCCTGCCCATCCCCACAGCCTTGCCTGCACCTTCCGCTTGGCCACAGGGACCACAGCCCCACGGCCCCTTGTACTTTGTCCTGAGCATCTGCCTCAGACAGCCCTGTCCTCTTCCTGGCCCCCGTCCCCAGCCACCAAGGAGGGTCCTTCCTGGACCCCTAGACGACTGGGCATGCCTGCCCCACTGGGCTGCAGTCACCGATTTTCCACTGCAAAGAGAGGAAAGAAGTTCTCCTCTTTGTCTCACTACTACCCACCTGGTGGGCTCTCAAGTCAGAGGTTTACGAAAGTAAGTGCAGGAGCTGCTACGCTAGGTTGTGACTGTCAGATCCGATTCTCACACCTGGAAGCTCTCAAAGTAAGCTGAGGTTTTGCAAAGAGCATTATTTTCTTCCCAAGGTGAGCAAGGCCAGGTGTGAAAGCTTTTCCTCGGCACAGCTGTAGTTAATCCTCGAAACTGCATTTCTCTCGTGAATTATGTGTCTGCACCGATAAAAACCAGTCAAGGCAAAGACCTAGGAAGTGTATGTTACGAGGGACTGATTCCAGCCACCTAAAGTCAAGGTCCTACTGAAGTTCTCTTGTTCAGGCAGTGTCTGCACAAAGTCCTCAGCAATGCTTGTGTCACTGGTGGGAAAACCTCGATTCTGCTTCTTCCAATATGTTCGTTTTGGTGGGCACATAGCAACACAATAACCTCCATAACTAAATTAAAGGCTGGCAGCTACAGAACTTTTATTCTTATAAAACTTTCTAAAAGAACAGCCTAATATCCTCCCTGGGTGTAGCTACCTGTTTTTTTGCATACTGAGAAATAATGTTCCCCTGCTTTCTTTACCTGTTTGACAAATATGTTTGGATCGTACTCTGTGTCAGGGATGGGGATGTGGACTTCAGGCAGATACATGGCCATGCAGGTCTGCAGCTCAGGAGGCGGGTCTGAACCGAAGGCCGAAAGCTGCAGAGACTTGGGGTGGGGATGGTCACCAGCAGGGGGATGGCAGAGGAAATGGATGCTTCCCAGCATAAATTTGAACTAAGATTAATTTCTGCAAGCTTAAAATATCTCCCTCATCTTAAAGAGTCTTTCACTTTCAATCTGTCTCTAACTCGGAAGATCTTTGTGCACTTCCCTTTTTTTATAGACTAACGTCCACTGCTCTTGTTTGCGTGTAGTCTTCTTATTTTCTATCTCCTCTTAATTCAATACAGTGATTCCAGGTGGGAGGGGCAGGCAGATAACAAGCGACAAGCCGGCTGCGAAATATGGTGCATTGTTCACACTACTGCTGCTATGACCACCGCCATCATCTCCATCATCACCATGACCACTGCCATCAACACCATGTCCATCAACATCACCTGCATCACCACCATGACCACTGCCATCACCTCCATCATCACTTCTATCACCTTCGTCATTACCATGACCACCTCCATCACCACCACCTCCATCATCACCTGCATCACCACCATGACCTCCATCACTTCTATCACCTCCTTCATCACCTGCACCACCACCACCTGCATCATCACCTGCATCACCACCACCTGCATCACCTCCGTCACCACCAGCTCCACCACCTCCATCACCTCTACCATTGTCACCACCACCAGTGGCCTTCACCACTGCTCTCAGTCTCTATCTGCAGCCCGTGTGAGCACAGGTTGGGTGGCCACCAGAGGGAGGTAGTCACTGGGTGTCAGGGCTGTACTTTCCTTCTCCCAAGGGGAACTTGCTACTGTCTTGTCTGTAAGAAGGAAGACTCTTTCTGTCTTTTAGGCTAATTGTACTTTCACTTTGCTTTTTTGGGAAGACTTTTGACACATAACAGAATTATGGTGGAATTACAGGCACCATATATCTCAAATATTTCTATTAGTAGCTTTTTACACTAAGTTTTTCCTAGAATACTAAAAATACCAAAAATAATACATTGGTATGGAATCTTGGTTTTCTTTCCTCCAGAGCATTCCACATGTGTTGTCTCATTGAAAGTATTCAACAGATCTCCTTGATTTGAGTACTCAGAGGTGCTATGATGACGATGTCCACTTAGGGACACACACGTGGAGCCTGGGTGGGCAGCCCATCCCGGGGAAGGTGGAGGGAGGGACCCCGACCCTGGACATGTGCGCCCCGCTGATCCGCAGGCCTGGCTGCCTGCCGTGGGGCCCGGGGCGGCAGAGGAGGTGGGGCGGGGCGGCCCTAAGCTCACCCGGGCAGGCAGGGCCCACACTCGGCGTCGTGCTCCGTGTCCCCCGGCGTCAGCACCGTGGCCCGGAAGAAGCCCTCGCAGTCCTTGTGGCGCCGGCAGATCTGGTAGCCGCCCTTGGAGAACTTCTCCGCGGGGCAGGGGACGCAGCCGTAGTCCTCGTCTCTGGTGCCGTAGCCGCAGGACTGGCCAGGGACGGGGACACAGGTGAGTCAGCGGCCGCGCCCGCCACGACCCGATGGCGGTCCCTCTAAGCCCTCCTGCCCCGCGGCGCCCGGCCCCACGCTGCCGCTCCCGCCGGTCCCGGATAAACTCAACCGGCCAAGCCGGTGGAGCTGCAGGCCTGGGCGCCCGACTCTCGGGGCTGCGCGAGGACCCCAAATACCGCAGCCGCGTTGGGGCTCCCGGAGCTGAGATCATCGGCGTGCAGCTCGTCTGGAGGAGGAGAGGCCGCGTCCAGGCCGCCAGCCACGCGGGGCAGGACGCCGCGGCCTCCGGCCACACCCCGCCACCCAGGCCTGCGCTCCTTACACTCCCCGGCGGGCGCGGCGCGGGGTCTTACCAGGTAGGGCTCCTCCCCCGGGCCGCACGGGGGACACTCGTGGCACAGACCCGCGGTCTGGTTGTAGAACTCGTTCTCGCCGCAGGTGGGGTCCTCCGCTCCGGCCCAGCATGCCAGGGACGCCTGCCTCGAGTAAAGGGCTCGTTTCGCCTCCACGCGCCCTGGTAGCCGCCCCCCCGACTCGGGTTCTACGTCCGGAAGTTGTGGCGGAAGGATCTGGCGGGGCCCTGCGGCCCCCGGCGCTGATTGGACGCCTTCGGTAATGACCAGGCAGCCCCCGCCCCGCTGTCGGAGGCTCCATCCCAAACGCTCCACCCCAGGAGCTCCCCCCACTCCCCTCCCCACGGGCCCCTACTCCTGGGGAGCCCGGGGGCTTGGCTTCCCCAGCTCCGTGGCTGGCTGCAGGAGCGCAGAGCACGCAGCCGGCGAGGGGAACTCCGAGCAGCGGCCACCTCGGGCCCGGGGCCAGTCCGCGCTTTGCTGGCGCCTTGGAGAGCGCAGTGAAGGGGGTGTGTGATCGCCTGTGTCGCTGCCACACAAACAGGCCGAGAAGGACACGGCTGGTGAAGGGCACGGCCGGGTGGGAGCTCCCACTGGAACCTACCCAGGTGCCCTGGCCACTTACCACCAGGATGGGCAGCCAGGCCATCCGTGTGCCGCCTCCCCTGTGGGCCATTCTCTCCCGAGGGGTCACCTGAAAGACACACTTCATCCATGCGGGGGCTGCAGGCGAGGGCTGCTCCGGGACCCCGGCCCACCCAGCCCCACCTTCACTGTCCCCGGGTCTGAGGGCCTCCCGGCAGGCGCAGCAGAAATGAATACACCCTAAAAGAAAAGGCAGGTTTTAAGCTGAGCCCCAGGCCCCTTGGACGGCCTCCACCCATGGCCCCCATATTATCGTGCCCTCCCGGGGAAAGAGCTCCAGAGAGGAAGGGCCAGAGCCCACTGAGGGCCGGTGCAAAAGCCCAGGGTGACGGCTACTGTCCTCCTGCTCGGAGGGTCTGAAGAAGCAGGTCCTGATCCTCCAGCCACGAGGGAGCCCTGAGAGAGAGGTCAGAACCCAGACCCCCCCATCGCCCCCGCTTCCTGCCGCCCCTGCCCGATGTGAGCTTCCTCCCTGGCACCCGTTGGAGCCATTCAGAGCACACTTGGGTCCAACCCTGTAGTTTTACTGTTGAGCCAGCTGAGGCCCAGAGAGGTCAGGGGCTGGCCCAAGGCCACACAGCTGCCACATGGACAGGGCGACCGCAGCCCGCTTCACCAACCAAACCAACGCCTTGCCGTTATTGTCACTTTTCCTTTTTCAGGATCAGAGGCCTGTGTTTCCGACGCACAGCGATTTTACCTGGGAGCCTGGTGCACGGAGCGATGGTGGGCTCACCTGGGCTCCTCGTTCCCCAGCAGCCACATTCGGGCCACTGCTGTCTCGCCTGGACACGGGGTTTGAATTCGTGACAAAAGAACACACCCCGTTCTGACTCTGGCCTGTGGGAGGAGCTTCCAGAATCAACCACCGACTCAAGACTCCGGTCAGCTCCTCTAGGGAAGCCCCCAAGGTCACCCCCACCCCTAGTCCCCTGGGCGACCACCGTTGGTCACGGAAACCCACGCAGAGACGGAGCAGATGCCTCGAGCCATAGCCCTGACGCGGGGACCCACTCCTGCTCCGAGGACCTCGTGTCTACAGATCAGGTTCCTCACGGCCCCGGGAGAAAAGCTGCCACGAGCTCACTGTTCGAGAAAGTTGGGGATCGGGGAAGGGCGGGGGCAGCCGGCGATGCGAGACGGGCCTTCTTCTCTAAACCGCCAGGACTCTGCTCAGTGAGACTTCTGGGGAACACGCACTTTCGAGAGAAGCACCCCCACACACACACGTGGCCGGCGGCCGGCGCGGGGCCTGTCCTGGGAACTCTGAGTCCACCCGCCTCTCACCCTGGCGGGCCGTCCGAGCGGCCCCGTCGGCCTCCTGATCCCATGCTCCCCACGCGAAGGGGGTCGGTGAGGTCCAGGCGGGGCCGTGGGTGTCAGTGCTTGTTCATCACTCTCACAAACGCCATCCCGTGGGCCACCGGCCCAGCGGGTGCAGGGCAGGCTCGGCTCCCCAGAGGCGGCTCCGGCTGGTTTGTAAAGCTCCCCACACACAGGGTGGAAGCAGTTCTGCAGCAACAGCCTCTGGCTTTTCAACAAAGACTTCTTGGCAGGGAGGGAGGAGGGAGGGGTGACCGCGGACTGAGGGAGGTTATGGGGAGCGACCCCTTTCCACGAATTAGGGGCGGCCCTGTGAGCTGTGTGACCAGGAGGAGAGGCAGGACGGTTTGGGGAGGATGCCCCGCCGACCCCAGGGAGAGACACGGGGACGCGGGCAGGGCCCTGGGCTGAGATCTTTCCGGATCACTCCCCTGTTGGCCTCTCACCCCAGTAACATCAGGTGGCTCTGGGGAGGGGCTGGTTTTCCAAAATCTATTGAAGAGACACAAAAAGTGCCTTCCCCACGTTCCCACACACAGTCCTGCCCTCAGAACTACGTTTACGGTTGAAAACACCAAGTGGACGAGGCTAGATTAAAGCACCAGCCACCTGGTGGTGAACTCCTGGATGTTTTCCTTCCAGCAAAGAGCAAGCTGGGGCAAGCGAGGGGACTGGGTCTGCTCCCGCCAGGTGGGGAGGGAAGGTGCAAACAAAGGCCGGAACTTAGGAACCGGCCCCTGGGTCAGCCGGCCTGGGTCAGGACGGTGGGTTTCCCTTGCCGGCAGCCCTGGGGCCCTTCCAAGGACAAGGCCGAAGGTTTCTAACTTAACTGACTTCTAAATATAGCTGCACCTGGGAGGGCTTCCCTGTAAACCTGAGAAGGGCCGGGCCGCAGCTCAGGGCCGTCCAGGCTCCTGGATGAGCAAACCCTCAGACTGACGCAGAAAGCGAAGCAGAGCCTGTGGCTTTGGTTGCATTTCCATCATCAACCCCAACTGCCCAAGAAGGAAGGGGGTCAGGAAGGGAGGCGAGGGCAGTGCCCGGTCAGGAGTGCAGCCCCGAGGTCTGAGCCGTCACAGAGGGTGGCCCTGCTCCAGCGGCGCCTGGGAGCTGGTGGAGCCGAGTGGCTCCCCGTCGTGACCCCCGGTTGTTTTCACTTTGGGGGTCCCCAACCCTGTGCAGGGCAGTGCCCTGCCCCCCACCTGTTACCGACTCTGAGCCCGGTAACCATGGCAGTGGTGGGGAAATGGTCGGGGGCACGGAAACACCTCCTCCCGTCAGCCGGTGGACTCGGCCGTGGGGATGGTCCGGTTCAGGGTCAGCAAACTGCCCCGTGAACCCAGCCGCCACGCTGTCCGGCTCCAAGAGGCCACAGAAGGTCAAACGCATCAGGCCTGAACCCTTGGTTGGGGCCTTCCCAGGAGAAGTTGACAAAGCATCTGGTGATTTGAGTTGAAAGTTTAAAATGAGAATCCCCTATTTTCATTTGTTAGTTTCAATTGAAATAATACTCAGAAAATAGATATTCTTGCACACATAGAATAAATATAATGCATGCAACATGCATTAATCTTTGACCACTTCTGACTTTTCTTTTGAAGGGTCACTGCTAACACAGATAAGCATGCCGAGCTATTTTGAATCTTATCTGGGGCATTTGTTCTTCTGCAGCAGAATCCAGGAAGGCAGGAAAGAGCGAGGAAACTGGTATCTTGGACATTTCTGTTCACATCTTCTATGTCACTCAGCCTTTCCTGTTTGCTTTTATTTTCCTACATATAGACCAGTGACGATGGCAATTTTTTCTGAGGTGCTGTGCACAGCCGTGGCCTCAGAAGATTCCCTAAACACCAGCAGTATTATTATTGTCTGTCAGCCCCTGTTTGGGCTTCTCAGAAGCTACTTCATATTCAGCAGGAGCTTGTGCATTTGCTCAGCGATAGAAGTGGGGCTGGACCCCGAGGAGGGGGCTTGTGAAAATAGTGTGGCCAAGATTTATTCATCCAGAAAGTTCAGAGGGAGGGCAGTTATCCTTGTCCAAACCTCCTGCCATAAGATCTGTGCTCACAGATTCATTTCTACTTCATTTAATGCTTCACAGCTGAAAGGACCTTGTAGCAGTGATGGGCCTGGTGAAACTTCAAAAAAAAGTCCCTATTTTATTGCCTTATCAAAATCGAGGGAAAGCATTTCCAGGGTGAAATCAGGAAGGTTGTTTTAACTAAAATACATCGCTTTAAATTACAAAAGGGAAGTTTTTCTAGGACTCTTATATAAACATAAACATGAAATTTTGTTGAAACATAATAGCAGCTGCTCTCCAGCACTTAAATATGCAGGCCATCCATCCACACCATATCCATCCATCTGCCCATCCGTGATCCAACCATCTGTCCATCCATCCATCCATCCATCCATCCATGCAATATTTATTGAACACCTACTCCAGACCAGGCTGAACCACAAATTGACACAATCCCTGCCAGGTGATGTCCCCCAGTTTGGTGGGACCGTGAGATAGACACTGAGAAGGGGAACGAGCAGTGGGTGCCATGGGAGCACGTGGGGTGTCATGTGTGGGGAGGTCAGGAAGGCTGCCCCCGGCCCAGAGAAGGGAGCACGGCCGGGCGTCAGCCAGGAATCGCCCTGGAAAGGCAGAGGGCTAGGAGGAGGGCCTGCAGGCTGGGACCCGGGAGGGCACACTCGCTCCAGGTCACTGCTCTGTCCTCTTGTCTCAGCAGCAGACAGTGAGTCATGGCCTACACCGCGTTCCATCAGGTCAAGCATCGCTCTCGTTTTCTGCCCAGGGACCGCTGTGCACGTCTACCCCAGCTCATCAATCTCCTTTCTTTGCTCAGAGATGTTGGGAAGCCAACCCTCCCAGCCCACCCTGCCACCCCCAGTCCAGCTCTTCCTGTACCTGGACCCCTGGAGGACGGAGCTGGCAGGGCCGTGAGGCTTGGAGCCCGGGTGGAGCTTGGCCACAGCGGTTCTGCTCAACAGCACGACCAAAACAAGGACGTGACAGGCGATTCCGTAAGTGTGCACACCCTGGAATCCCAACCACCTCAGGCAAATAAGAGACACTCACTTGACGGTGAAGATACCCTTCAAGTAAAGGAAGTTGAAGGAAATACTCCATTGGCAGTGGGATCCATAGGTTCTAAATCGGTACCAAGCAGCGATGAAGCAAGAAGGACCTGGAAACCGCTGCTATTATTATTTGCCCCTGAGAGGCCCTCAGCTGGCTCCCGCTCCGGGATGTGACCGCGGGTAATTAGACGGCTCCCGCATGGGTGGCAGAGGCCATGGGGGCCTCCAGATGGTGGCCTGAAAGGGAGGGGGAGGCGAGGGCGGGGGGCTGAGACAGCCGCCTGCCCCCAAGTCTGCTCCTGCCCTGAAGCCCCCCTTTGAGGCCTGGAGCCCCGAGAGGGAAGAGGGGCTCTCGGTGAGAGGACGGGCGGAGCTGTGCCCTCGGGCTCTCGGCCGCCCCCGGCCTCCCAAGGCTGGAGGGGACGGGTCGGGGCCACCATTCACCACGTGGCGGCCCTGCGTGCAGACGGGCTAGAAACTCTCAGAGTCTCGAATGCCCTCAGAACCGACGGCTTGTCGCTCTGGTTCACGGCACAGACACTTGTGTTCTTATTGCTGAGACTGTACTTTAAAAAGCAACCAGCTTCACTGGGGTGCAGTTAACGCGCAACAAAGCACACTCATTTCCATCATGCAGGTGGTGGGACGGACGGTCTGCACCAGGTGGCCACCCCCAACCAGACCGGCGCCTGCCGCCTACAGGAAGCCTTCCTGTGCCCCTTCGCCACCCTGCCCCGCGGACGTGCTGGTCACCACGGACACGTCTGCCGGTTGCAGCTCCACGAGGAAACCCGCAGCGCCTCCCCGCACCAGCCGTGAGCACGCGGAAGGGAAGACGATGACAGCGTCTGCCGGAGCGCCGTCCAGGCGCTGCCTCCCCAGAGCTCACCTGGGACAGACCGTGCGCGTGCTGAGAGCGGCAGCCCGCTCGCCCGCGCGAAGCATCCTCCATCCTGACACGTCCTGCGCTCACGCAGACTCGGCGCCGAGGAGGCGCTCCCAGCGCGGCCCGGGCCCTCGCCCGGCCTGGGGATGACCGTGTGGCCGGCAGGCAAGCGGGCCAGACCGTGGGATCCCAGCTGGCGAGGGGGCTGCGGGGAGGTCTCTCCCCTCACAGGTTCCGTTGGTGGGGAAGCCGCAGCCCCTGCCTGCCCTCCGCTGGCGGAAACCACGGGGGCCAAGAGGAACCTCAGCGGGTTTCCTCAGGCGCCCGAGTGTCTGTCGGGAGCGGAGCCCTCAGGCGTTGCCGCGGGCAGACACCCGTCTCTCGACTTTGTGGAGGGCGAGTGGGGGGCGACGCAGCCCCGGCCAGGCCTCGCGCGTGCACACGCTTGTTACTCCCGCGAGACTAGGAGGTGGGCGCTCACTGGGCCCCTGCTGATTGGCTGAGCCCCTGGAGGCTCAGAGAGGTTGCGCAGCTTGCCTGAGGCCCCAGCGTACGAGGTGGCAGAGCCGGGGCCCCGGCCCAGACCTGCTCCTGTTTCTGCCAAGCGTCCTGGGGGCACAGGAGGGGCTGGGTGGGGCTGGAGCAGGGAGGGTCGGAGGGCCACGTCGGCTCAACGTGGACTCGGTCTCATCTACCTTCTGCGGCCCCGCGAGAGCTGGACTCTTAACGGGAGCCGGGGCTGGCACAGCTGCTGACCCCCAGCCTCCCTTGGCGGCTCTGTTGCTCCCCCCCCCGCCCCCCCCCAGCCCTTTGAAGAGTCTGGGAGCTGTTTGGTTCCAGTGCATCCTGTTCTCTCCTCTCCCCTTTGGACGGGGCGTCAGCTCCCCAGATGCCTGGAACCCAGGCACACGGGGCAGTGGGGATGCTCCCTAAGACCCCCCTGAGGACAGAGGGGCGAGAGGACCCCCAGCAGCGGAGGGGCAGGGGCTTGTGTGTCTGTTTGCTCCGAGCATCCCGTCTCAGTCCCGCTGACGTGGCCAGGCTGGAGGGAGGAGGTGGGTGGTACCGGGGGTAAGTAACCACCAGGTGCCCCGACTTGGGGTCCCAGCAGGAAGCCAGGGTCTTGTAAATTCGGATCCTTCCTGTCAAGCTCAGGGGCTTGTTCTACTGCTTTGAGAGGAGTTGTTTTTCGTGCTCTCTTCACGTTTGTTCAGGGACGGGCTAGTGAGGAGGTGACCCAGGGAAGGCCCCAGGGGGTCGGCCAGGAGCGCCCTGAGGCCGCAGGGACGGAGGGAGGTCACAGCCTCACGGGCCACTGGCTGGTCCAAGCCCCCTGTTCCCGCCCGGCTCGTTCCCCGTGGGGTTAAACTATACGTTGGTGTGAGACAGAGTCGTCTACAAGCTCACCACGTTCGTGTCCCAGCCTGTCCTTTCTCTAAGGCGAGGAGCCGGGGTCACTGCCGGCGTCCTGAGGGTCCTTTTAGAGACACTGGAGGGGGTGGCATCGCTGAGCTGAGACAGGCAGCCACTCGTCTGGATGTGAAGATCTGCCACGCGCACCCCAATTCTGAGCGGAACTGGCCGTGCGGCTTCCTTGGCTGATGGTGCAGGAGCCCGAGTCCACGCTGGGCTGTCTGTCTGTCTCTCTGCCTGGTGCTGGTGTCTGATCACCGCCCAGCACTTCCTTCCCTGGAGGCTGCACAGTCTGCGCTCCCAGCACGTCCAGGGCGAGCGGGATGGGGTGGATGCTGTGTCCACCGCAGCTGCACACGGAGCAGCCCGGCCGAGACCTGCGGCCTGGCCTGAGCCTCATCCCCTTTCCTCTAAGTTGGGGGCACAGGGGGGGTCCCTGCCTGCCCGCTCCTCAGGACGTTGCACGAGATGGATTTATGTGGGAGGGTTTTGCACGTGGGGCTCAGTGTGGACTGAGGTTACTCGGGGGCACACGGGCAGTAACTGTCCAGCCACATGGAGCAAACGCACCTCTGCTCTGAAGGAGCGTATTTTCTTTGCGAAAAGTTTGAACAGTCTAACTGTGACCACGAGAATCATGGCCACGGGGCTCACACTGCTGCCTTTTTTTTTTTTCTTTTTTTTTTCTTGGCCGTGCCACACGGCATGCAGGATTTTAGTTCCCCAACCAGGGATCGAACCCGCGCTCCCTGCAGTGGAAGCACGGAGTCCTAACCACTGGACCACCAGGGAAGTCCCCACACTGCTGTCTTTAACCTGAAGTGGCTGTTATTCCTGCTGTGGGTGAGGTGGCGGCTCTTTCAAAGCAAACTCTCCCTGTGGGGGAAGGACTGGGGCCCTCAGTGAAGAGGTGCTGTACCCACTGCAGGTGCCGGGCCAGACGCTGCACAGGAAGGGAGGTCCTGCTGGTCCCCCGTGCACACGCGGAAACGGTGGCTCCCAGCACCAGCCCCTGTTGGAAAGTGATCTGCAAACACTTCCTCCCATTCAGTAGGCTGCCTTCTCATTTTGTTGGTGGTTCCCTTCACTGTGCTGAAGATTTTCAGTTTGATATTGTCCCACTTGTTTATTTCTGCTGTAGTTGCCGTTGCCTTTGCATCAGACTCAGAAAAATAATCACCAATTACAATGTCAAGGTGCTCACGATCCATGTTTTCCTCTAGGAGTTTTATGGTTTCAGGCCTTACATTCAAGTCTTCAGTCCATTTTGAGTTAGTTTTTTGTGTGTGGTAAGACAGTGGTCCAGTTTCATTCTTTTTCATGTGTCTGTCCAGTTTTCCCAGCACCATCTATTGAAGAGACTGTCCTTTCCTCACTGTATATTCTTGCCTCCTTTATCGTAAATTAATTGGCCATATGATTGTCCTTTGGTATCCACGAGGATTGGTTCCAGGATCCCCTGAAGGTACCAAAATCCACAGAGGCTCAAGTCCCTTATATACAATGACATAATATTTGCATAGAACCTATGTATATCCTCCTGTATACTTTAAATCATCTCTAGAATACTTATAATACCTAATACAACATAAAAGCTATGTAAATAGTTGCCAGCACAAGGAAAATTCAAGTTGTGGTTTTGGAACTTGCTGGAATTTGGGGGGGGGGGGCATGGTCGTGGTGGATATTTTTGATCTGTGGTTGGTTAAATCTCATACGCAGAACCTGTGTATTTGGAGGGCCGACTATATGTGTGGGATTATTTCTGGGCTCTCTGTTCTATCAATCTATGTGTCTGTTTTCATGCCAGTACCACACTGTTTTGATGACTGTAGCTTTGCAGTATAGTCTGAGGTCAGGAAGTGTGATGCCTCCAGCTTTGTTCCTCTTTCTTAAGATCGCTTTCACTGTTCAGAATCTTTCGTGGTCCCATACACATTTTAAGATTTTTTGTTCTATTTCTGTGAAAAATGCCATTGGAATTTTGATAGGGATTGCACTGAATCCACAGATTGCTTTGGGTAGTATGAACATTTTTACAATATTAATTCTTCCAATCCATGAGCACAGTATATCATTCTACTTCTTTGTGTCATCTTCAATTTCTTTCAATGTCGTACAGTTTTCTGTTTACAGGTCTCTCACTTTCTTGGTTAAGTTTATTCCTAGGTATTTTATTCTTTTTGATACACTTGTAAATAGTATTGTTTTCTTAATTTCTCTTTCTGGTAGTTCACTCTTCGTGTGTAAAAATAAAAGAGATTTTTGTCTATTGATATATTTTTAAAATTTATTTTTAATTTATTTATTTTTGGCTGCATTGGGTCTTTGTTGCTGCACACAGGCTTTCTCTAGTTGCGGCAAGCGGGGTCTACTCTTCGTTGCAGTGTGCGGGCTTCTCATTGAGGTGGCTTCTCTTGTTGCAGAGCACAGGCTCTAGGCGCCCAGGCTTCAGTAGTTGCGGCACACGGGCTCAGTAGTTGTGGCTCATAGGCTCTAGAGCGCAGGCTCAGCATTTGTGGCGCACGGGCCTAGCTGCTCCGTGGCATGTGGGATCTTCCCAGACCAGGGCTCAAACCCGGGTCGCCTGCATTGGCAGGCAGACTCCCAACCACTGAGCCACCAGGGAAGCCCTCTATTGATCTTCTATGCTGCAACTTTACTGAATTCATTTATTAGTTCTAACAGTTTTGACTTGGGGTCTTAGGGTTTTCTATATATAAAATTATGTCATCCACAGATAGCGACAGTTTTACTTAGTTTCCAGTTTGGATTCCTTTTATCTTCTCTGTTTGCCGTGGCTGGGACTCCCAATACTACGCTGAACAAAAGTGGTGAGGGCTTCCCTGGTGGCGCAGCGGTTGAGAGTCTGCCTGCCAATGCAGGGGACACGGGTTCGAGCCCTGGTCTGGGAAGATCCCACATGCCACGGAGCGACTGGGCCCGTGAGCCACAATTACTGAGCCTGCGCGTCTGGAGCCTGTGCTCCACAGCAAGAGAGGCCGCGATAGTGAGAGGCCCGCGCACCGCGATGAACAGAGGCCCCCGCTTGCCACAACTAGAGAAAGCCCTCGCACAGAAACGAAGACCCAATACAGCAAAAATAAATAAATTAATTAATTAATTAAAAAAAAAAAAAGTGGTGAGAGTGGGCAGCCTTGACTTGTTCCTGATCTTACGGGAAAAGTTTTCGTTTTTTTGCCATTGAGTTGATGTTAGCTGCCAGCTCTGGCGCTAATGTAAATGCACTTAAGGTCCCTGAACTGTACACTTAAAAAGGGTTAAAGTGGTAAATATTTTTATGTGCTTTTTATCACAATAAAAAGTGCCATCGATTCCATAGGAACATAGGCTAATTTAACTTTTTTGGTAAGTAGTCATTCTATTCCTTAAACCTGAGTTGACTTGCACCCAAGGCTGGGAGGAATAAGATGTGAATATGTATGTATTGAAGATATCAAGGGAGGGTTGTCATATGTCCAGGGTCTCAGACCACAACTGCCGTCACAGCCTGAGGGAGGGGCCCCGCCATGGGTGCCACGGGGCCCAGGCCGCATGGTGGAAACAATGCAAGAAAGGCCGACAGAAACTCATCACTGGAGGTGTGCTGAGGACTTCACACATGCACGCACACACACACGTGCACACATACAGGTACACACACATGCACACACAAGTGCATGCACACACACGCACACACGTGCACACACACTTGCACAGGCACGCTCACACATTCACACGTATATGCACGCACTTCGAACATCAACTTAATGTTAGTAATGACTGTTTCTGGGTGGCAAAAGTAGAATTTTTTTTGTTGCTTTCTTCTTCATACTTTTATATTGCTTGATATATTTTTTTTCTACGGACATAGGCTATCTTGAAAAAATAATTATTCTAAAGCATACTCTAAAGCAATGGCATTGGTATTCACACACACGTGAAATATTTGATGATTTTGCTTTTCAGTTAATGGGAGAACAGGGCTACCGTGAGGCCAGTCTTCCCAGCCTACGAAGTGTCATGTTGGTAGAGGCCTGTGTCCCATCTGTCAGAACGTCGCCTGGTGCATCCAGTTGCCCCCGTGATCACCATCCTCCTGCCGTTGCTCCTCAGGACCAGCCTCAGAACCGGTGCATGACTTGTGATTTACTTGACCATGAAAACTTTTTTTCCTAACAATTGTGATGAGATCCCTACTCTTGCCCATAAACAAGAATCATTTGAGGTTGGAGGACTGGTTCGGGGCTGTGTGAAATAATCTTGCCAACTGAGGAGCCCACATAAGTGACATCCACTCCCGCCAGCCCTGAAGGCCACACGGGAAACAGATGTTCTCATTTCTTCCCGAACTCCGGAGTGACTCAGCTGAAACAGTGCCGGACACAGCCTGTGATTTCTCACAGGCTAGGTCTTCATGCTGCCTTAGAGGCAGATGGGGCTGGAAATGACCTCAGGGTAACACGCCCCTTCCACATTAAAGGCCTGTGAGCTGACTGAGGCCAGTGCCCTCACGTCCTGAGGTTTCTGAAGACTCTGGTGTGTCTGGGAGCAGCTGGAACTCCTGCCTCTGGAACTGTGGGTGCAGCGAGCGGGACAAATGCATCGTCGATGCTAATGGTCACGGGCTCCGCAGTGGCCACGGTGCCCTGGCGACTTCCAACCACAGGACGGTGCCTCCTGGCTGGGGAGCTGCTGCCACAGGTGCAGCAGAGCTGACAACAGCCTCTAAGACTGAGTTTCTTGACAAGGGCTGAAGCCGGTCACCAGCAGGTGGGCAGCCAGGGCTGGTCAGTCAGGGGGTGCGAGGGACCTTCATTCTTTTACGTTCCAACGTAAGGTGCCTGCAGGTGGGACAGGGAGACCTCACCTCCCCCGGGCTCTGGCTGCCTGCCTGACGCCTGCCGGATGCTCTCCCCTTAGCTCTGCCTGAGCTTCCCCTCGGCTCTGAGTTCCTCCGTCACCTGCTTTTCTTCTTCCCCAAGAGACTCCCTGAACTGGAGATCTGCGTGCAAGATGCTTACCGGGAGGTGGGCTTGAGAAGTGGGGCTGTGATGCAGTCCCAGCAGAGACCTCAGATTGGCTGGTGTGGGCCCACAGAGTTGCCCTGGATGGGAGCAAGGGCACCAGGATGGGCAGTGACTCGGGCGAGGCGGCTTTCTCCACCCAAGGGCAGTGGCCAGGTTGGGGGACTCAGCTGCGAGCCACCCGCCATCCATCCTCCCAGCATCTGGGAGGCACACCCCAGGCTCTACTACACCCCCGTTTCTTGTGCTTCTTCCGCAGGCTGATAACTACCTATCCTGGGGGTTCCCAGCATCCTGAGAGGATTCTGTGCAGCCTGGGGCTCTTGTCTTGGGGGCGCCCTCTTTCCCTTCCTCCTGGTTATGCTGGTTCAGTCCCCCAACGGGAGCTGGGGTCGAACTGTCTCAGCATCTGTCCCACGTGCACATCCAGACTAGTGGGCCCCAATTCCAGTGGCCACACCACAGGGCTGGTCCCAGAGAACCTCTAAACTTGGCAGATGATCGCAAAGAGCTGAGCTTCCTGTTATTCCTCTTTTCTGGGCAACGCTGTGTCCGAGGTCAGACAAGAATTCAACCAGAGGCTTCTGTGATGATCGTTCCAACAGGTAGTGAACTTCAGGGAAATTGAAAGGAATTCGATATAAAGCAATCTTGATGGAAGGGGGTTAGTCTTATCAGAATTTACATGCATGTCTGAGGCCTTTGTGTCACATCCTTTGTATAACCCTATAGAGATGGAGGTAATGTGCTGTAGAGGAAAGAGCGCTGGACCAGGGTGGGGCCTTGGGTAAGAACCCCACTAAGAGGCTTGTTTCTTCAACTGGGAAATGAGGGTCTCAGGCTAGACGATTTCTGTGTCCTTCCACCTCTACTAGCCCATGGTTACATGCACGCTACACAGCGAAAGCTCTTGGCAACACTACTAATATTGGACGTCCTAAGTCTTGTCTGTGAATTCCAACATCTGGGTTGTCTCCGGGTCCTGCTTTTTCCTGGATTATTGGGTCACATTTTCTGTCTTCTTCATATGTCTGGGAATGTTTTATTGCATGCTGCACACTGTAATGATGTGCTGTAGAGAATCTACTTTATAAAATCCTTCACTTATGGCAGCCCGGGTAGCACAGGAAACATTTCTATGCAATAAATTCTTGTCCTGGACCATTTGCTCTTCAGAACAAGGACCCTGTTCCAGATCCAGTAGGAGGATGGGGGTGCCCTCGGCAGATGGTTCTGATGAGACCTGCGATATATGCGCTGGAATTTCCCCATCTTAATGTTTTATCATTTGAATGGTTCATTAATTAACAGAATTTCCCAGATGTTCTGAAGCCGACTTGCCCTCTTCCAGGTTTGGAGACCCTGCTACCTTTGGGTCGGTGCGGCCCCTGCTGCATCCATGCGGCCACCAGCCCTGGAACTATGCTTGGAAAAACACTCCGCACCCACTCCTCTTGGAAAAACGGTGAAACGCATGCCTGCCCTTCCCTCGTACTCAACGCCTCTTCTGCGCAGACCTGCATCTCATCTGGTGTTTCACCAGCCTCAGAATTCTCTACCTGCTTACCTGTACCCTGTCCCTCAGTGACTTTAGTTAGCCAAGGGTCACTGGGAAGATACTTACATATTTAATCTCTCGTTTCCTAACCGTAGTCGTCAAACGAGGGCTCTAAATCAAACCCCCGCCATGGGCTCGATGACTCTCCCAGGGTCCGTGGCCGCCACCTTCCTCACCACCTTCTGCTTTAAGTGCCCAGACTCCGAGCCTCGGATCCACAGCCCCACACCTGGATGCGCTTCAGCTGAGTGAGGAAAGACGCTCTTGCCTCCAGCTGCATTTAAAGCATAATTGACGGGGCATAAAAAACCATTTGACGCCCAAGCCGCCTCTCTCACCAGGCCCACCAGGGAACCTGTGGAGGGAAGACACCTCAGGACCCTCGCTTTCTGATGGATCCGAGTAATTCCGAAGGGAAGGATGCTGGCTTTCCTTGTGCTCCTCTAATGGGTGCAGCTGTGGCTCGGCGGCATCTGCACTGAGCTAAGTATTGTGTCTTTGTAACATTTTTGATCTTCATTAATTATAGCTCAGGAAAGCTGACAAAGGCAATCTGTCTCTTTAATGTAAACAAGATTAATTGCACGGTTCCTGCAGAAAATGAACTACCAGCAGTTTAACAAAAAATGTTTGTCTTTAAGCAGGCTTTGGATTAAAAAAAAAAAAAAATTAAAACTGTTACAGGAAGCACTGAAGCTGCCACATTAGCATGCCCGCGAGCCTCGCCCTCATTATCAGCCTAAACGCACGCCCGCCCCCACTTTCATCCTCCTCCAGGCCGGGGCTGAGGACAAGAAGGGGGGAGAAGGCCCCTGCACACAGCAGCGCCTCCGAAGTCTGGAATGCAGCCTGGCTGTTTGAAGACCAGGTTTACACCCAACACCTCCCCTCATGCTCGTTGTCCAGACTCGCCTGCTCTCGCATCAGCCACAGGACGACGGGCTGGGTGCTTCATCTTATAACGATCGCATAATCCAAGATAAACACCCGGGATCGCTATCACTTTCATTAGTAACCGTGAAATATCCCTTCCTTCAGCAGGTACAAAACCCAAACAGGCGAATGCACTCCATGGACCGAGGCTTGTGGCGGCCGAGGGCAGAGGGGCAGCTGGCGGGCATCTCACAGCCACTCTGTGGCTCCAGGACCGCGGCTGGTTGGTGGCGGAGCTGAGCCGGGCACTTGCCTCTCCGCCCGTCACCCTCCAGTTAAGGGGCTCCTGGAGTCCACCCCGGGCCTGCGGGCTGCCCTCTGCTGGACCCCCCACCCCCGGGGTAAAGTTCCAGAGCAAGGCTTTGGACCGGGATGCTGTGAGCTTAAGGCGCGTCAGAAAGACCGGCAGGGGGAGGGGGTCCCGCAGGCTCCTGGACAAGAGAAGGCAGTGGGTTTGGGGCAGGACGAAGGCGCAGGTCGTGAGCATCTGGGAGCTGCAGGGCTAATGAAATAGAGCCTTCCCCGCTGGCACGTCCCCAGGAAGCGGCCTCCGTGGCTGGAGAGCAGACACGGAGCTCAGGGACCAGGGAGGGAAGCAGTGGAGTTGGCGCCCAGCCCCGTGGCTGCCAGGGGTTCCCGGCTGAGAACGTGCTGGAATCAGGCCTGGCGGAGTGTGTGCTGGTCGGGGGTGACGGGGGTAGAGCAGCAGCTGCCGTGAGGCCAGAGAGGGCCTCTGGGGGCCGAGTCTGCTCCGGGGTCAGGGCACCCACGGGGCTGGCGGGAGCAGAGGCGGCCGGGGCTGCGCCCTGGGGTGGGCGCCGTGCTCTCCCAGAGAGGAAGGGGCTGGGGAGGAGAGGGACTTTCCGAGTTTGGTGACGCAGGGGCTACAGCAGGGGCTACAGCAGCGGCCTCTGGAGGCAAGTCTGGAAAGTGGACACCAGACCGCCCGTGGCGGAGGGGAAAGAGTCCAGGGAGGAGGTGCGGAGGAGGGGTCCGGCCCGGACAAGAGGAGCCGGACGAGGGGTCACCCTGTGGCCCGTGAGGGGGCCTCCCGATTGTCACAACCTGACGCTGCGTCCCTCCGCACCTCACTTTTCTGGGATGAAACGACTCAAGTTGTAAGCTTTCAAGGGACCCTGGTTCCAAGGAAGTCGCCGGGCCGAGGGGCCCCTGCGAACGTGGCCCTGGAAGCGGAGGGAGTGGCCGCCCACCGGGCTGTCTTGATGCCCGGGCCAGGCTCTCCCCCACCATGTCCTGCGTGGTCACGCAGAGCCTGGCACAGACGGTGCAGGGAAACGGGGACGACGCACCCTCTGAGATGCGGGCTTTCCCGCAGGCCTTCACCCCGGGGCTCGGGCCCCTCGTAAAACACCGGCACGCGCGCGTCTAAGTGAAATAAGAGACTTACCCACGGTCGGCACCTGCGGCCTGCACTTCTCTCTGCCACGTGGAACCGCACACACTGCATCCCGGTCCTGGGCAGGGTGCGAGTCGTGACCCACGAGTGAACTGATTCCACGAGGCGCTCAGGGAGGGGCTGGCAGCTGAGGACACACTGCCCCAGGGGGGACGGGCACGGAACTCCCACCAGCAACCGGGGAGGGAGGCAGCTCCGGGGAGGGGCTCCTGACCACACCGAGCAGGCCGGGCTCCGGGGGGCAGTCCTGGCTCAGCCCCGCCCACACGCGCACCACGTCTCCCGGCGGCGGTTTCTCCGGCGGTAACTGACAGCCCTGTGTTCGACGGTCGCCACGTTCTAACTCTGGTTTTCGGACCTGATGTGACACTTACTGAACAAAGCAGGCGATCGGAACCTCAGAATGTTTAATGAGGGTGGGTTGAGGTCATAGGCACTGGGGATGGTAGTCAAACGTTATCCTCCCAAACGGTGCAGAACAGAAGTTCTCAAGACAAGACCATCAAGGACAGATATTTTCCGGAGCTTTTGGGGGGGTGGGGCCTGAGGTGCCAGATGGGGGACTCACTTCCACCTCCACTGGCCCCTCAGGAAAGGTGGATGGGGACTTCATCACCCGGCCTCGGTCTCCGACATTTGTTCCGTTTTTTTCATAACTTCCTGACTATAAAAACTTCGTAGAAAGTTTTCAAATATGTAGAAGTATGAAGAAGAAACTTAAAAGTCACTTAGAGTCCTACTCTTCGAAACATTATTGAGATTTTGATATATTTCCTTCCATTTTATATACATATAGAATTGAGAGTCATGTTGTATACAGCGCGTTGTATCCTTTTTGCCTAATAATTTAACCAGCATCTCCGTCTGTCACGACATGGTCAGCAGGGGCACGGCTGAGGACGTGGATCCCACCTCACAGGTCCAGGAGCAGGTAACCCAACCCCTGGCTGGACATTCGTGTTTATCCCAGTGTCTCCCACTATTGTCATCAATGTGATGACAACGTATACAAATCACACAGTGTGAGGGACTCTGATTCTTCCTTAGAAAACACTCCTGGCGGCAGGACTGTTGGGTCCGAGACCAAGAGATGCAGGGGGGTGGGGGGTGGGGCGTGGGGCAAAGTCTGCAGAGCAGCGACCACTGCCAGGCCCGGTCCGCCCCGACTCGACTTTGGAGACACAGAGTGAAGAGGATGCAAATGCAAAGGCCCCACCCAGCCCTTCCCTCCTCACCTGGAGGGGGGGGGGAAGGAGCCACCCGGCCCGCTCAGAGTGCAAGCTTACACCCAGGCCGCCCTCACCTGGAATCTCTGCAAGGAGCAGGGGGACCCAGAGGGGGACGAGCCAAGGTCTTGGGGGACAAACATCAGATTTGCACGTCCAAGGTGGAAATGCCTTTCTGATTACAGCGATTCTGAGAAGTACAGACGCACCAAGTGACTGTTACTGGCAGAGGGGTTATAATTGTTCCTTTCCTGAAGCCCTGTGGTCAGAATGATCTCGGTTCTCATGCAGGGGCCCTGGGCCGCTCAGGCTTAGGTGGGTGGTGGGTTGCAGGGAGGTTCACGGCAAGGGTGGCTCTTAACCGCTCTGGCCTGAGCGTGAGGCCACTGCCTTGCGCGAGGGGTCCTTGTGCTGCCAAAGGACACAGGCAGGAGCCCCGTGTCGTGTGTCCGGGCCGTCGCTTACGTTTCCAAGTTGCTGTTTGTAAGAAGGACCCCTGCTGTGTTCCGGGAAACTGGGGGCGGGGTGGGGGGAATGCGGCCAGAAGCTGGGTCCTTCCTCCCACCCCCGGCTCTCCCCGCGTCCTGCAGTTTGGTAAACCCCTGGAGAGATGGTCTCCCTGTGCAGACTCTGTCCGTAAAGCACAGTGGGGAAATCCACGGAGACACCAGGTGGGAACGTGAACTTGCCAGGGGCCGCGTGGGCCGCGTTCAGACCACCCCTGCCTCTCCTCCGGGCTTCCTGAGGCCACCAGCGCCCTGCCCGCCGCGAGCCACTAACTCCCCAATCCTAACCCAAGTTACTGCCCGTGAAAATCTTATGAAACAGGTGGGTTCATTGTGTGCATCTTACCGATAAACTGGGGATTAAAGAGGTCAGGTCACTGTCTACATTCACACAACCAGGAAGGGATGAAGGAAGTCAAACCAGGGCTTCCCACCCAAGGCCACCACCCTGCCCCACCCCCCCAACCCCCCGGCCGGCATGATGTCACACACACACACACACACACACACACACACACACACACACACACACACACGTCAAGGCCACGTGCCACCACCTCATCTAAGAGACAGAGCAGAAACACTGAATTCAAATTCCAAGACCCTCGGTCTGTAACGGTTATGATGAAGACCTACCAACACCCCTGGCATTGATCTAGGATAAGGAAGGCGCCTCACGGGGACGCCGAGGGGAGGGGCTGCCATGTCCTAGCTCCTGCAGTGATTTCGTCAGCAACAAACCATCAAAGGGAACCAAATGCTGTGGCTCTGCTGGCGGTCAAGGTCGCCGGTCACTCACAGGCCCACATCCAACCCGGAAGGGGCTCCAGGCCCTCGCAGCCCTGACTCAGATCGCTGGGGCCCACACACAGAGACGCTTCAGCGTTTGGGAAATGCCATCAAGTAGTTTTACGCTGAGTCCTTGTTTGAAATTTGGGCAAATGTAAAGTGCAAAAAGACCTTCACGAAGTCTAGGTTTAGTCAAGGGGACGTTTGTAGGAGCTGTGAGAAAAAATTCAATGTGCTTTTAAAGGTCATTCACAATCTGCTCCTCGGGTGCCCAGGGCAGACGTTCTTAACTTTAAAAAGACTTGCATTGTAGGAACTACAAGGGGGAAACATTCAAAAAAATTAACCCTTTCGTTCTGAGGTAACTGTAGATTCACATGCAGTTGTGAGAAATAATGGAGAGACCCATGTCCCCTTGACCCCAATGGTCTCATCTCACAACTTTGTAGTCGGGTGTCTCCCAGAGTTGTGGTACAGAACAGCTATGAGAGAACTTTCTAGAGACTCTTTATAACACTCCGTCAACCACAAGAGTGAGTTGCCATTTCAGCAGAAGAATGAACCTGGGCTCTTCGGGTGTTCTGACCAGTGCAGGGCAATTCCCAGGCCGAGGGTCTCACGGGGGTGCCTAGCCCCGACCTGCCACCTGCAAACGGGGGGCCCTTCATTCTGTCAGTTCTACCTGAAAAGACGTGGACAGAAAGCGGAAGCAAGGACGCCCGCGCTCTCTGGACTATCTGTGGGCCGGGCTCCAGCAGAGTCCAGCCCCGGCTCCCGCCCCGGCCGGTCCTACACTCACCTCCCCACTGCTTTCTGAGCCCGGCCTCATCCAGGACGACGGCCACTGTCCACACAGCCGCTAAGCCCTTGAGTACGGCTGGTGTGACTGGGGAACTGTGTCTTGAATGTTAACTAGTTTTAATCACTTTAAATATACAGTCCTTTGTGGCTAGTGGAGACCCCACCGGGCAGGACAGAGAAGGCCCTTCAATCTCTCACCTCTCAGATGTTCTAAGTATCTAGGCTTGTCTAGGTGGCCATCTACCTCCCTGTGGGATGGGCAGTGAGGCTCAGTCCCGAGGAAACTGAGGCTCCGAGTGGTCCAGGACTTCTCTGCGGGCCTTCAGTGAGTCTGTGCCCCAGCTGGATGCACGCCCAGGTCATGTGACCTCCATGCCCAGGTCACATGACCAACCCACCAACATTTCTCTCATCCTTCCCCTAAATGGAATGTGAAACCCAAAATATGGGAAATAAAAGTTCATATTCTAAACAGCAAGGCAGACACTTTTGGGAAAAAAACCCCACAGTAACCAGTGATGGAAACAAGGATCGTTTTTTGACAACTAAGAGACCCCTATTTAAAGAACCAAGTTTCTATGAGCAAAAGGAACAGCAAATAGCAAACCAATTCTAGGAAGCCAAGAGCATTGAAGTAAATTCAGATGAGAGCTCACAAAACGCTGGCTTCGACGCCATTTGTTAGGTGAACCCACTGCCCATGCAGGAGTGTCCCCGCCCTGGTGGGGGGAGGCTTCTCCCGGGAGACCCAGTCCTTCTCCATCAAAGCCCCCAAACTGCAGTCAACTCTACACACCACGCAGCCTCGCAAAAACACGCTTAGAGTAGGGGTCCGTCATTCATTCTAATTAAATCCTACGAAGTTCAGCTTAGACTTGAAAATGTATTTTTTTAACAATCTGAGGCTTTTTGTCCTCAGTTACGCAACCTGCTTGTTTTACACTAACTTCCTAAAACCTTGCTCTTTATTTCATATTCCCCCAGAGAGTTAAAATTTGTGTCTGGGGGTGTGGTTTTCCCTGAGTCCCCAAGGTCATGGTTCCGTCCTTCAGTGACCACAAACGTCCCAGAGAGACTGCAAACAAGGACGACCCTGGGGGGCTTCAGCCCTGCGGGCCGTCTCCCCGACCTCCGCAGGCCTCAGAGGGACCTGGGCTTCCCTCCTACCTTGGGCCGTCTGTGCTCCCTTTCATCCTCCGCTCAGGCACTGCTGCAGGGGGGCAGTCTCTGCCCTTCCCGGGCTTTCGGCTCCCGGTGCTGGCTGGCACGTGAAGAGAGGCCGGCCTGGGGTTTTATCACATCACAGCTGAAATTCAATATTGGGCCTTTCCTGTCTCACAGCCCACCTCCCTGGCCCCTCCCCGCACTGGCCCTCCCCCAGCCCGTGTCTTCTGTACCCGCTCACCACCCACCCCCAGGCAAAGGTATATTTCCTGAAAACTGGAAAAACCAGGTACTACCAGCCTCAGATCAGTGCTAATGAAATTAGGCTATAAAATTCAGGCCCAGGTCCCTTATCTGTGACGGACACCTCCCCATTTGCACCTGGGACCCAACATGCACAGTAAATGTATCATCACCCAAGCCCTGGATGGACGGCGGTCGGGCCATTAGCACGCCTAGGGGTTTTGATCGGGCTGACTTTGAAGAATCCTCTCCTCCTGGTCTGTTCTGCACCCACTTCCATCTCGTATTAAATTTCAAGAACTCAAAGATGTTTCCACGTAGCATTCTATTAGCTGCTCAAGGGCTGTCTCTGTTATCTCTGTTATCAACATGTTTTGTTGGCTGAGCTGTACAACAAGCTTCCAGACGTCAGGACGAGCAGGGCATTGGAGGCCTGTCCCCGCTGGGCCCCTGGGGTGACACCCTGTGGGGCGCAGGGAGTCCACTGCCTGGCGTCTCACCAGGTCCCCGCGGGGCCAGAGCCTTGACCTCGGGACAGTGGAGTTCAGCTCTGCCGTCTCTGGTTCAGTCCCACAGAGGGACCCCGTCTCTCCAGGACGCCTGGCCACAGCGCTTTGTCGTAAGGCCTCAGCTCGGCGGGCTCTGCCTGTGGGCAGGTGCTGGGTGGTCCATCCTCCCCCCGAGCTGCGTGTGGGGTTGCAAGCAGGAGCCCAGGCCCCTGGAAAGGGGCCCCGATCCCACGCAGGACAGCAGCTCCCCAATGGGATCGGGCCACAGAGGGACGCCAAGCAGAACCCCTTCACTGGGGCTGAGCGGACACCAGCCAATCCTGTACATCTGTGATCAAGTCAGTTGCGGCTTCATATTTCACAGAGAAAACCAGGAAAAAAAATCAAGAATATCAAAGGTAGAATTTCCTTTTGCTCGGCGCTTTGTGCTGCCCGAGGCTGCGATGAATGTGCTGGGGACAAGGGCTCGAAGGCCTGCAGGATGGGAGGGCAGGAGGGGGTGCCTGCTCCTCTCTGGTCTTCCCAGTTAGCGTTTACAGGTTTCTTGCTTGTCTTTTCATCCTTTTTTATTATCCAAGAGGCTTCTAACCGTCCTGTGTGCAACAAGTGACTTCCTGATCTTTCTGCCAAACAAGGTGGTTATAAAAGTTGAAAAGGATTAGGTGCTGAGGCTGCAGGTGAAAGTGTCTGCAGAAGAAGTTGTGAGTTTGATCCTTTAATTGCCTCAATTTTACTTCAGACCAATTTCTTTCCCTCTTTCCCTCAAAGCTTCCGAGGACACAATCACTGGGTAAAACTAGACTGTGGATTTCTCTTTCTCTTTTCCTTCCACGCTGCGAGGCTTGCAGGATCTTAGTTCCCCGACCAGGGACTGAACCCGGGCCACAGCAGTGAAAGCGCTGAGTCCTAACCACTGGACCACCAGGGGATTCCCTGTGTATCTCTGTTTGTTTGAGGGTTTCATATGCGGATTTTTTTAGAAGGAAAGTAAGAGCCCTCGGGATAAAATTCTCCCCAAGGAACAATGTGAGCAGAGCGGCAACTTCCCAGAGACAAAGGACGGAAACCCTGCGGATGAGCGAGAAGGAGACGCCTCAGGGCCCCTGCCCCAGCCCAGTGCACGGCACGTGCAGGACATCTGGACACAGAGCAGGGCCGTGCTCGCGCCCACGTGGGGATGGACGCGGGGCGGCTGTGAGGATGTGGGCCTGAGCCCAGCGCGCAGGGCCGTCCCGGGTCCAGGTGGAGAGCCCCCCGCCTGGCCCCGGGCATCGTGCCAAGCACCCCCCGGGGACCGTCTCACCTGGTTCTCGGGGACCAGCGTAGGGGCGGAGTTGCAGTCGGTCTCAGTCACACGCGGGGAGCCAGGTCGTAGCAACTAAACTGCGGTGGGTCGGGGACTTGACCCCGTCTGGGTTCCTCAGGTGTGGGTGACCCTACAGCGTGATGTTCTGGGTGATTATCTAAATACCCGCTTTTTAAAGAGCACTGAACCTGAGATGCAGCAGAGCCTGAAGTGCCCGAACAGTTCCTACGCCAGCCGTGGGGGAGTGGGGTTGGCCTCCCCCTCGGCCGGTGTTTGGGCCACACCACCTCCAGGTGGGCCTCTGGGCCAGCGGCTTCCTACGGGTTAGGGCCTGAGCCTGTGCTCTGCTCGGCGCGTGTCCGCAGACCAGCACCCCAGCATCCTCTGTCAGCAGGGCGGAGCTCCCTCACCCCTGACCCTGGCTTCACCGCTGAACCAGAATCTGCTGTTTGATTAGGTCTCCAGGTGACTCAGATACACACAGACACCTGGGGCCGGTGGATTCTCACCCAGGGCTCCAAGCTCTGCTCGGGGGCATGTCCCCGACAGTAAAAAGACTAATATGGGGCTTCCCTGGTGGCGCAGTGGTTGAGAATCCGCCTGCCAATGCAGGAGACACGGGTTCGAGCCCTGGTCTGGGAAGATCCCACATGCCGCGGAGCAACTAGGCCCATGAGCCACAATTACTGAGCCTGCGCGCCTGGAGCCTGTGCTCCGCAACAAGAGAGGCCGCGATAGTGAGAGGCCCGCGCACCGTGATGAAGAGTGGCCCCCACCTGCCACAGCTAGAGAAAGCCCTCGCACAGAAATGAAGACCCAACACAGCCATAAATTAAAAAGAAAAAAAAATTAATTAATTAATAAAATTTAAAAAAAAAATTGGGTTGGCCAAAATGTGCCTTTGGTTTTTTAAAAAAAAAAAAGACTAATATGTATGTGATGTCCCGCTATACCTATCATGCTATTACGTACATTACACATATTCACACACGTGGAGAGGAAAAAGCAGGATGTCAAAGATGGAAAAGCAGTATTTATTTCCTAATGGTGCAAAAATCGTTTCGGTTGTTTGAACTTTGAAAACCGGGGTTGTAGCATCTCGTGTTTGCGGTGGGGAGGTTTCTTCTCCTCGGCCATGGCCTGGAGGATCAGTGAGGGGACAGGGCCCCACGGAGCCCCTGTGCTTGTTGGGGGTTGAAGCAGAAGGTCCAGGAAGACCCCTCCCATCCCCGCCTGAGCCTTGCTGCCCCCAGGCGGGATTCTGGGAGTAGGCATCTCGGCAGCCCTGCGGGCGCTGGTCTAGCCTCCACCTCCTGGTCCAAGGCCGGCTTGTCCTCTGGCTACTGTGCGCACCCTCGTCACCCGGGGCTGAAGCTTGACCCGGACTCAGAAAACTACCCAACCTGGGAAATGAGGGCCCTGGAAGGACAGCACGGCCCCCCGGGGGCCCGAGGGAAGGGGGCCCAGGCTTTGCTGCACCAAAGGGAAGCCCAGGCATCTGAAGGGCGGATTTTGGCCTCGTAGAAAAGATAACCCCAAAGATGATAAGTTCATGGCTCTGCAGGACCTTAGCTGTTTTATTATCCTAACATCCTTGAAAAACCGCCTCTAAGTATCCAGTTCCTCAGATGCTCCTGGAAGCAGCTTTGCTGCCTTGCAGGTCCTCATCCATGAGCTGAAGAAATCACTGTTTACGCTCAGTTTACAGGAGCCGTGGTTTCAGCCCCCGACAGCTGGACCCCACGTGCCCAGTGAAGGGCAGCATCTGCTTCATCCCGGTGACCAGGCACCACCTCGGAGAAATGAGCCCGTGGGACTCAGCCCCCTCCCTTGGCGTTGCTGGGTCAAAGACAACGTCAGTGTGAAGTTTCCCCTCCTCTGCTTTGCGCCTCTCTCTGCTGCGGTCCCAACCCCACCCCACCTTTTTAGATACACAGTCAGGTTCTGTTTCTGCAAGACCTCATTTGAAATGACCCATTTCCCCCCATCCTATTTTTGCTGTATTGATTTGTACGGCTCACGGGTGTGATGGCTGAAGAGGCGGCCGCCCAGCCCTCCTGGCTGGTGTGCGCACCAGCCTGGCAGCCACTGCCCCTCCCAGCCCGCCGGGCCCGGGAGCAGCCCAGCCAAAGAGGATGTGGGCTTGGTTCAGAAACAGGGCGTCTGGCCCACAGGCCGAGTGTTGCCAAACCAGAGTCTGAACGAGGTGGGTGGATTTTCCCTGCTCTGCCTCTCGTAGCTATGGCTGTGGCAGCACCAGAGTGAGAACTTGGCTAAACTGAAAACAAACAAATAGCGCCGCCCGGCTGACTTGCTAATGATCAGCAGGGGTTGGCCCAGAACGGAGTCGCAGAGACCCAGAGGGCGGCCTCGGGCATGGCGGGCTCCTGCATCTCCGTGCCTCTTCCTGCATCTCTGCTCTACCCGCCCCACCTGGCTATTCTCCCCTTGCCCTTCTTGAATTTTCTTCTAGAACTTTCTGCAGAGACGTGCCCAGAACACGGCAACCTGCACCCCAAATCTAAAGTATTTCCTACGAGGGTGTTTCACCAGGTGTTTATAATGCACCTCCCTGCCTTTAGTGCAAATAGGCCGCCAGATGCCGGATGGTCCTCCAGGCTGGCCGGGGCTCAGCCTCCAGGGTTTTCCAGGCCTGAGCCCCAGCAGTGAGTAGGCGCTGGCCGGTCCAGCCTGCAACCAGTGGCTCCTGGACCCACCTGCCCAGGGAGGAAAGTGAGGGTGCGTTTCTGGAGGGCCTGTCGGGAGTCCCGGCCGCACACGTAAGTATCGCTGTTCACAGCCCCACACTGACCCCCAACACTGGGAACTGTCCTCCTTGGAGCCACAAGCTTGACTGCCCTTAATGGTCGTGGTAAGACAGCGGCCGTCCGACTGTCCTGCAGGGAAGGACCCCGGGTCCTCCATCCCACCCAATCTGCTCCCACAGAGGCCAGTGGCCCCAGAGTTTTAGGTGACGCCAGGGGGCAGGCGTGCAAAGCGACAGGAGAGCCACCCTCTTCCTGAGCTGCAAGGTGACAAGCAACGACTGGGGGCCAGCAGGTAGTAAGGAGGGGTTACAGCAACACGCATGGCGCACACAACACTCGCCACGCGTGAGTCATGCGGCGCCCACGCCGGCAGCTGTTACCCCCGTTTACAGAGAAGGAAACCGAGGGACTGAGAGCGAGGAGCAGGGCCGGACGCAGGAGGTCTGGTTCCAGGTCTGTTCCGACTTCCAGGCCCTCCCGCTGGACACGGCCCAGGATCCAATGCTGGAAGATGGCTCAGGAGCAGAGGACGCAACTGAGTCTAAACAAGGGGTTTTTACTAAAACAAACTTCTTACCGTAGAACAGTTTTAGATCTCTGGGAAAGTCGCAAATACAGTGCAGAGTTGGGAGGTGCCTCACAGCTAGATCCCCTTTTGTTAAGATCTTACATTAGTAGGATACGTTTTTTCAACCGCTGAGCCTATACGGGTGCATCGTGGTTATTACTAACGTCCATACTTGATCAGATTTCCTTGGCTTTTCCCTAATGTCCCCTTTCTGTCCCAGGACCCCACCCAGGATGCAGGCACATCTCACTACACCGAGCGGTCCCTGCTCCGGCCCGGGATGAGCCATTTCTCCGGGAGTTCCTGTTCCTTTATCCGAGGATGGCGTCAGGACCTGGACCTGGTCAGGGAGGGGCTGCCCAAGGGGCAGGCGTGCCTGTCACTGCCCCGGGGACGGAGCTCGCGCTGCCCGGGCAGCTGTGCCTCGATGGGAAGTGGACGCCGTCGCTCGCGGGGCTGCCCTGGCGTTTGCCAGGTGGACGAGCCAAGGTGGACAGACGCGGCCTGGACTCTGGCCCAGAGCTGTGCCTGGAGCCTCCCTGAGAGGCCCGGTGGCCTTTCACCTCTGGCTCTTGAAGAACTTGCCCTTTCTGATCATTCTTTCAATAGGAAAATGAGTCTAGGTGTTATTATGGGCTCGGTGCTTTCTCCACTTTGAGACACACACTACCTTTTCATGGGAAGACCACCTCGTTAACATGAGGCGTCCGAGCCGAGAGCGGCGGGGCCTTCGGTGTTTGTGAAAGGCCAGGAGGGCTTTCCTGGGCCGAGCGAGCTCCCGCCGAGAGGCAGACTATCTTCTCTTGCTCAGTCTCTCACTCACACAAACTCATCACTTTCTTAGCCCTTATTAGATGCAAGACAGCAAGACATCACACTGTCGATGAACCCAGGAGTGAATTCTTATACCGACAGGGTTTATGGCATCTTTGGACCCACAGTCTCAGGAGCCTGTTTTTAACAGACAAGCTCCAACAAGCGTCGTCTTGTAGCTTGGGCTGCGGTGCTCAGTCCCCTCTCCCGGGGACGGGCATCTCTCTCTTCGTAGGGTCTGCCCGGGCAGGAGGACGGCTGTGTGGGTCCTGACCTCACCTCCAGGGGAAGCCTGCTGGGCTCTGTCTGCTCTGAGAAGAACCGACTGTCTTCTAAAAACAGGTTACTGGTCTTTGAAGTACAAACGGATCCAGGCAGAGTTTAGGAGGAGTGTTTTAAGGGCTCACGTGACACTCAGGCCCAAAACGCCCCTTAAATCTCTGTGGTTCCTAATGATCACCTTCTTACCAGGTGGCCAGGTCTCTCCTAAGTCTAATTAAATACAACAAGCTCATTTAAAAAAATCACAAAAAGATTAAACTTGGCAGGTTCTGGTGTCTTTGCACATCTGCATGTTTGTGATATTTTCTTAAAGATTCAGAGTTTCACAGTATGTTTGTGACGAGCAGGCCTGCAAGGGACCCTCATGTTTAGGAAACACGCAGACCCTCCTGCTAGAGGCTGAAGCTGACAGCTTTAGAGAAGGTGCATCTTTGGTTTGTTTTTAACAGTGATTTTTAGAAATCATTGATTTTGACCATTAAAACATTAAACTAACTTGTTAGAATCAGAGACACAGCGAAGCTCAGTCACAGGAAATGGGTTTTGAAGAAGTAGGTACTCCAAGCAGACAGTCCCGATGCTGGCGCGTTTCAGTGTGGCGTTGGTCTTGAAGTAAAGCCAGAAAAAAGTCAGAAAAAGCCATTTGAAAGCAGGGGGGCATCGGTGAATTTGTTAGCACAGCTGCAAACTTGGTTAAATTAAACCCAACAGGAGAATAATCCACACACAGAGCTGAAGGAAGCAGATCATGTAAACGCAAATGAACACAATTTGAAAGCTTTCCAAGAGGAAACCATTAACCCTCAGGAGTTCTTGCAGGGGCAGGGGTGTGTAAGGAGCAGACATTACATCTCCAGGGGGGCTCAGGTGTCTGCTACTTCCCACAGCCAAGAAGTGCCAACTCCAAAATGCTCAGTGATGAAGAAAACGAGATTCACCTGAAACTCCTAGATGCTCAGCCATCCAGGTATACGAAGGCTGCTGTCCCCACCCCCAAAGCACTTCTTCATCCTCCTCCCTGAGTATCAAACTCATGCCCAGGACAGACCTCTCTGGCTGTTGGTTAAGGTGCCATCCAGCTTGGGGTGCTGAGAGCCAGACTTGCCGCTTGAGTTTGACAAACCTCTGCCCTCTTTGCTAGGGCCACAGGAGGCTGCCCTGGGCCCTCATTCCCCCCACCTCCCCAGACTGGTCCCAGCCTCATCCCAAGCTGTTTGCTTTTGCATTTCACACACATGCACCCTACCTACGGCACCCCAGGAGCAGAGACTGTAAGACACCCCTCCCACCAGAATTCTGAGGCCAGGGTTGCACAGTTCAGACAAGCTGTTTGTCCAAAACGCCGTGAGTGAGGAGAGGAGCAAGAGGAGGGATGGAGGGAGAGAGCCTGGGCGGGGAGATGTCAGTCAGTCAGCGGCAGGGCTGCAGGGAGGGAGAGCCCTCCTGCCTCCCACCGGGGTGAGATTAGTTACGAGATGAGAGCGGACAACCAGAGGACCCGAGGGTCTTGGGCAGTGACGGTCAGCGCGAGGACTGCCTGGGGAGAAGTGCAGCTCTTGCCCTGAGAACGACTGGTCCCTGAGTGGCGTTTCCTCACTCTGACCCCGTTTCCTGACGGCGGACAGGTGGCGGGCATGGGCACGGGGCTGCGGCGACCCTCCTCCCTGGCCCGCTGTCCAGTGCGTGTGCCCCGGGCGCCTGCGACATGGGGCCCGGTGCTGGGGGGTCCGAGGGGCGGGCCTGGGGGGCCACCCGCTGCCCCTTGTCCTCCGCCTGAAGCCCAGCCGGTCCGTCTCCTGGTTGTTCTTTAACTTCAGCTCGTTCCGTCCCCTCCCCGACGTGCTTCACTGATTCCAGACAGACCTGGGGGCTCAGGAGAGTCACGTCTGCAACCTCCCCGGGTGGCCCTGAGGACCCGGGAGGAAGGCCCCTCTCTGGCGGTGGCAGGGTGCCCACCCCGGTCCCTGCTGCGATCCGCATCTCCACACAGACTCACTGATCGCCTGCCCAGTCTGGGCTCACACACAGACGGGCACATTTACACGACATGGTGTGAGCAAGGCCTTACACAGGAGTTTTGGGGTCGGAGCTGCTGTTTATACAGAGTGCGGCCAGGGAGGGTTTCTGTGACAAGGAGACCTGAGGGGTGGAGGCGGCACAGACGTCCTGGGTGAGAGCCCAGGGCAGGAGGAAGAGCGGATGCAGCGCCTGCGGCTTGTGTGTGTTGGGCGGGGGAGGAGGGGCAGCGGAGGCGGCATGGCTGGAGTGCGGTCAGGGTGCCACTGGGTGGACGGGGGTTAGCCTGCCAGGCGCCGTGTTCCATGGGGCTCGCAGACCCGGCCCTGTCACTGGAGGGTCCCAGTGGCTTTCTGGAGCCGGGACAGATTGACAGGCTCTTCCGGGGAAAGACAGACATCTCAGATGGACATGGGTAAATGAAACCAAAGTTATGATTGAGAAGCAGAGGTCCGGCTGCTGTAGTAACTTCAGCCCGTGAGGGCACGCCGAGTACGGACAGGGCTAAGGGAGCCCCCGCCCCGTTCTCGGTCCTTTGCTGAGCTCGTCGCACTGGAATCCGCTCAGTAATCCCAGGAGTTAGCACTACCGTCCTTTCTCAGGGAACTGGGAGTCGTTACAGTGACGACCGTCCAGGGTACCAGCCCCAGCACGCGGAGCAGGACGTGGGCTCCCGTCCAGCGGACACACAGGCTGTGCTCCCACCCACCTCCCTCTCCGCCCCGCCAGCATCATTTCCCAAGCCCTGCTGCCTCCCACGGCCGTGCCCACTCTGCTCCAACCCCAGCGGGGCACGTCCAGCCCAACCCCCGAGGAGAGGCAAGGCTTCTGGAGTTGAGGAGATCTGGCTGGTCTCGGGCCTCCTGCTGTCCCGGCGCTGCCGCTGGGAACAGGGAGGCTGCCTGGCTCTGGAAAGAGAAGGTTCTGTCTTCCGCTCAAGCTCCCCGTGTCCTCCCACCCCAAACCACACGCGCTCGGGCTCTGGGGCCCGGCCGGCAGGAGCGGCTGCCAAGGGACCTGGAACTCAGCGTCGCTGGGGCTTTAGAAATCCCTCCAAATCTCCCCGCCCCTGAAATGGTTATGATATAAAGTTACACTTCGATCTAATCTGCAGCGGTCACCGCCCCCCCATCCCAGACCTGACCTCTGGAGGAGCCCAGGGAGGACACCAGGGTCAAGTGGCCCGCGTGGGAGTGCCGCCACTTAGCAGGACAAGCTCCTGGGCCTCACTGACCCCTGAGCCTCCACTGCGTGTCTGCGAGGAGTGACGGTGACCCATTTCACGGATTGTTAGGCAGAGTAAACGAAAGGAAAACACTGGAAGGCAATCAGTGTCCACAAAGGCTGGTTTATGTAAACATTTATTGGGCACCTACTGTGTGCCAGGCACCTGCTACAGACCAGAGGGAGCCCCCCGTCCTCAGAGAGGGCACAGACAAAGTGCAGGGCGGGTGGTGGGCACTGCTGTCCCGTCCCCAGAGGACTCTGTCCCCTTGTTTGTGTGACTGTGAGGCTGTCTGTCCTGCTTCTTCCCTTCCATTCTGTGGGCCATGAGAGCAGAGGTCAGGCCTTCTATTTCTTTTAGATCCTCTTACAAAACCTTGAGCAAGATTCAGAGCATAAAGTAAGCCTCCAGAGAAGCCCTGAGGAGTGTTCTTCAGGTAAACAGGAAGGACAGCCCCAGATGCACCGACCAGGCCACCGTTGAGAACCAGAAGACAGGCAGAATGATGTTCGGCCTGACGGAGGCCTGCATCTCCAGAGGCCCCACTTTTATTTAATTGGTGCCACAGGAGGGAAACAGGCGGTTCCTTGGGGAACAAGGACACACATTTGTGGTTGTCTCGATTCTGTTGATTCTGTAAACATAAGGAGAGGCCAACATTCTACTGTTCTGACTTTTGCAATCTTCACAGAATAAATATTTGCCTTCAAAACAACAACTGGGAAAGCCATCAGGGTAATGTTCTCAAGCACTGTCGCCCCACACCCCAGCCAGTCGAAGAAGTCAGGGGCGAGAGCTGCGTGTGGTCTCTTTGGATGATGATTTTCATGTGGAAAGCTCAGGCTGGAAACCAACAGGCAGCAATTTGGGGGAAAGTTTGGTTTCTTAGTGTTGACAGTTGACTCAAAACTGAGTGTCCCCAGTCACTGGGACATCCCTGCCTTGGTTTCCTCTGGCCGTAAAACGGGGAGCAAAATAACTTAAATGAGAGCTAACAGGGCACCAAGGCATTTGCTCGGACCTCAGGGGTCGTGGGGACAGGGCTGGCCCTGCTGGAGGGCACGGGGTAGATCAGATGCCTGCTGTGTGTTCACACAGGTCTCTCTCTCTCCAAATCCCTCTAAGAATGAGCTAAACTTTAAAAGAGGTTCTGCTGAACTTGAGTGACACTTATTGGACATTTTATCTCCCATAAAGGAACCCATCTGAGAAAACCACACTGTGCAAATGTGCCGTTTACAGATGCCGCCCTGCACCCGGCAGCCGCTGCCCACTCTGGGCTGCACTTCTTGGAGAGGCTGGGTTTCTGCAGAGGATGCAGCATCTAAGTAGCCCCAAAGTGTACATTCTGATTGATTTTCTTCATTACGGGCAGGAAGTTTTATGAACAGCCATTTTGAGTCATTATTAAGAACTGAATCTTAAAGAAAATGGACTTTGAGAGTCCTGAAGTGCATTTAAGAAAGCGTGTCTCCATAGTTTTAAAACTTAGGGTTTTTCTGGGCCCAGATGTGTTGTTCGTTAGGCAAGAACACAGGCCTCAATCAAACCATTAAACCGTAAAACCCTATCTACGGTTGGCAGCTCTGACTTGCCAGCCGGGTGCTAAACCGATCCCTAGCTCAGTTCCCTAACAGCTCACCTGGAAGGAGAGGTTTCTGAATTGAACCATCAGGGCAGTGTTCTGTCCATCCAACTCCATCTCTCTCCCAGTGCTGGGATGCACGTCTCCATCTCTCCAGGTGAGACCTGGGGAGTGGCGCTGACAAGGGCCTCTGGGCTGACTGCGGGAGTATCTAGCAGGGCTGCAAAGGGGTGGAGGGCCATGTTTGACTCTACAAGAACCTTAAGTGTTTCCTTTCCAGTTTGAGCCTTTTAAAAATGTAAGCTACCAGTGCTAATAAATGAGCAGTTTACATGAAAAAAAAAAATGGAAGCATGTTTCAAGTTGGAGTCTTTAAAAGTTTTCTCAGAAAGGGTCCCTCTGTCATTGTTCATTGCAAAGAGAGCAGATGTCGAGTTGAAAACCCAACTGCCCCTGCTGCCCGACTCCCACCCTCCAGCGCCAGTGGCCATCCTGCCCCTTCAGCCCCAGCAGCGCTCTCAGAAAGAAGCTCCTACAGACTGACTCAAGGTGGGGTGGGGGGGGGCGGGTGGATTTCAAAATATACCACCTGGTCTTGCTGTGGGCACTGACGGTCCCAGAATGACACGGGCAGCCCTGAGTCACTGTTTTGTTTGCCTTCCCACTGTCCTCGCTGAAACCCAGACTCCTCACCATGGCCTCCAGCTCTGCTCACTCCATCCCTGGTCTCCTCTGTCACCTCCTCCTGTTCACCCCGCCTTCCTTCTGCTGTAGCCACACTGCCCTCCAGCTGGGGCAAGGCGTCTCGGGTCCACCCCACCCGGGCTTTCCTTGGCCACCTCTCAGATTCCACTTCTCAGGACGCCCCTCACTCTCACCCAGGCACTTCTCCGCGCGCCCACTTATATCTTCCTGGCACTGGGTTTACGGGAGTGTCATTCATGTCTCTGGACTGTGGCTCCTCTGTCCTCACTAGAAGGCAAGTGCCCCAAAGTAGGGGCATTTCCCCACCGCCTGGGGGTCCCAGGGCAGTGCCTACCATGGAGCAGATGCTCAGAAAAGACTTGGATGAATGAGTGAACATTAAACATACGTTAAACCCACCTTGAAATCCTACCTTCTTCTCTCTCCCGGGCACAAAGTTTAAGAAATATGGAACTGGAAATATGGCAACATGGACATTTTAGTAGAAAAGATTTAGCCCGATAGCTGTCAAACGGTGGCCTCTCGGTTTGCATTTGTAATCTGGATTCGCGTGTCTGTCTTCACATCCTGAGAAAGTGCTTTATGCCAGGATTAAGGTGCTGTTGGCAGAATTCTCTCCCTATCATTTTTGGGAGACTAATATCTTATGTCAGTGTTTGGGCTCACCTTTTAGTTGCTGTATCCAGCCTCTGAAAGGTGTCGACCCTGAGGGATCTGGAAACACCGCAGCTGAGCTGGGCTTCCGAGTGCGGGGCCCTCACGGCCACGGTGAAGGCAGCTGGGCAGGGGCTGCTGAGTCCGTGGGGAGAGGGACCCGCCAGCAGGGCCCCTCCCTGCCAAGTGAGGGGCCCGGCCTGACTCACCGCCCGAGAGCGTCTGGAGGACCCAGCTGGCCAGGGGGCATGGCCGCCTTCTCACTGCAAGCGCGTCTCCCCGGGGAAGGCTGGTCTCCACCGCCCCACTGGACACACCCAGTGACCCATCTGCCGGAGACGGAGGAAGGCCTCCTGGTAGTTAGTTCTGCGAGATTCATGTGCCAGAGCTCTGGGCATTTCCGCGGGTCCTGGCGTGTGCCTGTCCCACCTTGGATGACCTGAGCGCCAGGCTTGGAGTACCGCATCTCTGCACCCAGAGGGCTGGCTCCAATGGGATCTGCTGCCTATTGGCCGTTCCTGGGCCCCTTGAGCCCATGGTGTGATTAGAATGGCTGGCGACCTTTCTCTGACATGATGGATCCCACCTACCACCCAGATGTATGTGCACCGAGCGCCCTCCGTGCTCGAGGGGGGCACCAAAGCCGCCTTGGAGGGTGGGACCCCTCGAGCGCTGTTGGGTGAGGCCCACCCTGCTCCCGAGACCCTGGCCACACTTCTCCTGAGCTCCGACCACGTGGGGCACCCACCCCGGACAACGCCTGGTGCCCTTGGGACAGACAGTGGAGAGAAACGCAGTGCAGTCTCACTCTCTGTGCTGACAGAGGCCGGGCCTGACCCCCAAGGCCCCGTGAAAATCTCTCTTCATTGCTCGAGTGCATCAGACTGAACCGCCTGAAATCACCCACAGTCACCCATTTGCTCTGTAGACGAACAGCAGTGCCGCCTTTCCACCCCGCTTTTCTCTGCCACCAAACCTTTGTCGGGGAGACTCCCAGAGACACGTGTGGCATCTAGGCTGACACGACCCCAGACCTGAGGTCTACCTGTCGCACCTGGGGGCGGGGTGGTCCTGGCACTTTCTCTGCTCATCCCCACAGAGGCAGCAACTGAGCGTCTGGTGTCAGCTCCCCTTCCTGCCCTCGAGGGACACAGCCTGAGTCTGGTCGCCCGGTGCTCCGCCCTCGTCAGCCACGGCTGCTGTCGCATCGCCGCCTGTGCTGTGGCCACGGACAAGTCCCTTCCCCTTTCTAGGGCCCGACCCCCTTATTTGAAAAGCAGGGAAGACAAGCATGAACATGTAAAGTGCCATAGAAACGAAGGGCAGAGGCTAAGGGCCCGGGTGTCAGCTCATCGTCGCTTGCTTTATTCCGGGGGAAGTAATCTGAGATTGAATACGGGTCCCACCCGGGCATGTGAGCTCACTGTGGGCAGCAACCTCGGCCATGGCGGGGAGGCTCTCAGAGGGTGGAGGCCCGGCCTTCGTTTCCTAGTGGCTCTAATGTGCTAAGTGAGCTTAATGCAAGTTAATTAACGATGCTCTTGGTGGGCGGAATTACCTATGCAGAGCCGAGAACAGCATCAAAGCAACAAGCAGGCAGGTGTCCGTGGGGATAACTGAGGAAACCAGGGCCAGGGGGAGAGCTGCAGGGAGGTGTGCAGGCAGGACCCGGGGGGCCAGGAGGGAGACGGCGGGGTGAACATTTCATCACCGGGCTGGCTTCCAAAGGGCCATCCTGTTTACAGCTTCTGTGTTTGACTTTCAGGTTTACCGGAGTCTTTGAAGTTGGGTTCCTGGGCATTTGCTTGAGAATGAACTTCATTTTTTGGAAGCCACAAAAGTCAGAAAGAAGACTCGGGTGACCTGGCTTTCATCTGTGGTCCTTTGGGACCTCAGCAACTTTGATGGGAGGATGCGCCCCAGTTAAAAGTGTCAGTGGGCTTTGCACCCCGTGACGTGGGGGACAGGCCAGGTCTGAGCATGGTGGGGCTGCACGAGGCGCAGGACACAGTGACACCCAAGGAGGAGGGCGAGCCCCCACGTCTGAGCTTCACAAATACGAACATGCCGCAACATGAAAACCCTGTTTACTTTCAGAAACTGGATAGTAGCCAGAGGGTGAAAATCAAACATTTCAGGGAAATTTTATTGACTCTTTCCTCTCAAAGACATGTGCTTCCAGGATTACCCTCCAAATGTGCCGTCAGAGAATTCTCCCTTGTCATAGCCTGGCTCACTTGGCGGGGTGGGGGTGGGGGGTGGTTAGGCACAGAGAGACCCCAGCTGACCAAGCCCAGGCAGGGCCCCCATCCTCTCCTCCAGTGACAAGGGACACGGGGCAGCCGTCGGGACTAATGCTCATTCCCCAGCTTTACTGAGTTGCTCTCTTTATGGTGGACCCTGTTGAGACGTAACTTGGAAGGTTTTAAGGCTTAGAAATCTCAGCGCGTTAAATTGGGTGGGAAATATTTCTGTTATTTGAATTGATCCCTTTTCTCCTTTAGCTCATGATGGATTTTTACCTCTTAAATATTTTGAATTAGCTGCAGTTTCACTCTCGGTTAGAGATGTCTCACTATGCGACTTCAGACTTCAGAACCTCAGGGCAGGAGAGGCTGGGCTTCCTCAGGCCCTCCCCATCCCGTTTGTCAGCCGTCACCTCCTATCCCAAGTCTCTCCAACTCCATCAAGCTCCCCTGATGGACGGACGGGGCTTCCTCTCTGCTGATGTATCAACTCACTCCACTCCTTATGGCTTTAACGTCCCTCTTGGACCCTCACCGCTGTCCCCGCTCCCCTAACACCTCCAGCCTCCACGGAGCAGGTGCATTTACGGCGGGGAGATGGGGAATCAGCCGCTCTGGTGCCGGAACCCAAGCCGGCCCTGATCTGCCAGGGCATCGAGTGGAAACTCCTGGCTGAAGTGAGAGCTGAAGCCACCAGACGTGCATCCTCACCCGCTCACTCTCTGTCCCCCGCACCCCAAAAACACGGCGGCCATAACCTCGGCCTCAGTCTTGAAGGGAAGGTGGCTCAGGGGACCCGGGGTGGGACCCCAGCCGCTGCTTGCCTCCCCAGGAAGCAAACTTTCAGGCTCCTGGAGACCCTGGCGTCTCAGTAGCCGAGATCCCAAGCCCGCTGGGCACACAGAGTATGGCTCCTTCGCCAGATGCACAGCCCAGAGCAAAATGGGGTTTCTGCTGTTTTCCTGAAAACAAAGAACAATCTCAGGTCTTAGAACCAGTAGCGCAGACGTACAGTAACCGGGAAAGCTTGTTCAAACGCAACCTAAAAATGACACGCATTTCAAAAATGCACCCGGGCTGTCTCCCGGCAGTGACATCTCTGTCTCATCCACAGCCCAAGAGCTCAGGAAACCAAGAGGGAAGGACAAGGCTTACCTGGACCCCACTGGGGGATCCGTTTCCAATCCCAGCAGAAGATGGTCCGGGAAGAAAGCCAGGCTCCGTCCTGTCGGGGCCACCGGGTTCCCCGGTGGCCACTGGCCGTGTCCCGGGAGCAGGTGTGGAGTGGCTGGTGGCCGGCAGAGCTGCCGGGGCTCTGCCCTGCGTGCTGTCAGCCCACTCCTCTCTGCTCCTGGGCTCCTGGGCCTCCACCCTGACTGTTCCCGCACCTCCTGGAGCCTTCCACACGCAGACTCACCTGCACCATCTAGAGGCGTCTCCCTGCACTGGACGCAGGGCCCGGGAAGGGGGCGGCGGGCGGAGGGGCCTCCCCACCGCCCCTCGCGCCTGGCTCTGACTTCCTGCCCAAAGACACCCGTGGAATCTGTAAAATCATTGACTCCCGTCTTTGGAGGGCGGGGGGCGGGGTCTTGCTTCTCTCAGGACAACCGGAGCCTTTGGGCACGGGAACACCAGAAAGCTAAATTAGCATTAAAACCACATTCATCAAAGTGTGTGCACCCAAGGGCCCCCACCAAGATGGCCGTTCACTGCTCCTGCCCGGTCCTGCCCTCCTCTCCCCACAGCTGCTGCAGGCAGAGTCACCAGGACTGCACTCCTGTCCCCCGCCCCCCCCATACACCCCCATGCAACTGCAGATCATCATACACACGCCAAATCGCTCCAAATAACACACACCCCATATAACTCCAGATAACCATACACACCCCGCGAAACTCCAGTCAAATATACACCCCATGGAACGAGGGATGAGGAAGACATTTGAAACAAACATTTTGAAAAGACCTGCCTTTCAGGGTTGGTCAATGCTTTCCAAAGTTCTGTGATCCTTAAGAAGGAGGCAGTGTCTCCTGCCCTCCCACCCCCAGCCCACTCGCAAACGGGGGTGACCCCTCCCGGCTCGGCTTCCAGCCCCTCCTTTTCCCTCTGGTCTTCTCAGCCCAGATACATGCATCTTACTTCATACGTGAGAAAGGAAACAGCTTAGAGGGAAACAGAAATGTGTGGACTGGGTGAGGGTCCCGAGTGCAGCATCTACTCCTTTCTGAGGATGAACAGATCCCAGTTCATCCGACTTATTTGCCAACATAACGATTATCCAGACAGACAAGGTTTAAATGAGAATTTTACCCTGAATGTTGAAATTTGCTCCTTTTACACATCCCATGCTGAGCCCAAACTGAAGGTTTGTGATAAATTACAATTACTAAAATTTTTAATGTAGGAATCTAGGGAAACGAACGGTAACTACATATTCTGGGCTAATCTAGAATTTCTATTGCGTACGATTTTGACTTTTTGCCATGCTCGTTTTGTTACGTGTGTTTGAGGATGAAGATTATCTTCGGTGTAACTTTTTTTTTCTGCTGGAAATTAAATGGTGACTTAAAATTTACCAAAAAGAGATGACACTGATACTGCAAGAGAGGTAAAAAGGAGAAATGTTAGAATGGGCACAGAATATGGATGCTGCAGTAGAAGCCAAAGAGGTTTTTTCCTCTCTTTGAAAAATCTAAAACATTATGCCACCATGTCCAATGAAAATGAAGGTACAAAGTAATTTCATTGATTAAGAGAAGGAAAGAAACAAGTGAGATTATTGCTTATCTTCATCGTTTAAGGCTTTGGAGATCTGAAGATATGTGATTTCTGTTTTTCTGTCTTTCCTGAAAGACTGAGGCAGCAACAGCAAAAGGTTAAAAATAGCATTAAAAAAAGAAAAAAAGAACATAAATCAAGATTGCAGAGCACGGTTGGGGGAATGGGTCTCGGGGTCTGTGCAGAACGGAGATGTGCTGGACACTCGCACCTGAGCCCCGACCTGCCTGTCCCCGCCGCCCACCCGACCGTCGAGCGTTCACAGATGCCCGGCTGGGACCCAGCGGAGGGGCTGAGGGCAACCCCACCTCTGCACGTGATCGTAGAGATTCGGTGGGACTCCCGTGCCCGTAGGAAACATGCCCAGGTTGGGAGGGACGCTCTCCCAGCAGACTGGATACTTTCCAGTGAGTGCAACTGCCCACATCCTGGTCATCGGTGCTCAGCCTCTGTGTCCTAACACCAGGCTCCTGCTGGGTGAGCAGGGAGAGACTCTGCACACACACTCATTCCATCAAAACGGCATCTCCTGTGTTGATGGGTTCACGTGTCACGTACTCATTCAGCGAATGCCTACGGAGAACCCCCAGGAAGCGGGCACGACGAGAGGTGCTGGGTACCACCAGGAGGAATTGGCCTGGAGGTGTCTACACTCGGGAGAGGCAGGCCCATCGAGGTACCAAGGAACCGAAATATACTTTCTGGAGCTGATAAGCAGGCTGGGGTGGAGGACACCGGGGCTGTGTGGGCGGGATTGTTATCGTTGGCTGGTGACAGTTTCCTGCTGTCTAATTACTGTCTGAAAAGGTGGCATCGGACCAAACACGCCAAACCAGGAAGCTCCTTTCCTGGAGCTGACCCCCGACGTTACCTGCCTTTATCTGTTGTAACGACTCCCCAGCAAGTGTCCTTCTGGTTACCGACAAACAGAGTTTATCCCCAAGTTCCTTCCAGTAGATGATGCTGCATAAATTAGAGTTACTACTCAAATTATGAGTATTGGATAAAATGTTCTTATGCCCACGTGGGTGCTCAGTGATAAGTTACTCAGAGTAAAATGACCAGAGCTACGTCTGTGGTGTGGAATTGGCAGCTCGGAGACTGTGCAGAAATGGAGCGGACCGGACAGCTGGCTTCTCAGGCCCGTCCTGGCCCAGCCCCTCCGCGTTCCCTGGAGCTGCTAGTGGTCAGGGTGCCAGACCTGTCCTCCTGAGAGCCCGGTCGCCCGTGCTTGTCAGGGCTCCGTGGACAGAAAAGGCAGGAAAACAAATATTCATGACTTAAGCGCTCACCATGTCTTCCTAAAAGTGCAGATCCTGACGAGGGCCCCGGCTTACAAACAGATGCCTGAAATATCAGAGCGGAGTGAGGTGATACGCGGGGGGACAGGCAGGCCGCCGAGACGGGGAAGAGAGCCCAGGAGGTGGCCTCTGGCCGATACAGGGGGGTGGCTGGTTCTGAGAGGGAAGGACAGAGTCTTGCAGGGCAAGGCAGAGAGGTGTTCGGGTGGAGCAGGGCTGTGCCGCAGCCCCACGGGGAGAGGACCCCGGCGTGCCTGGGACACGGGGAGAAGCGGGGAGCCGACCCGAGAGGGCTGAGCCGGGCTCGGAGGGAGCGGGCACCGTGCGCCAGGGGAGGGGTTGGATTTTATACCGAGTTTATCCTGATTAAAGACGATGGGCTTATTTCAGGAGGGGAGCAGCCTCTGTCCTGGCAGGGTGAGAAGCAGAGAGACCGAGTCCGGGGGGCACCTGCCAGCTGGAGGCGGGAGGGGAGATGCTAAGTGAGCAGCCAACCTGCCTGCGGTGTGACCCCACCTCCCACCCCCCTCCCCACCCCAGCGCAGAACGAGAGGGGCTGCTCCAGGTCAAAGGCAGAGTGAACGAGGTGGGCTTCACCTGCTTTTATCCCCAGCAATGAGGTTCTGCGTTTATTTGACTGAACTTGGCCATGCCAACACGTGCTGCTAATAAAGAAATAAACGTCTGGCTTCTCTTTACTCCCTGTTTGCCCAGGATTTGTACCCTGGACACTGCTTCTTACAAAGGAACCCTCTCCAGGGAGGGGGACGCAGACCTGGGTGGAGAGGAGGCTCCGATTAGGGCTGGGAGGGGGCAAAGGTGAGCGTCCGTCCGTGCTCTTAGCTCCCTGTGTTCCCCTTCTCACGATGTGACGCCCTCTCCCCATGATGTCAGCGGTAAATTGAAATGTAATTGAAATTGATCCTCCTGTGAATGACCTTGGGAGCTTAAATAGCACAAATGTTCAAAACGCTAAATGTTTTTCATGACCTGTAATATTGTCATTCAGCTCTGTAGCACAGATCAGTGTGCTTTTTTAATAAAGGAAACCACAGGAGTCTTATAAAACCTATTTGCACTGCATCAGAAAAATTAACAGAGGAGGGAAACACTGAACTTGGAAATGTGGAATATTGATGTCTTCGTTTAAAAATCAACAAATTCATTCTTCCATTAGACAGATTCATATTTCTACCATTATTCATGGCTTTGGGGAAATGGGGTTAGTGGTCCAAGAAATAATCACTCTGTAATCAGTGGAAACTCTCAGCATATGGGGAATATGAGCCCATAGTATAAACATGTAAAATTGTCAGTTCATTGTGTCATATTTAACAAAGTTTATTAATGGGATTTTATTTATGAGAACATTTTCTTTTTTTCGGCCACTCGCCATGCAGGATCTTAGTTCCCTGACCAGGGATCGAACCCGTGCCCCCTGCAGTGGAAGCACGGAGTCTTAACCACCGGACTGCCAGGGAAGTCCCTATGAGAACGTTTTGAAGTTTACCTGAAAGCAGAAGAATCATCAGTTTACGAGGCTTGCGTGTTCTTGGGGGCGTTTAATTCTACAGCCCTCCCTCTTCACCTGTCAGGGATATGCCCTCATACTCCTCAGAAACTGTGGGCAGCAAACCCCGAATGGGTTAATTTTGATGGGGATCCCACCTGGCTGGCCAAGCTGCGCCCAGGCTCTGTCTCAGCTCTCCTCCAGGTGAGGCGCCCTCGCAGCTCCGTGTGGTCCCACCTTCAGTTTGACCTCCTGGACGCTTTTCTAATCTATTCCCTCGATCCCACTGACCTCCCTACTCCAGGTGACCTTCCTGTTCCAAGTGACTTCCCTGCTCGCTCAAGCTTGGAAAGCTCTGTCATGGTCCAACCTTAGGGCATCCTCTTTGGGACAGAGTTGGAGGCCAGGGGGTGGCTTCCGCCCGGGGGATGATGCAGGGGGCTGAGCGGAGAGGGTGGGATGGAGGGTGTCTCCCGGCCCTTCTCTCTCCGCTCTCCTGGGGTTAATCCACACTCGGTTCCACCTCTCACCTCCTTGGAGAGCATCTCTCACCTCTGATTTCTGTCCTCACTTCTTCCTTGAGCTCCTTTGTTCCCCCCAGTTATTTCCATCTGCAGAGCCTACCACAGCTTTGGATCTGAAACATCTAAAACCAGACTCAGCATCTTGAGTGAGTGTAAGCCTTACTGGTGGTGGAAAGACAGCCCCCACTAGTAACTGACATTTCCCTGGGGTGGGAATGGGGAGAAATGTGCTGTCTTAGGAAACGGAGATAAGCTCTCTTATCTACTGCGAAAGGTTAGAAGCCCCGCAGGCCAGGCTCAGAAAATCAGGAGACTAAGAGAGAAACGCCCACCGGTGGGCAGCCTGGGTGACCAAGGGCGGGGTTGGGGGCAGGGGCTCCTCTCTCCTTCCCCCTCCCTCCTTTCCTTCTCCCTGCCCCCCTCCAGCCAGCATCACAGGGTGCGCCGCTCCCACTGCATGGGGCTGACTGCTGTTTCTTTGTTTAAAAACTGATTTTATAAAGAGCCCACTTCTGTGAAATGGTGAATCATGCAGGGGATGGGTAACAGGAGAATATTTCACAGGCCTGGCCCCATACAGAAGTGCCAAGAGTTGAGAATTAGTATTTCCCACACTCTCCACTCCCTCGGAGACCCTTCCTCAGGGCCCTTCCCACGTGGGGTCCTGTGTCCCCGTCCTCTGTGTGCTCGTGCGTGTCCTGCTGAAGAGGAAGCCCGTGAGGAAGGATGCATCCTGGCGTCCCACACGGAGCGTCACGCGTGTGTGAGCTCACATCTGTGGAGTGAATGAATGAACGAGTGAGCGAATAAGGTGGGCGTGAGGAAGTCACACAGATGAAGGAGACCACAGTCTAATCAACCTCCAGATTGCACCTGCCAAACGCTGACCTGCCAAAACAAATGCAGTATTTTAACAGAAGTACCGTGGCCCTTCGCTGTAATGCTTGCCGGGCACTGGGCGCTGGGGGGGCCCTGGGGGCTCAGTGCTCCCACCCACGTCTGACTGTCTTGCCAGTGAATGGCTGAGCAGCTGCTGGGAAGTGAACAAGAGAAAAACTCCACGTACAATGACCTCTCTTATATCTGATACTATTTACATTTTATACACTTAGGTAAAAAGACAGGCTGGTAAATTTCAGTGGGGGATTTTTGTTATATGAGAGCTTAAAAATAATTACACTTATTTTTTCCTGTAAGAACAGTCTGGGCATGTCGAAAGTGATTTGGGCAACAGAGACTAACCTAAAACGTTCATAATCTCACCACCGAAGATCACCAGTTAACGTCTGGATGTTAATTATTTCGACCTTGTTCTCAGCGTTTTTTGGTTCCATAATTGCAATCACGCTGTAAGTGCAACTTCGTGTCCTGTCCTCTTTATCTGCATTTTGAGTATTTCACTTTACCTAATCCTCTGGAAACATAATTTTAACGGCTACTTAATGTTCTATCACTGGATAGAACATTTAACAATTCTTCTAAGTTTGGACATTGGCAATGGATACTTCCACTCAAAAATTTTAATGTGTGCATTTACATGGTTACAGAGAAGAGTGGCTCCTATGAAGGTAGCAATCCCCTGCCCTCTTCCTTTAGATCTTTTGAGGCAAACACTTTCTTTTCTGATTATTTTGGAATTCACCTGCATATCTTCCAACGAGTCACTTACATCACTCCGTCTTGGACTTCCAGTTTTGGGCGCTAGCGCCGGCGTCCTCCTGGGAAGCCGCACGTTTATTTACCACCTCCACGGGCTCTCCGACACACCTCATCCCGCAACACACATGCTTCCCTTCCCTGCGGCCTCCCCAGAGCAGCTGCTCCTAACTTGGGCGAGATTACCTTCAGCATCTACATCACGTTATGCTGTGCGCGTACACTCTGTTCACTGCTGAGGCACGTGGCAGGCTACGCGTCCTTCTCCCTCCCTGCGCGTCTTTTTGTTTCCCTGGGATTCAGAGAAGCCAGAGGAGGAGACCAAGCAGCAGCCCTGCTGCCCCAGGGGAGCCGCACACGGGTGACGACGTGTGGGCTGCGGCAGCTCCTGGCGCCCGGCACCCACCTTCTCAGCTCCGAGAACACACCTGCTACTCCACGTTCACCCTCCAAACCCCACACAAAACGTCCCTCTGGCCAAGGTTACTCTGGAACCACTCAGGATGCAGCTCCAGCTGCTGGGGTGAAAAGAGCTGCTGTGTCCGCCCGAAGCCCATTGGGCCAGTTTGCCTGATTCCAGCCAGGGGCCCACCAGGGACGGCACAGACTGGTTCTCAGAATTCCTGTACCTCTAATTCCATTCATGTCTGGTCCCTTCCTTGGGGGAGCAACTCAGTATGGACACCCAGGTCCTTCTCCACTTGAAACCAGCGAGGGATTAACCTCTGCAGAGATGAATCTTCTGAGTCATACAGCTCAGAGGTGAAAAGTGAGCCCAAATTCACAGCAGATTTTTATAAAAATACATTTTTATCATCAGCACAAAAAGCAATTTTTTCCATGTGATTTACTTTGTATTTTAGGATTTTTTTTTCATCCAACAGCTGTCACTGTGATAGCCTGATTCGTTTTAAACTTTACAACTGATTTCTCTCAAAAATCAAGGGGTTTAGAGTTTTGTTTGCTTCCTTTTAGAGAACTTTAATGGACTCTTGATACAGGAGTAATTGTAACAGCTTGAGGCTGTCCACATCATTCTCAGTGTAGTGATTTGCTTCTCTGAAGGAAGTGCTTTTCTTATGAGTAAATGGATAGTTCACTTTAGAGGCACACCTGCCCACCTTGAGAAGTTCATGAGAGGCCTCAGTGCACTAGGGTTACAGACGATTTAATAATATACAAACACGTCATTTGAAAACCGGAGGAATGTGTGCCCTCGAGCAGCCCTGTGACACACACAGGTGTCTATTCAAACCTGTTTGTATTGCAAAGTGCAGGCTAATCTCTCTCCAATCATTCTTAATGGCTCTGCCTACTCCCATCCTGACTTGTTACTAGATAAAGTCTGAAGTTCAGAAGTAAGTCCCAGTTATTTTTTTTTCCCCACTTTTGAACAACAGGGAAATATTCCAGTTGAGTTTACTAGACAATTTGACAGGCCAGCTAGTGTTTTGAAGACAAAATTTGATGTGCATTGTTTACTGATCAGTAAGCCCTTCAGCTCTACATTTATTTTTTTATTAAGCCAATGGCATCAACCAGATTCTCTCCTGCCAGACAGGAAACGTCTCCTATCCATGAGAACACAGCCTTTCTTTTCCATGTGGCTGCCCAAGTAGCCACTGCTTTAGGAAAAGGTAGGCTGAGAGATGCAAGGATCCCGAAGGGAACAATGTAAGACCCTGAGCTGTGTCGAAGACCTCTTGGCAATGCCCCGGCAAGGAGCGTGGGTTAAGGCGAACCTCTGTGCCACTCGGCAAATCACACAACTGCTCCTGGCCTTGGCTTCTATCTGAGGGCAGGGAGATGGTGCCAGTCAGGGTGTGTGATCACAACAGGCCAAGCTGAGCTCCTGCGCGCCTGCGGCTGTGTCCACGGCGTGTCTGCTCCTGTGTCCATGGCATGTCTGCTCCTGTGTCTACGGCATGTCTGCTCCTGTGTCCACGGTGTGTGTCCAGGGTGGGAACTGGTGCCGGGGCAGGACTGGGTTTCAAACGCACTAGGTCAGCTGGAGAAAACATCTGGGGAGACATGTTTGTCCAGGGCCTATGCTCACACCTTGAAATAAGTAAAGTGTCTGGGAACATTCCGGCATTGTTGGTCTTAGAAAGGTGCTCGGCCCGGCTGCCCCATTCTCCCAGCTGCCGGGGGGAATCTTTTTTTGGGGGGAGCTGCTCTGCCTCCTTCCTCAGGAAAGAACATAACGTCCAGGTCATCTTGGAGGAGACGTCTTGTGGTCAGACTCAAATACCACTGGGTTGAGACGTGCTGGCTTGATCTTTTCACTCACTGTTTCTTGCCAAAATGCAACCCCTGTTCAGCTTCATATGGCCTTAAAAAGATAATCAGTCTCTCTACTCATTTATCTATCCAACCATCTCACTCTTAATTATCTGGCAAATCAACTAAACGCCTCTGGCTTATCCTGCCCACATTGTAGTAAAGGAAGCTAACTTTACGGATTGGTCCAGTCTGGGGTTCTGTGCTTTGTTACTGAGTTTGGCCCCTATTCAAACTCTTCAAGTTATTCAAGTGGGTCTTTGTAGTTAATGTAACGCCGAGACCATCGAAGTCAGCACAGACATCGTCTGTATCCCCACCGACAGGGCTCTGGGGTGCTCCTGGGGCGACAGAACCCAGGAACCATACGGCGACCCTGCCCCGGCCACCCTGACACGACGACCCCGCCACGGCCATCCCGCCAGCTCCAGCCTCCAGGGGGCAGGGCCCCAGTCCGAGGGGAGGTCTGCAGGTACCGGCTGCCCTGGGGAAGCAACACGAAGGTCAGGAAGTGAGCTTCCGGCCAAATACTAAATGCCTTAGTAAGCCTCAGGCCCTCCCCGACGCTGCTTCCCTGAGCGGCCTCTTGTTTGCCTTTCTGCTAGGAGTGGACCATTCAGAGCGGACGTGTGCGTGGCCCCTCTGCCTGGCAGCGCCCCGGACGGGCCTCACAAAGGCACTTGTCCTTCACCGACGGCTCAGGCTTCTGCAGTGTGAGAACTGAGAGAGTCACCCTGTTTGATGGAAAACTCACATAATCCGTGCAGATGCTTCTGTGCTTTTCTGAACAGAAACATCACGGGACTCGCCTTCTGGGGATGACACAGGAGCAGCGTCGTGAACACTGACTGCTGGTGACCCTAAGCCAGTGGCAGGGCCCCAGGGACTTACGGGCTCGTGGAACTGCTGTCCCTACAGCGAGCGACCCCAAACCTCAAAAAAGTCTAGAAAACAGGACAACTGGGCGGTTTTAAAATATCGCTCTTCTCCTAATGACAACAGTAATGCATGTTCATTGCAGAAAACTGTTATGTACAATATGACAGAAGGAAAAATAAAACACTGAAATGAGATGTAAAATGGCGCTTTGCTACCAGCCATTCCTGTCACATTAGGCTGACGCCTGCGGCTGCGCCTGCTAGAAATCCCTCTCGGCGTCTACCCCGGGTTCCTCATCGTCACTTCGAGGTGACGTGCCTTGCGACTGCTGTTTCTATTTCTGGTTAAAACGGCACTGGGGATTCAAGAAGATGAGATCAATGTCATCATGAATGTACGAAAGCATTTCTCTATGGCTGTATTCAATAGAAATATGAAATCGGGGCAATTTATAAACTGCATCTTACACATAATATTGCCGGTGTGTCTATAAGAAGCTGGTGAAATTGGAAGTAGTCCTTAATCTCTTTGAATCTTTTCACAATGACTCTCAGAACCTTCAAGGTAGATTCTAAAACAGAAGGTGCTGAGGTGTCTCAGTCTGTTCGGGCCGCCATGACAAGAATGCCATAGACTGCGGGGCTTAAACCACGAAATTTATTTCTCACAGCTCTGGAGGCTGGACGTCTGAGGTCAGGGGGCTGCAGATTCAGGACCCTCCTCCTGGTGTGCAGACGTGCACCTTCCTGTGTGCCCTCACGCGGCAGAGAGAGAGGAAGCAAGCCCTTCTCATCAGGGCGCCAGCGCCATCGGGAGGGCTCCACCCCCGTGAGCTCATCAGCCCCCCAGGCCCCAACACCCCTGCACTGGGGATCAGGGTTTCGGCAGAGGAATCTGGGGACGCACAGTTCAGCCCACAGCATCCCTGTAACGTACTTTGGCAACGTGAGGCCGCTCCTGGCCTGCAAGTTATGAACGTGGACCCTCCCACATGCGTGGAAAGAGCAGTTTCCAAAGGAAAACGGCCCTTCCGGTCCACGGGGACAGGGGTCTGTCCTGTGGATCTCACTTACGGGACCAGAAGCTGAGGGGGGGGCGACCTGCAGGGACAGGAAGCCGGCCCGCCGAATCCCCCGACCCCCCCAGACCCCCGGGGAGGGTGTTCCGGGCTCCCTTCTCTGTGCGTCTCTCCTGTGCTCACTGGAGCTATGGCCAAGGAGGCCCGCACAGCGTGTCCGCCGCCATCCCTGATGGCCTGGGCTGAGGGTTACACTGAGGCTGTGACCGCCCAGTGGGAGGTGGGATGCCCGGGGGTGAGCCCACAGCCATCGGGGAGGCCTGGTGGTTTGCTCCCAGGCTGGAGGCCCCTGTGAATGTGACACTAACCATCTCAGGTCAGGGACCCCGGTGCCGACTCTATACCTGGTCACCCCGCTTCCTTCCTTCACGCCCTCGGGGAGCCTCCATCCAGTGTCCACTTGGCCTGTGCCACGGTCTCAGATTTACTGCCCGACGTGCTTCTCCAAAGAGAATGGGCCCACCTCTAACTGCCCCCTGCTACCTTGCAACGCCCAGCCTGTGCGAACAAAGTTTCCAACCGGCCTGGATTCAAGGGCTCCTGAAGGTGACCTCGGCCTAAACCCCCAGCCTCGCAGCCAGGGGACCAGGCTGTGTCCTCTGCTCACCCTGTGTTTTAGCGCTTTCCCTAGAAAGCTCCACCCCCTCTCGGACCAAATCGTGGTATGCTACTTAAAATCCCTTAAATTTCTCTTTTAAGTGGATTTCACATAAACGAAGCAGGACTTTTAATATCCTCGGGAGGGTTAGTTTAAAGTTAAGAGGTGCCATAGCCCGTCCGCCGTGTGATGGACATCACAGCATGTAACAGTGCCTGGTGCAGGTAGGGGAGCAGGAAATGACAGCTGAGTGAATGAACGAGTGAATGAATGAATGGAGAAACAGGTCCACCTGCCGACGGGGAGGGCCCTGGGGAGGGGAACCACTGACGCGGTGTGGATGGTCCTGGAATCAGCAGCCTCTGTGCCTTTTGTCTCCCGGGTCACCGTGAGGGCCCAGAGCTGACGCGGGGAAGGCCTTTGCAAAGACGCTCACGCCCAGGGCCCCCTGTGGTCACTCGGTCGCCATGGGTCCAGTCCTGCCCGCCACACCTGGCCTCTCCCCGGCCGGCCTGGCCCGACTGCCACTCAGTGAACACGGAGGTGGGTGCACAGCCCCAGGTCGCCCTGGGTTTCTGCTCTTTCCCACCGGAGACTCAGCCCCGCTGGCGGCCCCCGACGCCCTGGGGGTCACACCCATCTTGGCCCCCAGTCAGCAGATTAGGTGCGCGTTTTCTTCAGCAAACAAGCTTTTACTTTTCTAGATTTCTTTCACCTGAGAGCTGTGCCCACCCCCATTTCCTCGCCACCCCTCTCCTCACATCCATTCACTCTCTGATCTTCTACCAAAAACTCTCTTTCTCCAGGCGCGGCCGCCCGCCAGTGCCCGGACTGCAGTGTGTCGGGCACGGTGAGGCCTCCGTGTTCAAACCCCCAGGGTCACGCACACAGTGCGTGGACTGTCTCCTTTCTGTCTCTGGGGCTTTGTTGCAGGCTCCTCAGGGCTTCCTCTGGTGTAATTACCACCGCTCCCTTCTGAGGGCTGCCCACCTCCCACCCTTGTGTTAAACATGCCACAGATCTTCCGAGATTTCTTTCACTTCTAAAGTTACGACCTGTCGGCCTTCACATCAACCTCCTGGATTCTGTTTCAAGGTATTTTCCAGAGCGAGCTTCTGCACAGCGATTGTTCTGCTTCCCCCATCCGAGGAAGGTGTAACAGGGCGAAGGAAAGGGTCAGAGCTCAGGCCCCCCACCCAGTCCTCTGCCCGCGGCTCAGTCTTGTGAAACTTACCTGCGGTGACGTGTACACCGAGTGCACTTGCCTTTCCCCATCGCTTCCCACTAACGAGGCCCCTTCCCTCCAGCTGAGACCAGAGGCCTCCGGGCGGCCACACTCAGGCGCCTCTGTCACCGCTCACTCAGGCAAGTGCTTCACATGAAACTTAGATTGTGATCACCAAGCCCTTGATTAAAATGAACATTGATTGGGACTCACAGGTCAGGATGGAAAATCAATTCCCCCGGCTGCAGGGGGCCACAGCCAAGCTTGCTGATTCCGTGGGCTTGAAGGGGAGGCCCCCGTGGGGAGCCAACAGTTGCCCCACACGTGACCAGGAGGTAATTTTTCCTGGTAATGATTCCTTTTGAATCAGGAACTACTCATAATAGCTGCCCTAAATTCTTTGGTCCACATACTAAATAAATATTACTGAGTAAAGGAATTTACTTTATTATATAATTCAGCCAACACTTATGAAGCACTTCTGCTTGGCCAGGCCCCGTGATAGGAAGACAGCCCCTACATCCAGCTATGTCCGATGTTCAACTGCACGGGCTCCTGGGCGAGGGGGTAGGTGGGGACTTCAGTCCAGTCCATGCACAGCTGGCCACCCTCATGAGTGGGGTTTTCTCCACCCAGACGAGGCACCTTTGTGCAACATGTGTGAGGACTAACCGTGGCCGTAGCTAGGAACTGCCACTGCAGAGGTAAATAAGGTGAAGTTTGTCCCCGGAATCTGCAGGAGGCCTGGAAACACGTTGCCTACCCAGAGGCAGGTAGAGTAACAGGCTTCCTGAATTAACGAATAGCCAAGAATGACTTCTAATTAGTCATTTGTATGCCACTTTCATTTTCCGAATTACTTTATGAAATCTATTTACTTAAGAGGCTATTTCTTGAAATTTTATTTACATTGTTCATGTGCCTAACTTTTATTTTTTTAAGAATAGTTAATACAAGAGTAAACTTCACTACAGTTTACCTTTGAATTGCAGCAAAATCCCATGTTTGCATAAGAGCACGTTAGTAGAAACAATGATTTCCTGACATGAACGGAGTTCATAAGCACCCATGGCACAGTTATCCAAATGTCACCTGGCCAGGTGTTGGAAGACAGACATTAGAAGATGAAATGAATGAGCCCTTGATCCAGGTGGAAGGCTCAGGGTGGAGACTGAGCCACACACTGAAGTAGTTGGGTTTCGTCCCATGGTTACCGCTTCCCTGGGTTTACGCTGGGGCTATTTTAGAGTAATTGGAAGGATGGGGGCAGCCCGGAGCTGGACTCCCGCTGCCAGGAGGCCACGTGGCCCTGGGGTCCCGTGCTGGTGTGGCCCAACCAGGGTTGGGGGCAGGCTGGGGTGGAGGCGGGGCAGGCTTCAGGGGCAGAATCTCCACACAGCTTGTTGCCTGATGAGCAGGAGGGTGATGAAGAGGAGGAATCAGAAGAGGCCCTTCCTTCAGCCTCGCTCCAGTAAGGAAACTTGCGATGGTGCTTAAAGGAACTTTATAGAATAGAAAAACAGAATTATTTCATCCCCAAATAAGTTATTAAGGGGAGAGAAACCATGGGGTTATCTCTCATTATAGTTTAATTAGAACAGAATTAAAAAAATAAAATTAATAAGATGAATTGCCAATTTTAAGTGAAAAAACAGTATTCATGGAATTGTCTTTATCTGACTCATTCTGTTAAAATAAAATTTTACAGCATCACCAAACTATAAGGTGGTGGAACCTAAACAAATGAGGGTTAGATTGTTCAGTTCTTTTCCCTCTGAAGTCCTGCTTTGAAGTGTCTGTGTGGGGTGAGGTCGGGGGGAGGGGGGAGCTCGGGGGCTGGAGGAAAGAAGGGGATTTGACTCCTGTCTGTTCAGCTCACGTTCGGGCATTCTGAGTGCAATTAAGGCACAGTCTGTGTCTGGGAAGCAAGCCTGTAATGTTTTGATGGGAAGCACCCCGGAGTATTTCTGTCACATGAAAGGGTGGTTTCTTTTGTGCAAACCAGTAACTCTGCCGAAGTCTTCATCTGAGCAGGACCCAGTGTGTTAGGAATGAGTGAACAGGGGGCCGCTCCCTCTGAGTTTTATCCCAAATGTCCGGCTCTGTGAGCCGTGAGGACAGGAGCGGGAAGACCCCCTGAGGGAACCTCTGATGTGCGTGGGGGTCTCGAGCAGGGATGCCTGAGAGGCGGGGGGCCGGGAGCGGGTGGTGATAAACAGCCTGGACGTGTGAGAGGTTAACGGGGTGGAGATGGCGGGGCAGGCCCCAGGGGCAGGGGGCAGGGGGCCGGTGATATTCAAAGTCCGCAGTTAAAACAGAAAGGGTACCAGCACTGCGCTTCATGTCCAACAGGAACGGTGTTTCGAAAGCATGGAATCAATTACTTTTCATTGTTCCCCTTCACCGTGAGGGCTGAGCCAGGAGGACGGCCACCCCCAGGAGGAAGGGCCTTCACATCCAAGTCTGGGGGCTGAACAGAGAGTTGTCCCACCAGCAGAGGTGACTGGACTTGGGCCAGGATGTGGCACGTGGATGTGAGGGCCGAGGTCCGGGTGGGTAGGACGTCCCTCTCGACAACGGGGCAGAAGCAGGTGGACTCTGGGGGGAAACGCCCTCCCTGACGCGTGACCCCTGATGGGGTCAGGCTGGCTGCCTGAAAACAGCACGTGCCGGTGTGTTTGTGTTTACTTTTAACTTCCAGTTTTCTTGGCCTGGAAACCCTGAAGCTCTGACCAGTTACTTCCGAGGAGGTTGTGTTAACCTGAAAGACACTGTTTTCGACCCAAAACGAGTGTGTTGTTTGGAATTGGAAATCTAAGTATCTTCCTTCCACCAAACCTCCCCACGTCAGTGGGACTGGGGGTCCAGACAAGAGGAGCCCAGTTACAGGAAATCAAAGTCTAAGCGTCTTCAGGCCTCAGTCTGTGCACAGTCATTTATACAAAATATCCAAACTGGTTTTTGGTTTTGGTGGTGAGATCATGGGTGACTTTTGTGTGTTTGTGTTTACTTTTTTTTAAATTTGTGTTTGAATTAGGTGAAAATTTTATGAGCATGTATAGCTTTTTATTTTCCAAAACAAGACAAAACAAAGCAAAGCAAACTCCTAGGCTATTTCCACTTGAACAAAGGGGAGAGAGATAGCATCACCGCTTCACCCGTCCTGTCCTGGTCCTCCCTGTGGGAGGGGCTCTGGCTGTGCTCCAGACCCGTCTTGACCAGAGGCTTCTATGAGCTGGGGTCTGGGGGCAGCAGCCAGAGTCTGCAAGGTTGAAGGGGGAGGGGAGCCGGAGGCATGGCAGCCTCTCCCACCTCCCCGCCCGCCCTCTGCACCTGCCGGGCACTGGAGCAGCTGGGCACCACCCGGTGCCCCTCCTCCGGCTATCCCTGGTTCCCCCGCCGGCCACCCTCTGTGACCCCAAACCCCTCCACGACTTTCCTCGGAGCCAGAGGGGCCTTTTCCCACTGTCTTCGGGGCTCCTGACTACCCGAGAGGAAAAGGAAACTCTCACTTTGAGCACCTGATGCCCTGCTCTGCCCCCCGTCCCCGAGGGGGCCCTGCCACGGTCTCTGGTCTCTCTCCGGACAGCTCGGTGTTCCAGTTACAGCAACCAATGAACAAATAGCTCCTCGGCCCAGCTGGACCCTGGTCCTGGGTGGTGGGAGGGTGATGGCCCCTCTCTTGTCGTTGTTTCTGAGGACACGCTACCGTCCCAACCAGCTGTTTCTATCTACTGAAGTGCAACAGGATTTTATAGGTCTCCGAGTATATCTGCATAAGCTGAAGAAAAAGTAATTTGATAAACACTTAGAAATTCTGTGTAATCCAATTTTTCTAAGCATTCAGGCCATTAATTTTGTCCATAAATATAATAGCTGCAGCAGAATATTTTTGCTCTCTCTTGCTAGGCATGATTAATTTATTAACTTTTCAGGGTTTAATCATATCTTTGGCGTTAAAAATTAAGCTCAGGCTCTCTCCCCAAAGAGGTAACATAACATGGTGGGGAGATTAAATTCAACCACCTTGGGCAATTATCCGATGCAGTCCTGGAGCATCAGCTCAGAGCAGCTGTGAACTCTCAGAGTCAGGTCTTCCTCTGCGTTAACTTGCGGTGAAGTGGCAGCTGAGGCCCTGCCATGCCGCCCACTGACCCTCCGGCCCCAGGACCACATGTCCTACCCTCAGGACCAGGGAACTGCAGGGCATTCATGGGCAGCCTCCAGGGTCTGCTCTTTTGAGACTGTTCATATTCCTTTTCCATTTTTCTCTTAATTTTTGTAAAAAGCGAACCGATCTTTTGGGGAGTAGGAACCTCTACAGGCTGCTGTTCTCCAGTCTCTGGGTGTCTCTGAGGCCCCTGACAGCCGCGTCCTGCAAGTGCCCACACCTTAGCTTTTCCTGTGGGTTCACCTCTGGGTGGATGGAGAGTAGGAGAGAGGTCCACCTCACACACAATATAGTCCTGTGTCTGGACCATGAAAACAGTGAAGAGAGTTAACGAACCTGAGCAGTTCCTATGTTTTAGAAGAGATCTCATTACCAGGTAGTGTCATGTTCCTCATTTTTGGACCATCCACCGTTTCCCCTCTGTCTCCTTTTAAAAGAACCGTTTTGTTTACAGTGTGAAATGCGCCCTTTGTGAATAAGATGGAGAAGAAAGAAAACCGTTTTTCCTGAAGGACCCAGAAGGCAAGAATTTCAAACAAAGGTGTTTTGAAGTAAAGGTATCCTAGGAGACTATGGGTTCATTATGGGTTGTTTGGAACCAGGGAGCTGGGGCAGTGCAGGGAGGCCAAGGGCAGAGTCCAGCCGTCCTCGGCAGCCTGTCTTCCTCTCCTCGCCGCCCCATTCCCCCCGAGGTTTGCCAAGCATGCCTCTGGGAGGGGCGCTTAGGTGTATTTTTAGGGTGTGCTTTCCTCAGAGCAGCCAATTGTCCGACCGTCTCAGTCGGGTTCACAGAACAGCAAGCTTTTCTCTGCTTGTCCTGTTTGGAGCCACTCTCCTGGCCCCCTGGAGAAAACCCGAGGGACGCTCGGGCCAGGCTTCTTCTAGGGACATTTCTCTTAGAATCTGAGAACAGAGATGCAACCGAGCCCCTCTTCCTTTGATTTAAGAAGCTCTATGTGATCCGATTAAGTTGGTTTTCATGTTTATTTCCGTCAATGCCATGAGACTGTCATTATGCAGGCACTCAAGGGGGCCCTCGATTCTGAGAAAGTGCCTCTCTTCTCTGCCGAGCTTTTATGGAACACGGAGATTTATGGAGCTTTTACATAAAATCTATGGATGATGCTAGCGCAAAAATGTTGCCAGGAAAACCTCATCAGAACTTCAGCTTTTCCCTCTTTGGAGCTATTCTTCATTTGCTCAGAATAAACAACAAAATTAGGAGGGTGTGTGTGTGTGTGTGTGTGTGTGTAAGTGTGCGCTATAGGCCTGGGTGTCTGTGCAGCCACTGGCCCCCGTGGCTCTCTGGCTCTTGAAAACGGCTGGTCTAAGTTGAGATGTGCTGTAGGCATAGATCACCCTCTGGATTTCAAAGACTAAGCACGAAAAAATTGTAAAATATCTCAATTGTTTACAATTGATTACATGTTGCAATAGTAATATTGATATTTTGGATACATTGGGTTAAATAAAACAGAGTATTAAAATTAATTTACCTGTTTCTTTCTACCATACATCTGTGGCTCACATTCTATTTCCCTTGGACAGCACTGGTGTGGGTAGTACACCCATGGCCTAAAAGCCAGGATTTTGAGTGGCTGTGTATCTGACATTCCCTCTGCAGGCAACTAATGCTTGACTGCAGTGATCATTTTGGGTTCAATGAGTCTTTTGGACTCAATATGTCCTTTTTACATATTACATATTACATGTTAGCTAGATGTTCTTAACTGTTTTTTAAGAGACAACAAAGTGTTAACTATAAAGAATGTGGAAGGAGACTCTATACGTTTGCTGCATACTTAGGACCTGCACAGACGTAGGATGACCACAAAGGCCCCCCGCCCCCTGAAGGCCGCGTGGCCGCAGCAGGGAAGGGCCCCCTGCGCTCTCCCCGCCCTGGGTTTCTGCTGTGTGTCTGTGTGCCCTGCGCCTTCCGTCTGGGACCCTGGCTTCCCCTCGCCACGTCCGGACGCTGGCTGCAGAGGGAGACTCCGTCTGTGTCGCTTGGTGGGCGCCTTACACAGAAGGGTCTGCAGCCGCCTCAGTTCCCCAGTTCTGCATTTCCCCAGCTCAGCCTGCCCCACCCCGCTCTCTGAGCCCAGGGGACTTCTCCACGCCGGTGGAGATGGACCCCCTCCGCTCCCAACCCGGAAGACGTAGAGGAAGCCGCTCTCCTCCCCATTTGCATCTCTCATCCGCCCTGAGCTTCTGTGGCACAAGGAGCCTCGGGCCCCATCCTGGCCGGTTCCCCAGAAAGACCAGGCTCTGCCGTGCTTTTCTGCTTCGCTGTTAAATCTCCCCCTCCTCCATCGAGGTCACAAACAGTTGATCGAAACGTTTATCCCTAACCCAGTTCTCTCCCTAGAGGGGGATTTCTCCACTTCCTTACGCCGACCCACTCCAGTCTCCACAGTGCGCAGGAAAGTATGCGGAATGTTTGTTTTAGAATATTTTCTGAATATTTCTTGGCTCAAATCAATATTTGGTATATGACCCTTAGAAATAATAACCCAAGAGGGAGAGGGGTAAGTTATAGGAAAGAATGTGCTTTTCAAATACAAGAAAAAAAGCAGGTGGCTGGGTCACCAGGGTCCATCGGCTCTCATTACGATTGCTCAAGAAGACTTCATGTTTGTGACATTTTAAATTCTTTTTCTTTGGGGTGGGGGGGGGCGAGGGTAACTGAAATTTCTGGATTGCTTCTGGACAGCTCAAGAGACAAATGGAGACAAACTCCAGGGAGAAGCGGACAGGGCTGACTCATGGTTACTCCCCACATTGGAGGGTGCAAGGCGTGTGTCTTCGGGTCAGGACCCCACTGCTGGTTGTGGGGTCCTGACCATCTTTTAAAGAGGTTTGCGGTGCTCGTCAAACAATGAGTGCTTAACGAATGGTGATTGACTGTGTGAATAATTGAAGGAAAGGCGATGTGTTTATTCACTCGTGTTGGTTCAGCTGTGAAATTTAATCACTAACAGTAATCACAATATTGAACCAGAATCACTAACATTGGTTTTCTGATGCTCCAGGAATCCTCCAGTTTCCTAAGAAATGTCAGAAAGTCCTTCAAACTTAAGTTTAATTCCTTTTCATAAAAATAAGCCCAGATGACGTAATTTATGGAGAGAGGGGTTATATTAGTGCTTTAAGCATGGGCTCAACATATTAAACTATTTTTACTTTGGGGAAGTCACAATTTTTCTTTTTTGGAGTAAGATTTGACTGAACATAGTTTGATTTTCTGAAGCAGCAAATGAACCAGTTCTTAGTTCTGAATGTTCTCTGGGGCAAAAATGGTAAAACACAAAAATTCCCCAAATTTATTGGAACAGCATCTCAACGTGCTCACCCAGCTGCCTCGGGGTTTGTGCCCAAGAGCAGCAGAGCTGGGCTGAGTCCCTCTCCCAGGTGTGACCTCTGGCTATACTAACAGGACGGGGAGGTGGGGGTCTGGCTGCCACCTGGCCCAGGGGACTGGCTGCCTGGAAAGCCGCCCCTGGCTCGCCCTCTGCTGCCCCCGGTGGCCCTGGAGCTCCTGGTCCGGCCAAGATCGCTCTCGCCTGAGAAGCAGAGGGTGACACGTCTCACTTCACGCCCATCCCAAGTCCCAGTCCCTCGGGAGCTGCTGTCTGTTCAGAGCCGCTCCAAGCTTCCAATGAGCTGGTGGAAACGCGGGGGCAGAGCCCGTCTGCAGGAGGCCAGGTCGGAGAGCCGGCCCTCCGAGGAGGCCGTGAGGACCGGCCCCGGCCATGCTGGGGGACAGGTTCCTGCTCTTCTCCGTCGTGGTCACACTGAGCGCGGCCGGGCTCGCTGACGGGCCCACGCACGAAGAGGACACAGCAGCCCTGCCGGGTCTCGGCTCTGGGGAAGGGCTGGGCTGCCAGGCAGGCAGGCCTTACAGACCTGCCCTGGCCTCGGCCTTGGTCAGTCCTCAGCTCAGAAGCTCCATCGTCAATCTGCACCTCGCCCGCCGCCCTCTGCCCGCTGCGCTCCTTTCCCGCCCCCTCAACGGGCCAGGATGTGCCTGTCCCACTGTCCAGACCCTCCCCTCCCTCATGCAGAGGACCCTCCCGGCCCCGGAATGCATCGTCTTCTCTTCGTGCTTTATTTTCTCCACCTGACAATTTAGCTACGTGTTCCTCTCCCGTCATGAGCACGAGGATTTATCAGTTCCGGTTACTGCTGGGGCTCTGTGTCCAGCCTGGTGTGCGACACATAATAGACGCTAAATCCCTTCAATCACGGTGACATAAATACTAAATAAGTGTTGATGGGAGAATCCACTTGGAAAGCACGGGCGTATTGGTCAGGGCTGTTTTTGGCTCTTGGATTGCACAAACCCGCCGTTCTACTTCAGGTCCGCCCTCAGACGGGCGTCTGGGAGTCTCTGCCCGTGAGGTGGGCCAGGCACACCACTTTTCCTCTGGGTTCCGGGTCCCACCCAGCAGGGGTCTCAGCACCCCTGCCTGGCAGACCCTTTTATTCTTGTGCCCGGGGTCAAGCGTGCGGGCGGCCCCGAGGGGGCTCCTCGGCCACCAAGTCTGGCGTCCTGCCTGGACCGCCAGGGCAGGTCCCTCTCCCCTCAGCACCAAACCTCCTGGAGGTCCTGGCCTCTTTTTCTGCCTCTGCTCTTAATTGAGCTGATCTGTTACCGAACTTCAAAGGGCAGGGAAGTCCCTCCCTCCCGGGGGACCGGGGCAGACTCCCTGGTCCCTGCCTCATACCTTTGTTTCCTTGATTGAAGTATAATTTGCATAAAGTAAAACACACAGATCTGAAGAGTTCAGCTGAATGAGTTTGGACAGATACATACACCTGTGTAGCCTCCACTCCAGTCAAGACCCCCTCCCTCTCCCAGAACCCCCCGGCCCTTGCAGGCCCCCCCCCCCGTTTCTATCACCAGGGCCCAGTTTTACTTATTCTGCAATGTAACACTCGTGGGGTACACTGTAGGTGTTTTGAGTTTCAATAGTTCTTTTTATCACAAAGTAGTGTTCTGTTGTACGGACGTACCTCAATTTGTCTATAAATAACCTCTGAGTTATTTCCAGCTTTTTGCTAATTATGAACAGAGCTGCTATGAACTTTCTTTATTAGGATTTGAGAGGACAGAGGTCTTCATTTCAACTGGACAAATGGGAGAAGAATGGCTGCTTCATAGATCAGGTGCATGATTGATTGAATAAGACAGTGCTGGGCTGTTTTCCCAGGTGCTGCGTCATTATTTCCCTTTTTCCCTGGGAATGTGTAACACTCCCTGTGTCCGTCTTCCTAACATCAGCCATGGCAGTGAGTGTGAAACCTTGTCTCCTGATGGTTTTAATTTGCGTTTCCATGATGACGGGTGAGACTGAGCATGTTTTCATGTGCTTATTTTCTTTTGTGAAGTGTCTGTTCGAGTCTTTTGCCCATTTTTAAGAACTGGGTTGCTTACTGTATATTATTTTATTTTTCAGAGGATGAGCTTCATGCTTTATTGAGGTGTAACTGATGTATAACGTTAGGTTAGTTTCGGGTGCACACACGATGATTCATTATTTGTGAACTCAGGAAGGATCACCAGTGTCCAGTTACTATCTAGTTGCTCACTTTCTCGTTCCTGAGGTGAGGCCAGTTCTCTGGCAGTTCTGTGTGTTGCTGATACTTTCCTCCGTTTTAGGACTTTTCCTAACGGTCCCCCTGTCTTTTTCTGCAGCCTTGGCTCGGAATTCCCATGTGATTTCCCTGATTCCAGCCACGCAGGACGGAAATCACTCAGGTGGGACACTCTGTCCTCTCCAACGGGGATCCTGAGAGGTGCCACGTGGGCTGGGGTGTGAGAGCGTGTGAGCGCGTGAATGACTGTGTGAGTGTGTACTCGTACACACACGAACGTGCGCAAGCTGAGGCCGGGCCCCCCTTGCAGCAGCATTGCTGGGGTTCCAGGGATGCTGGTGAGTCATGTGCGAAGGGACGCTGCGTGCCTGGTGCAGCCCGGGAGCCTGCTTCACCTCCCGTGCCACTGCTGGTCGTGTTCTCACCTCTGTCAGGTTGGCGTTTGTCCTGGGTGGGAGTCCACACGCAGCCTCAGCCCCCTGGACTCGGGGGAAAGGCACCGGCCTTGGGTGTGGGCTGAAACTCTTCGGCTTGGACACCTGTCAAATGATCTTTCAAACAGAGGTGCACATCGTCATGGCTGACAAATGCAAAGTAATTTTTTAAATCCCTTAATTCACAGTGACTTCGGAAATCATGAATGTTCTGCTAAGGATACAAGTCCTGTTATGTGTGTGTGGGGATACAACGGGGGGCACTGAAAAGTGGTTAATCCATATTCTCAACATGTGGGCGACCAACGCCCCTGCACCGCACCCCACAGGTTGAAGTTCCGGGAACTTGGTGCGCCTCCCTCTGGTTGATTCAAATGAGGCGGGGAGGGGAGACGGGAGCGGTCACATCCCAAGGGCCTTGCCCACTGCCCCGAGCCGGCCCCTCCCTCGTCAGGGCCCCAGGAGCCCAGCCCACAGTCACCCCACAGGAGGAAGGGCCGGCAGGGACCTGACGCTGGGCCTGCTCCCCCCCCCCCCCAGAGGACGGAGCAAAGCCCCTCACGCAGGCCCTTTGGGCAAAGAGGTGATGCGGGAAGATGGGTCCCAGTCCTTCCTCCGCGGCCCTGAGCCCCACTCCTCGTCGGTAACAGCACCAAAGACGTGTCAGGACCCTTAAACCAGACCCGCTGGAGGCGGCCGCCCTGCCAGGGCCTCGGGCAGCTCTCGTCGGCACCCAGAGTGGGGCGCCGTCTTGACGCACAGCTGGTGAGTCTTCCTGAGTGCTCGCGCCCAGGTAATGGCCCCCCGGTCAACACGGAGCACCCCGACCGCTGCCCCTCAGCCCGGCTCAGCTGGCGGCTCCGGCCCACGTACGGAGGGCCCACCGAGGCTGGAGGAGGGAGGCCCTGGCCCTGGGCAGCCCCCCGCCCTTAGAGGCACGGCCCTCTCGGGTGACCAGCTCGGCCGAGCGGCTCCGCGGCCCGCAGCCACGTCTCGATGGGGATGGGGGGCTGCGGGCGAGTGCTGGCAGCCTCTCGCGCTCGTGGGCCTCAGGGCGACCACCTGTGCGGGCAGAGCCCCCCAGCGCACGCCCACGCCGCTCCGTCCACCTGCCGGGTGTGCAGCGCCCCCCACGCCGACCCAAGAGGGCCTGCCGCGCCCCGGGGCTGCCACAGACCCCCTCGCCGCGCCTGTGGGACCTGTAGGTTTTCCAGCTGCACTTGTACATCCCCGGGGGCCGGGGGTGGAGGGCGGGGGGAGAGCGAGCCCCCCACTTGCCGGCTTTGACCCTGCCTCCAATCACAGGCTGGGCCTCCTTTCCCTGCCCAGGCGCCCTTGTGACGCCAGAACGCAGGACCGCACAGCTTCCCCTCCAGGAGCACCTGCCGCCTGCCCCTCCTCGTGTGCAGGGCGAGCTCCCTGGCCATCTTGCCCAGCAAGGAGGCGGAGACCTGGCTGGGGAACAAAGGGCTCGAGTGTTCCTGCCGGCACCTGAGTACACACACTGGGCACGTTTGCCCCACACATGCACTACAAACCTCTGGTTTGCTGTCTTAAATGAAGATGATTTTCTTTCTTGACTTATGACAAATCACATCTAATTAGTGGCTTGACTTAGGCAGGCTGGCTGAAAGGGGTAACTGCAAGTAACTGAGAAACCGGAAAATTGTTAGTGCCTTTAACAAATGGAATTTTTTTGTCTCACCAAATACTAAGCTAAGGCTTTGTTTCAGGGGTTCAGTGATAACCGTTAACGGCGATTCTTTTGGTCTCATACTCATGCCTGTTGCTGCATGGCTACAGAACAGCTGCCCCAGCTCCAGCTGTCACATCCATTCAAGGTGGTTCTGTTGGTTTCTGGCTGTGCCCCTCTGGGCTCCTTAAGAGAAGAGAAACGTGTACTAAGTGCCAAGCACTGTGCTTACAAGCATTATCTCATTTAATCCTATGGTAATTCTATAAGGTAGGTGTCACTGTTATTCCCATTTTAGACATGAAGAAACAGAAGCTGAAAGAGAATAAGGGCTGGTAAGTGGCAGAGTGTGGACAGGGGCCCAGTCCTCTCGATGCAGCCTTTTCCTTCAGCACACGGTAGAGCTAAGTTTGCTCCAATGGAAACACAGAGCAAGTGTTTCAGAGGCTCTTTAAAGAGTCGAAGCCCCTTCTGGCTGGAGCAAGGAGCGGGGAGCTGGTGAGCGAGGGTCGGGCATGACCGGGGCCCCCGGGGGAGGGAGGATGGGTGTTCTACCTGCACCTCCTCCTTCTTCTTCTGCCCAGGACGGTGACTGAGCAGCCCTTGAGGCTCCAGCCGGAAGGCATCTCCCCGCCCCGGTGATCTCTCGCTGCTGGGGAAGAGCCCGCCAATTAACCTCACAGACCAGAGTCCATCCCACCGCAGCCTGGAGGCGGGAGCTCTTTACACCACAGGCGGAAGGAGGGACGGCCGAGGCTGGTGAGTCAGCACTGGCTCAGTTTTCTAAACGTGGAAAGAGAAATCTTGGAAGCTATGATCTCTGGAGTGAGTCAGTTTTCAGCAAAATTCTGGAGTAGACTTTTAAACAGATTTAAGCCGAGACAAAATAAACCAATTTTCTTTCCTGAGCACAGCCGTCTGGGGTGTAAGACGTCCATGGGGGTGCGTTTGATGGATGAATGTTCCCACGGAACCAGGGGTACTCCCATGGAAGCTCCGTACTGTCCAGTTCTGTGTAACACTTTTTAATCAATAATTTCAGGGAAGACGTAGACAGGGTGCCTTAGAAATGACAGAGAACGCAAATCTAGGAGGGGTAGTTTATGAGCTGGTTACAAAGTAAAATTTCAAAATACTTGAAAGACAGGTGTCTGGGGGCTTAAATAAATAAAATGGAACCTGATAGGATTCATGTAACACCTATAACTTAGATCAAAGACGGAGCTGAGATGTGTGGGCTCGGGGGTCCTGGTCCATCGCAAGGCCGAATGCAGAGGGCGGAGTTGACCACAGACCACGGGAGCAAAGGCTGATGTCCTTTGATGCCCTGGTGTCCGACACGACACTGTCGCAAAGTTGGGCGGCGTCCTGGTCGGAGCCTGTCCTCTGTCCCGAGAGCTCTGGGAAGTGTCTGGTCCCCCGGCTCCTGGTCCGACGGGCTCCTCACACACCAAGTCACCCTTTCTGGATTGAACATTCACTTGCTTGCTGCAGACCTTTGACTATTTTCCAGAGTTCCAACAAGCTTGATCCTGAGTTTTTGCTCATTTTTTTCCATGTTGCTGGAGGGATGGTGTGAGCCCGCATCCCTCCCCGGCCAGCCCACAGTGCTGTGTCACTGCAGCCCCAAGTGTCGGGGACCGGCTGGACGTGAGCGAGCCGGTAAAGGTCACACTGGTGGTCCTTGACCTGGAAAGGGGAGGCCTGGTGGGGATGTGGTGGCTGTCTAAAAAGCGTGGTGGTCTGACACCGAGTGGCTCCAAAGAGAAGCACAAGGAACCGCTGGGAAGTGGCAGAGACCCGGGACCTTGTGCAGAAGGGAAGGGTCTACTCGCCCTCTGGGGAGGTGTCTGAGCAGCTGCCTGACGTCTGTCGGAAAGGTTGCCCAGGGCTCCTGCACGCAGAGCAAAGGTGAGGCAGCCAAGGGTCCCCATCCTGAGACGCCATCATTCTCGTCCTCCAGTCTAGGCTTCTGTCATCACTGCCTCGGATCCTTCTTTATAAAGGCCCCTCCTCTGCACCCAGCGTGGAGGCGGCTGAGTTGCTAAAACTAAATCTGATCGCGTCTCTTTCCTGCTGAAAAAATGCACTTGGTTCCTCCTGCCCACAGATCCATCCCAGCTCCTCAGGGAGGAGGCCCGGGTCTGCGTGTCCTACCGTTGTCCCCCTCCCCACCACCCGTGATGCCATAGTGGGAGCCTGGGCTGGGGGCTGTGGCCAGGACCCCAAGATGCACAAGGAGGTGACTTTGGGGCTGAGCCTTAAAGGAAGGAGGGTCAGCAGGTGACAAGGGGAGCCCGGTTCTTCCGTCTGGAACCCAGTGTCGACCTCAGGACCTTGGCCATGTCTGGGGACGCTGGGTCATTCTAACTGGGAGTGGGTGATGCTGGCACCTGGCGGATGGGGGCAGGAGTGCACAGGAGGGGCCCCCGGGTCACCTGCAGAGACAGGTGCGCTCGTGGAGCACGGAAGCACCACGAGGGCAGGTTGCTCCCCTCTGTGGTCACTGTTGTGTCTCCAGAGCCCAGAACAGGATTCCATACAAGAGGCGCCCCGTGAATGTTGAACGAGCAGAGTCTTGTACATACTCAGCATTTGGTAAATATTTGGTTTTTTTTTTTTAATTTATTAATTAATTTATTTTTGGCTGTGTTGGGTCTTCGTTTCTGTGCGAGGGCTTTCTCTAGTTGCGGCAAGTGGGGGCCACTCTTCATCGCGGTGCGCGGGCCTCTCACTATCGCGGCCTCTCTTGTTGCGGAGCACAGGCTCCAGATGCGCAGGCTCAGTAATTGTGGCTCATGAGCCCAGTTGCTCCGCGGCACATGGGATCTTCCCAGACCAGGGCTCGAACCCGTGTCCCCTGCATTGGCAGGCAGATTCTCAACCACTGCACCACCCGGAAAGCCCAATATTTGGTATTATTATTCTTTCTGACAGATTTGTGTAGTTTCTTTTTTTTTTTTTAACATATTTATTGGAGTATAATTGCTTTACAATGGTGTGTTAGTTTCTTTGTGTAGTTTCTGAGCCTAAGGCTTTCCGAATGACCGCTGCCCGTCTCCTGGGCAGTGCGGCTGAGTGGGCAGGTGGTGGACCTGGAGCCCAGGAGCCCATCTGGGTCCAGCTCAGCCATAGGAGCTGTGTGTCTCTGGGCAAGTCCCTTCACCTCTCTGGGATTTCATTTCCTCGTCCACTGGGTGGAATAAAATTTGTTTTTCTTTTTATCTGTCATACTGATGGAATGAGCAGGTACGATCATGTGTCAAAGTGCTTTCAGCATCGAATACCTTTAAATTATTGCCTTTACATGGTGCCTTCTGCAAAATAGAAAAGCTTGCTGATGTTACCACGGCCGACACTGCCCAGTGGTGGGGGCCCCTTACTGCAACTCAGAGGGTTTCCTTTCTGCCCACAAGCCACCCCACAGCCCCCCACACACAGGTGCTTGAGAGGTGGAGCTGGCGGCCCTTAAGACACATCATACAGTTCACATATCTCACTCATCAGCTTTTGTGTTTAAAAGTCAGGCAATACACTCAAGATAGTACTAATAAATTTTCTGTCTTGAGTGATTTTTCTCAGACAGACACCAAGGGAAAACAATCAAAGAAAAACCCAATAAAACAGATTATAAAAATACAAGGTGGGGATTGTGAGTCCAGGACCTGGACCTCCAGCTGTTCTTAAGGCTGCCTGGAGCCGAGGACCCTGGGCATTTGATTTGGACGTGCGTCTTTTGGAGAGATCGCATTTCTTCTGAACGAAACATCAAAGGACGCGGCTGAGGTGCCAGCACACAATGATCTGCCAACGCGTGCCCAGGAGAGTGGCTCCCCCCTCGCCATGCTCGTGACAGCGGCCCGAGGGCTGTGATGGGACCTGCAACATCAAAGCGAGGGCAACATGCTTGTGCCAGAGCCGGGGTCACAGCCTCACCCTCTGCTCAGTGGGGATTAAACCTGAAAGAACCTTGGAAACTTGGTGAATGTAAATAGTATCCACCTGGCAACACTGTTCACACCTTTACTTCTGCTTCTGGGGGTGCTGTTCTTTCCTTGAGTCATCGTTTCATTCATTCATCCAACAATTATTTATTAGATCCTTACTGCTGCCGGGCACTGTTCTAAGTCCCCAGAATCTTGTGGAAAACCAGACAAGGGACTGATAAACGAGTGAGTAAACAGTGTAACTTCAGAATGTCATAGTGTTAATATTGTTAAATGTCCCTACTGCCTAAAGCAGTCTACAGATTCAATGCAATCCCTACCAAAATTCCAATGGCGTATTTCACAGAAATAGAACAAGCAATCCTAAAATTTGTATGGAATCACAGAAGACCCCACATAGCCAAAGCAATCTTGAGAAAGAAAAACAAATCTGGAGGCATCACACGCCATGATTTCAAACTGTACTACAAAGCTATTGTAATCAAAACAGTATGGTATTGCAATAAAAACAGACACATAGATTAATGGAACAGAATAGAGAGCCTGGAAATAAACCCATACACATATGGTCACGTAATCTATGACAAAGGAGGCAAGAATATACAATGGGGAAAGGACAACCTCATCAATAAATGGTGTTGGAAAACTAGATAGCTACATGCAAAGGAATGAAACTGGACCACTATCATACAGCATACACAAAATTAACTCAAAACTGATTGAAGATTTGAACATAAGACATGAAACCATAAGACACCTAGAAGAAAACACAGGCAGTAAGGTCCTTGACATCAGTCTCGGTGATGATTTTTTGGATTTGACATCAAACGACCAGGTAACAAAAACAAAAATACACATCCACCTAAAAAGCTTCTGCACAGCAAAGGAAACTACCAACAGAATGAAAAGGCAACCTACCTAATTGGAGAAAAAATATATATAAATGGGCAGAGGATCTGGACAGGCATTTTTCCAAAGAAGACAGGCAGCCAACAGGCACTTGAAACGATGTTCAACATCACAGGGCCTAATCATCAGGGAAGTGCGAATCCAAACCACAATGACGTATCACCTCACACCTGTCAGGATAGCTGTCATCAAAAAGACAAGAAATAACAAGTGTTGGTGAGGATGTGGAGAAAAGGGAATCCTCGTGCACTGTTGGTGGGAATGTAAATTAGTTCAGCCGTGAAGGAAAGCAGTATGCAAGCTCCTCAAAAAATTAAAAATAGAACTACTGTATGATCCAGCATTTCCACTTCTGGGTATTTATCTGAAGAAAACAAAAAAATACTAACTCAAAAATATATTTGTACCCCTATGTTCATTGCAGCACTATTTACAATAGCCAAGATGTGGAAGCAACCTAAGTGTCCATCAAGGGCTGAATGGATAGAGAAACTGTAGTAGATATACATAAAATTGAGTGTTATTCAGCCATGAAAAGAAGGAAGTCTTGCCATTTGTGACAACTTGGATGGCCCTAGAGGATGTTATGCTAAGAGAAATAAGTCAGGGCCCTGGTGCAGTAGATAGTTCAGCCTCACAGTGAAAGCACTGGCACGCTCATGATTTTGAGCAATGTTGAGGTTTACCTTTTTTGTGCTGATCTTATGCTCTGGGCTGTCTTAGAACCAGCGCAAACTGATTGCAAAGCAGATCTCTGTGGACCTTCTGGGGGCAGGTTCCTGGTACAGCTCCCGGGAAGGCACTTTGCTCCCCAGGTAAGCTCCAACGGTGGCTTCTTCTGTTGCCTCTCAAAGATCCTCCTTCTCTCCCTTCTGAGGAAAAACCTACAGCAAAAGGATCACAAAGAGAAAATGAACCAGCCAGGTGCCAGCATGTCTTTATTTCTTGGGAGTTCTACCTTTAGGTTGATGTCAACCAAACTCATACATTAAAAACATCCAGCAAGTCTCTGCTTTGGTGAGAAGGGGAAATTTGGAGACTGAAGAACTAAAAGATTTTCAAATGAGAAGGGCACCTGCAAGGACAAGGGCTGCTCATTGCGTTTGCTGAAAGCTGTGTGAATCTTTCAGGAAAATAAGAAGCGTGTGTTCCCGCTGTGGGCAAGGATGCCGTCAGTCCGAAAAGCCAGATGGAGCAGACTTCCGCGTCCCTCAAATTCCTGACGTTTCTACAAGTTGGCCAGAGACCAAGCTGAGGCTGGCCATGACACTGCCGTCCCTGGAGGATCCTAAAAGGCGTGTGGCCTCTCATCTCTGCCTCCTGCAAGGGCGGGAGAGGCAGTGGGGTGACCCAGATTTTGTCAGAATCTTTCCAGGGAGGCTTAAGATTAGAATGAGCTGAAGGCTGTAGAACTGTGAAGACAAACCCAAGAGGGCTTTCCTAAGACCCGAGGACAGCAGAAGGGCCCACGGCTTGTCCTCAGAAGAGGACAGCGCGACCCAGAAGGGCTCTGCTCATATTTTGCTTGTTTTCTCCATCCAGGAGAGAGGTCTCCAAATGATGAAGGAGGAAGGGACCCGGATAAGAGGGAATCGGGGCCCAGGGCAGCAGAGACGGTGGCTGAGGGCCGGGTACCCCTCCGGGCCGTGGCAATCCCCGCCTAGCATCGTGAGGGAGCTCGTGGTGGTGACGCCTGGACCAGAGCTGGACGTCCCTGTGCTCACCTGGGGGCATAAACAATCACCTGGGGTCTCGTTAAATGGCCAGTCAGGTAAAGACATAGAAAGAATAAGAGAATCTGCAAAGCTGAGGCAAGAAAATGTCCCAAATATTAACAAGGGGAAACGGTAGGTTCAGGGAATCTCCCCATGTTTCCCACCAGACAGAAGCTCTGTCTCTTCCTCAAAACCGTGGTAGCATCTTCCTTGCTGAGATGGTCCCACGGGAGCACCTGAGCCTCAGGGAACTGGGCAGAGTGTGTGTTGGGGAGATGGGGCATCTGCAGCCGGGGGAACCTTGCTGGCTCAGGTGGTCCCGGTCCAGCCGACAGGAGCTGAGCCACTGTCCGGGTCCAGGGCTGAGCTGCTGTGCTTCAGGCTTCACGCCCCCCGGGGGTGGGGGCACGTCAGCCGTCAGATTGTTTTTATTTTTATTGCGGTAAAACACGCATAACATAATATTTATTAAAAACCGTCCTTCAGTGTACAGTCCAGGGGCAGTAAGTACATCCCCAGAACTTGGTCATTATCCCAGCTGAAACTCTGTCCCCATCAGACATTAACTCCCCTCCCCCCGCAGCCAGCGTCCTCCCTTTGCTTCCCTCTCTCCTCACTCGACCGTTCTGCGGCCCCATGCTCACTCCTGCCCGCTGGCCTCGCAGCAGCTCTGCAGTCCTGATTAGGACTCAGCTGTGGGCATGCACTCCATCGCTGGGGCAGTGGCGTGGTCTTCTCCATGGTCTGTCTCGGCTATAGATCTGGGCCCAGCACGTACTCCTGCCCTCCGCTAGGAGAGGGGGCTTTTTTCTGCGCCCTTGTCGCAGATGCTTTGGGGTTCCCAGCACTGATCCCCTCCACGTCCAAGCTTTGTTGGGCAGGGGCTGGGGCGTGGGGAGGGGGAGGGGGCGGGGTGGGGGTATTTCTGTGGGCACCGCCACCGGCATCACAGGGGTCCCCCGAGGCCTCCTGCAGCCCTGTGACTTCCCCGCCATGCGGGTGGAGAAGAGCCCGCAGGCGGGTCTGAATCCTCCACGTCCAAGGCCCGGGCAGCCCCCCAGCCTTCAGAGGTGCAGTGAGAGTGTAGCCGAGTGTCCTCACCAGTGTCGGGGCGCCTACCCACCTAAGCAAGCCCTAAGTCTGCGTCTCCTGAGACCCTGGGGAGCCGGCCGCCTTCATCCGCAGATCCCTGGCGGGCTCGGGAAAAGGGTGAAGCTGTCGGGTGCCGGGTGATTTCTGTTGCTGCTGCTGTAGAAGTGGGAGCTCCGCTGGTCCCGGCTCCCAAATCCACTGGGAGCAGGAGTCTGTCCTTCTCACACGGAGTTTTCCCCCTCTTTGGGTTTGAATTCCCGCGTTTCTGTCCTTAGTCTCACTTACTTCGTGTCTCTTCCGGTTTGTCATTCTAGTATCTAGAGCGTCCCGGGCTATAACCTACTGTCTTCCTGGGATCACACAGGGTTTCCGAGATACCAGGTCCTTCCCTGCAGTAGCTATCAGGCAGGGCAGGTACTAACCACTTCGGTTTTCAGTTTTATTTCTTGAATCTGAGCGCGTTTATTATATTGTATGCAGATTTTCCAGGAATTTATAGGAGGAAAATTTTAAGAAAAATTGATGATTGTACTGCAGAGCCTGGAAATCCCAGAAAATGGTGTTCAGTCTATCAAGTCTGTCCTGTGCATTCTTTCTCAGGAATTCTTGAGGATGGGCTCTCACCAAATGAGGGAGTAGACCAAGGATGACAAAGCAAAGCGGGGCTCTACCCCAGGAGGCGTGAAGAAGCCAAGCCAGGAAGACGGCAGTGGGCCCAGCGTAAGACGGGGAGGCCTCCAGGGAAAAGCACAGACTCAAAAGAGTGAGTATTATGATGCAGTGTTTGAAAAAGGATTGAAGTTATAATAAAGGCAAATAATGCAAGGAAAAGGGAGACAATAAGGAATTTCAGGGGGAAAAAAGAAACACAAAAAGAGCTGAAACAGAAACTTATAGTTCAAAGAAAACGCAAGAAAAGGCAAGGCTGTGGCTTCGGCTTACAAGCCCCGGGGCTGGGGGCCCAGGGGGCAGGGCTGGAGTCAATCAGTGAGGTTTTCCAGCTGAGACGCATGAGGACTAAACCCTCGCTGCCATTTGGGATGACCGCCCAGGGTTTGCAGCTGAGAAGTAGGGGTGGGGTGTGAGTGGACTCTGGGAGGGGGGGAGACGGGCAGAGGCATGAAGGGGGGCGGTGGGGAGGCGGCTGCGCCCCAACCCGAGCTCGGCCGATTACCTGGACGATATCACTGATGAAAAGGTAAAAGAACCAACCCCACGCTGGGTGATTCATCCATAGTGTTTATGTAGTTACTATGCGTAAGGCAATGTTAAAAGGATAAGAATGAAGACATAGAAGCAGAAATGGTGAGCGAAGGAGGAGGGAGGAGAGATTTGTTGCTAAAACAGGGCCCCGATGACAGGAGAAAGGACGGCTCCGCGGGGGTAGAGGCTGGTCCTGAAGACTCGGGGAGCGGGGAGGGGCGGGGCCTGGTGACGAGGCGGCGGCAGATGCAGGGTTCTGTACCCAAAAGGTGACTGACGGGGTGGCTTCAGAGACGGGGTGCCTGAGCCGCCCACCTAGGGGCCCTGCAGCCTCCACCTGGACCCTCAGGCTGACCAGGGAGAAGCCTGCTCAGCTTCTAAGGATTGCAAAGTCTACGGTGTGTGTAGAGCAGCAAAAAATGTACTTGTATACAACGTACAAGTGTGTATATTTCTAAAAGAATCCCCCTTAAAAAAACAAGAAAAAACAAGAAAAACATCATACTAATATAATACAAAGGCATCTCAGAATGTGTCTTAAAAAGCTAAACCCTGCCAAGTTCCCCTAAATTTGTAATCCCCAAATACTCTGATAATTTAATGAGAGAACAGCTCTTGAAAACTGTTCTCCCTTGACAATTCTTGGGTCGTTAGGAATAATAATCTTTAAGATCTGGAGCTGTTATCTTAAAAGCCCCTCACCTGTCAGAATGTACCCAGTGGAGGCCGGTGGGAGGGCCAGCAGGACCAAGGGCCCCTGAGCTGCGTAGGAGCCTTAGTTTCCGGAGGCCTGGTAAGTAAGTGATGCACGCTGCTAAGCTCTGCGAGAGATCACGTGTTCCAGCAAGGTACTTGGTGAACTGCTGTGTCTGAGAAAAGGAGCCCGGGAAGGAGGCTGACGGGCCAGGGGGCCGACCGCAAAGCAATGAAGGTCCCGTAAAATCCACAGAAGGAGCAGTCGTGGTGCAGGAAACGGTCCTGGAAAGAGCCCTGCAGGGCGTTGCCCGGCTAAAGAGAGAAGGAGGCTGACCTTTACCGAGCACCCTGCCCGTTCCCGCTGGAGGGCTGAATGGCTCGGTGCCGCCCCAAAGTGACAACCTCCATGATGGGCACTGCAGGCATACCATCTGCCACGTCCCGCTCAGAGGTGAGCGGGCACACTCATTACCCCGGTTCACCTGTGAGGGACCAGCGCCGCGTGTCAGGGGGCCACTGAGCATGGGTCCAGACACGCACCTGCCTTTGTCTCTGGTCTCCTCTCGTGCACCGTTACCATGAAAGGAACTCCCACAGTGGCCCTGGGAATTCACAGCCACCTCCTTGGGGAGCAGCTCCCCGATGTGTCAGCTCAACCTCCACAATTACCCGCTTTTTCAGGAGAAATCATCCCAACCTCTTGTTTTCTCTCTGCACGACTTCTGTTCACAGTCATGTTTTCTGGGGCCGCAGAGGCTCATAGAGGCAGAAGGACACAGTGACCCCTCAGGGAAGAGGGCGAAGGAAGGACGGCTGGCAGACCCATATCCCCAGGGGTCAAACCAGACCCAGCCACTGTGCCTGATGCAGGCGGGCGCAGCGGAGCCCCGGCCTTCCCGCCGGGCGCTGCGGGCGTCTCATGGGGCATCTCCAGCTGTGACGTCCGCGGTCCCTGGATGCATCACGTCTCTGCCACGGGGTCATGTTCTGCTGGAGCGGTCGATGTTACCTCTGTCCTCACCTCTGCTCACAGACCACCTATAAGGCTCTGACCTCTGCATGCATTAGGCTTATAAAGCCGTGACCCAGGGGCCTATCTCAGGAAGACGATGGAAGAAACAGCCCAGCAGCAAAAAGAAATTTCACTGTGAGTCTGTTTACAGACAGAAATAGACCCACAAGAAAGAAAAAAGAAAGAAATAGACCCACAGACATAGGAAACAAACTTATGGTTACCAAAGGGGAAGTGGGGGGGAGAAATTAGGAGTTTGGGATTAACATATACACACTACTATATATAAAACAGATAAACAACAAGAACCTACTGCATAGCACAGGGAACTCTACTCAATAGTTTGTAATAACCTATATGGGAGAAGAATCTGAAAAGGAATAAATATATATATACATATAACTGAATCACTTTGCTGTACACCTGAAACTAACACAACATTGTAAATCAACTATACTTCAATTTAAAACATGAATTAACTAAAATAAAAGAATTACAACCAGAAAAAAGAAATGTCACGGTGCCTTTAGTTCTGTCAGCAGGGTATTTAATCCGCAGCAAACACAGTGGTTCTTTAACAATCCCCTCCCCTCCCATCAGTTTATACTTAGCTGAACACATGGTTTCTCACTTAAGCCAGGAGGGAGCACAGGTCACAACCCTCGTGTTGATCGGGGCTCCACTGGGGATGCAGAGCCACCGGGAGTGACACAGAGGGAACCAGGCACCCGTAACTGTAGGGCAAGGCTGTGGCCTGAGGTCGGCGGGGCCGACCATCAGGAGGAAGGTTGAAGGTCACGTGAGTGAGAGCAAGGACTGTGGGGCACCTGTCTTCACCTGCAGCCTCAGCTCAGGGCCGCCCGCAGGGGAAGCCGTGCCCTCCGCTGAGCCCTGTCTGCCCCGGCCGGGACCCGGTGCCAGGCTGCTGTCCCACAATCGCGGCTGTGCCGTGGTTCCTCTCTCGCCGGCTTCACAGCATCGGAGAGAAAGCCTCTGCCCCAAACCTTGCACATGTTCGTCTCGTGCCCACCTTCCCCTGGACACATGTTGGAAAAGGGACTCTGGAAGCGGAGGCCCCGTTGGCCAAGCCAACACCCAAGTCCAGAGTCTGGCAAACCCGAGGTGTGGGGGCCCGATGGACCCATCACAGCTCCCGGCCCTTGTCTGAGCCTGTGCCCACCTGCCTCTGGTCCTTCCCCCCTCCTTTCTCTCTCCTCTGCATCACAGAGCCCAAAGAACTGGCCCCAAAAATCTTGTCTGCGAGGGTACAGAAGGCAGAGCCAGGCTTCTCTGCGGGGGGAGAGGGCCAGGCTGGGGAGGGTCAGGGGCAGGTCCCGGCCCTCATACTGGGGCCCTTGCCGCCCTGTTCTCACCACACGCTGTCACGCACGTGCAATATATGTTTATCCAGCGCCTACTCTGTGCCAGAGGGGAGGGTCCTGTCTCATTGGCAGTGAGTCCTTAGCAAGTGCCCAGCGGGCAGTGTATCTGCTGGATGGATGGACAGCGGATGAATGAACGGACACAGTGGGAAGCAGGGCGCTTTCTGGGGAACACGGCTGTGGGACGTTCCCTGCAGGGCATGTGCCTCACGATCCCTCACACGAAACTTAGACGCAGAGAGGTCTGAGGAGGGGCCACCATGTGGGGCTCCAACTGTGAGGATCTGATTTAATTCAGCACCTTGTGGCTTCTTAAAACAGCTTTTGGGTTTAACTCCAGGTGACCCAAGTAAGTACAGGTGAGCGATCGCTACACACAGGCAGACAGGAAACCCAGGAGCGCTGATGGGCTTCCCATGACCTGTTATGGATTGCTTTGCAAGTTTAAATTACATTGGTTCCTTCAAACGCAGCTCACGGCTGATTAATAAAAATATGTTTTCTATTTACGAGATGTGGATACTTACCATCCCGTTATACTTCACAGGCAAAATAAGACTTCATAAATGTGGGTGCAAATTACGTTTAACTTGTATCAATAGATTAGAGATTCAGCTTGGCTAATCCTGATGCAATTAGGTGAATTTAAAAGGATGTTGAGAAAAACCTAGGGCCAGGACAGGAATAAAGATGCAGACGTAGAGAATGGACTTGAGGACACAGGGAGGGGGAAGGGTAAGCTGGGATGAAGTGAGAGAGAGGCATGGACTTATATACACTACCAAATGTAAAATCGATAGCTACTGGGAAGCAGCCGCATAGCACAGGGAGATCAGCTTGCTGCTTTGTGACCACCTAGAGGGCTGGGATAGGAAGAGTGGGAGGGAGATGCAAGAGGGAGGGGATATGGGGATATATGTATATGTATAGCTGATTCACTTTGTTATAAAGCAGAAACTAACACACCATTGTAAAGCAATTATACCCCAATAAAGATGTTTAAAAAAAAAAAAAAAAGGATGTCGAATCCATTTTCTTTTCCTGAAGACAGTAGTCTTGGAATGACTCTTAGATTTTTTCAGTGGTCTTTCTGTTCTCATCATTATAAAAAGAACTTCTGATCTTAAATTCTGCCACCCCATATATGGGGAATTGAGTACAGGAGTCCCACAGCCCTCCTTTCCCGGCACTGTGACAAATATTCCTTAGAAAAGAGAATCTCTCTTCTCAGTGACCGAGGGTCCCAGGAGGATCCTTTCACTAGCTGCCTCTTCTATGTCTCAGTCTCGTGTGTGACAACGGGTGGGAGGGTGGAGAGGGATGCAGGAATCTGGTACACACGGGCACTTCTGCACAGCAGGCATAAGGTGGGTTATAAGTGTCTGTCCTCCTGGGGTGCCTGGAAGCAGGACCCACTGCTTCCTCCTGGAAGTAGCACCGGCTCCGAATGGGTGACTCCCAGGGCAGTGGACCCAGGACGCTGGAAATTACAACAAGCCCGACTGACCCTGAACCAGTGCCATGGGCAGGCGGCATCTGCCGTGGCTGGAACGTGGTAGAGTCCCTGGGTGTCCACATCCTAGCCCTGCAGCCACTCACCCGTGGCACCTAGAGATGCTTGGGTACTCGAGGGCCCCCTCCCAAGCCGTGCTCGGAGCCACGACCCACAAAATCACTCTCGGGACTGAGAGATACCCTTCCCACCCCTGCGTTGGCAACGCTTAAAGCTTACATTTTGAGAATCATGGACTCAGAGCCATGGGCACCTTCAAGATAACTGGCTCATAGCGGCCAGTGCAGAGTTCCCTCCACCTGTGACCTGACGGTCAGCGCCAGATGGCTGGTCACTGGAAGGTCAGGCCTGGGACAGTCCTGGGAGGCGGTTGTCCATGCCTTCTGGCATCAGGTGAGATCAGGTACAGTTCACACGGGAGGATGGGGGCAGAGGTGACCTGTGTCACTCAGGCACCGTCCTCTGGCTGGAAAGGGCTCCCTGACCCTGAGCAGGCCCGGCATCACCACGGAGGGTGTGGTCCCACATCATGACCCCCACCACCTGGGATGCCACACTGGACACGAGTCAGAAGTGGACCTTCACTGTGTCCACGCACAGACTGTGGCGTTTGTTTATTACGGAGCCACGGTTACCCTAACAAACGCACAGGCAGTGACTCCGTTGCTGCTTGAATATTTTCATGCTGAGGAACTTCCTGCTTTGCGGGCGGTCCACTCTGTTTGTGAGTTAATAGACCACCGTTGCTCATCGTGACCGAAGTCTCCCCTCCCTCTACCTGCCACGTGGTGACCCAGCTCTGCTGCATACACGGATCCAAGTCCCATTTTCTACACGCTGATCTGTACTTTCAAAGGTTTATGTTTACTGATAGCTGAAATGCAGCTTTGTTGTGGGAGTTTAACAGCTGGGAATGATATGACATACCCATTACACCACTGAATATTTGAATATGAGGATGTGACTAGAGCAGGCTCTGACTGACCCAAAGGGAAAGCTCACCGTCAGGACAGGAAATGCAGGGCTCAGGGCTGGCTCTGACCCCGCCACGTTCACCCTGGGCCCTTCACCTTCTCCAGCAGCTCAGAGCCCGTCTCTAGAAGGAGGCTGTAAACCCACTGTATTGGGAGATGGTGTTCTCCCAGGAAAATGGATATTTTCAATCACAAGTTCTGAAACTTCTCCCCCTCATCAAGAGGGGGCCTGCATTTCCGCAGCTCTTCGCCCCGACAAGCTGCTGTGCCCACTGCTGGGTGAGCGGGAGCAGAGGGTGCCTGCGTGACTTCTGAGGGGCGACACCTCCCGCCACTCGCTCCCAGGGACCCGGCCACAGGGAGAGGCCACCAGCTCCGGCCACCATGGGCCTCACTGCAGGTCAGGCACATGGGCTTCGCGGCCGAGCAGGGGGCGGCGGGGGAGAGCAGCTGTCCCCACTGAGCCCAAGAGACTGATGTGTGAGCAAGATAAATAGTGCCCTGGTTTCAAGCCACTAAGTTTGCTGGCAGTTTTTCACGTGGCGGAAGACACTGGACCACTCGCTGTGACACCCCAGGACAGCCTACGGCCTGGTGAGCCCACACCAGGCCCACCAGGTGGTTTCCTAGCAAAAAACAAACCAGAAAAACCGGGGTTTAAAGTATTCGTAGTCCCGCGGGCAGGGTCCACGTTCATCCCCGGCGCCTGGGGAAGAGGAAATAGGTACCATTTACGGGAAGTGGGAGGGGCTGATGGGGAAGTGGGAGGGGCTGATGATAAAGCCAGCGGAGGCCGGACCCAGCGGAGTCCGCACAGGGCCCGCAGCCCCCGGGCGGCAGGAGGCCGGGTGTGAGGCTGGGGGGTGTGCACGTCCCGATGTGGAGTCTCTGAGTCCATCCGAGTCCCCTCTGCTGCCTTCATGGGGCTTTTCGGGGAAGCCTCATCCCAGGCACACGGAGGCTGTGACCCGGCTTTCCAAGGAGGGTCCCCAATCCCTCCTCTGGGGCCCCATGAGCGAGCGGTGTGTCCTGTCCGCTGAGGCGCACACGGGCTTTCAACACGCATTTTACCCAGAGGGTCTGTGTGTTTCACCACAGCTCAGAGTGGAAACGCTTGGCAGATTCAAAATTCCAACCTTTCCTCGGAAGGAGGTGAACGTTATCTTATCTGAGAAAAGGCTCTGTTATTCTTCTTCATGAGGTTGATGATTCTTCATTAGCTCTATATCTTTCACAAGTATTTCACATTTTTCTAGAAAATGCATCAGTATTATTTACAATTGACAACCACCCCTTGGATGATTTAAGATGTACTCCTACCAAAGACATGAGTCCAGATATTAAATATTATTCAATGTCAGTTACACTGTGATTATTCTGGAAACTTTTCTTTACATTCAATTTTCATTCATTTTTCTCATGACTGTAATTTAAATCAGGGATTTTCTTTATTGGGTTAAACGTGTCTCAGTGCTTTAGCCGATAGCTATGCAGAGCACACAGCTTTGAGCATCTTCTGAGATCTGGGGCCAAACTAAAATAAAGTGTGTTGTGTCTCCAGACTGGAGGAGAATCTATTATAATTCTTTTTTTATAATAAATTTATTTATTTATTTATTTATTTTTGGCTGTGTTGGGTCTTCGTTTCTGTGTGAGGGCTTTCCCTAGCTGCGGCAAGCGGGGGCCACTCTTCATCGCGGTGCGCGGGCCTCTCACTATCGCGGCCTCTCTTGTTGTGGAGCAGAGGCTCCAGATGCGCAGGCTCAGTAGTTGTGGCGCACGGGCTTAGTTGCTCCGTGGCATGTGGGATCTTCCCAGACCAGGGCTCGAACCTGTGTCCCCTGCATTGGCAGGCGGATTCTCAACCACTGCGCCACCAGGGAAGCCCCTATTATAATTATTTTGAAGACTGTGAACAAAAACATAGGCAATGGTAGGATTATTTTTAATACCTGAAAGCATTTGCAATATTTCTGTCACAGCGCTATGGAAACTGCAGTGGGCAACAAGGAGGCGCCTTGTCCGAGTGCAAGGGTCCTTCCTGCAGAGCTGAGGTGACGCTGACTTATTTCTTTAACTGGATGGCCCGCTCCATCAGTTTGAGCAAATTCACATTCAGGTAATCACTCAAGTCCCCACCTGATTGGACTGAGGGAAGCCCGGAGACTGGTCTTGGACTCTCCTCCGTGTCGCCCACGAATCCCCACCCCAAGGGGCAGGCTCTGTTTCCAAGGCCCCGCATCCCACAGAGGCAGTTGCCCTGGGAGGACCCAGCCTGCCAGGGGTCTGGGCTCACCCTCTTTTATACCTGGGGCAGCAGCGACGGCCGTCAGACATTCCAGGGCCAGTCCCCGCCCGCAGGCCACCTTCAGCCAGTGGGGCTGCCCAGGGGGCACCTCCTGGAATCACCCTCACACTCGGGCCATGGTCCCCAGGCTCCATCAGTTTGGGCAGCCGGGTCCTGTGTCCTCCGAGCTGTCTCCTCTTTGGACAGATGCTCTCTATTCCTTCATCCTAAATTCACGGACAAGGCCTCTGGATCCTTTTCCATCCTGTCATTAATATCTAGTCCCCAGAATTGGAAACAATCCTGCCGATGGGGTCCGACAACCCGAGGTGCAGTGAGATGATTCCTGCCCCTTCACATCCCCTCACGCATCCTAAGATTCCATCATCCCCCCAGGCGGCCACGCTGACACTCATCTTGGCTCATTGTGCTGTGGGCGCCTGAGTTCCCAAGGTCTCCTCATACGAACGGCTGTTAGGCCAGGCTTCTCCATCATGGACGGATACAGCTGGCTGACTGAACACGTGCAAGTTTAACTGAGTGATAGAAACTTGTGCTTGTAATGCTTCCACTATTCAGATCACACCCTTAAGTTCCTTTATGCTGCAGCTCACCTCCTTTGGCTGCTTCAACCAGAAACTGCCAACAGGGGATCTGGGGGCCAATGGGGCCACACTCACTTTGTTTGGCTGATAGGGTGTTTTTCTGAGAACTGAACAGGGTGCCGACCGTCGAACACAGGGAAACCCACCTAAAAAGCAGTCCCCCAACTTCTCTGGAAAAGCAGAAAGATGGGGTGGGGCTGGGCCGCCACATCCGCCTTTGCAAGGCCCAGCACAGTCCCCCAGGCCCAGCACAGCCCCCCAGGCCCTGCACAGCCCCCCAGGCCCTGCCACGCAGCCCTCCTGGCCTCTGGGGCCCCCTGGCCCGCAGCCCGCTTGTGCTACGGGAGTGGGTCAAGGCAGGGGCCCAAGGTGAGAAAGGTGTGATTCGGTGGCCCCGTGTTTGCCCTATGTGGCCCTGGTTGTGTGTAACAAGGGGAGCCGAGCGCAGGGGCAGTTCCCTCTGCCCAGCACGCCACGGGTCCTGGAACCCTTTCCTCTCCTTCTGGGTGACCCCTGAGGTGCCGCCAGGCTTCAGATGATCCCCCCCTGCAGCCAGCACCCATTTGTCCAGAAAGCGACCACCTGGGCCAAGCTGGCTAGCAGGGGTTTAAAACTTCCAGCCCACGACGGTGTCAGATGAGTGTCTTTTGTTAGTGGCTGAAGGCACGAACAAAATGCTTCTGGAGTTTGACCATGTTTCCTGTCATGTGGGTTGGGAGGTAGAGGCAGCTGGTACAAGAGAGGGAAGGAGACCACCCACCCCGGGGCCCATCTGCAGTGACCTGGCCCAGCTCTTAGCCTGGGGTTCTGATTCCCATGATCTCTTTGGTTCCTTTTAAAACCTTGCAAGAGCTGGTTTCTGCTGCTTGAAACCCAAAGCACCCAGGGCACGTCACCCTAGACAGCCCCTGCTCTCTGCTACCTCTCCCAGCTTCCCCGAGTCCTGTGTCCATGCCACCTGCTTTTGGATCAAGCATTCTGGGTCCTTTGTTATTCTGAGTGCGGGTCAAAGGGTGGAAGGAGGGCCATGTGTGGCCCCTCCAGGGAGGCCTGGCCCGAGGTCTGGGTCCCCGGGCAGCACGGGAGAGACGCCTCCATCTCTCACTGGCAGTGCTGATGTGAATAATCGTGCACAATCCACACTAGGAGAACCCGGAAGGCAGGTGGGGCAAGTCTCCTGCGGCCGTCAGAGGTCAGGAGCAAAGTTTCAATGAAATGGCAGCCTCACTTCATGGACCAAGGGTGTGACTCAGTATACCCGGAAAAGAGACGCTAAGATGTGCATTCAAATCACCACTAGGCGAGGATTTGGAGGCTGTTTTTTCATTAGTTCTGCAAATATTTATTGAACACCTACTATGTGCCAGGCATTGCCCTAGGCGCTGGGGATATTACAGTGTAAAAATATGTGGCTTGTAGGGAGCTGGTATCATAGTGGCCTGTGATCTTTTCCACGCATTCGGTTCTGGAGACACAAACATGAACAAAATGCAGCCACAATGATTTCATAACTATAAGCCCCACCTTCCTCACGTGCAAAATGAGGTTAAAATAATTACCCGACAGGGCTGTTTAGAGGATTAAATAAAAAGATGCACGTTCGTGGCATGGAAGCCTCAACAAGTATTACTTTCTCCCTGGAAAGTCAAAAAAGCTACACTTAGCTTCACAAACTGCAAGACAGCCTGACCGACCGGGAATAGGACCCTCGCGCTCTTCTGCTGTAGCCCACGTTCGGAGATGTGCACGGTCCAGCGTCCTGCCCTGGACCAGGCTGCGCCGACCCCGGACTGGGCCCAGAGCGGCCACGAGGGGGCAGCGCTCGGCAGGGAATCTGTGCCACCGGCCGCGGCCCCGCGGCCCCCGGGCCTCCGTGCGCTCTTGCGTCGCTCTGACGCGCCCGAAGGCGGGCGCCGGGAAGGAGACCGCGTCTCCCCTCGCCTGCGCCTCCCGAGAAGGGGGTCGAGCGCGTCCCCAGGGGCGCCCTGCGCGAGGCTGGGGTCCGGCGGGCAGCGGCGCAGTCTTGGACGCGCGTCGCCGGGAGGACCCCGGCGCCCTTCCCTCCGCTTCGCTCGGCGCCCCGCGCCCACCCCGGCTCCGGAGCTGTCACTTCCGCGCGCCGCCGGGTAGGGGACCGGGCCGTCGTCGAGGAGGATGCCCGGGTGTTGGCTGCGTCCCCAAGCTGCTGGCCGGCGCTGCCCAGGGAGGCGGTCCGCATAGCGCCGCCCAAACTTTCCTTCGCGGCGGCGTCAGGCGGAAACATCCCGCTCCGAGGCTCACGGAGAGAGAAGGGAAGCTCGGGCGCCAGAGGGGACAGGCCCGAGCCTGCGCGGGAGAGCGCCCCGGAGTTCCTGGGGGCCCTGGAGGCGCCCTAAGGGCAGGACTGGTGGCTGCGTGCGCCCAGGCGGAGGCAGGTCCAGGGCGCAGCTGCCCCTTCCCCGTGCCCCGCAGTGACCGTGACCTCCGCGCGCTCCCCGCGCACGTGCTCGCGGCCGAGGACAAGGAGGGGTCCCGCCGCGCCAGCTGGGCAGCCACTCGCGGGCAGGCCAAGGGCGCACAGAGGCGGTGCGGGGGAGCGCGCACGCTGCGCCCCCGCCTCCACGGCATCGGACTGGCCGCTGCGAGCGCAGAGCCGCCGGGTGTTGTGCCCGCCCGGCAGCGCCGCTGGACTCCGTGCGGGGCGGACTCGCGGAGGGACAGGTGTAGCCCGTATTCTGGGGCGCCTCGCGCCGAAGAACTGGGTGGGCTCGGCGGCCCGGAGGGGGCTCGCGGGGCTCGGAGCTCCGATCCTTGCCACGCAGGCCGGTTGGCACCACTTGGCGCTGCCAGCCGCAGGGAAGGAAGTCGCGGCGCAGCCCGGTTCCCCAGCGGCTGTTCGGACGCGACCCTGGCGCCCACTGCCCGCGGCGGCCTCCGCAACGGCCCCGGGACCTAGAGGTGCGCGCCGCCGCCGGCGCCGCCCCCATGCTGCTCGGAGCGCCCAGGCTGTGCGCGTCCAGGGCGGCCGCCGCTGCGCAGAGCGAGGGCGACGGCGACAGGCTGGGCGGGGACATGGACGAGTCGTCGCTCCTGGACCTGCTGGAGTGCTCCGTGTGCCTGGAACGCCTGGACACGACGGCCAAGGTGCTGCCCTGCCAGCACACCTTCTGCCGCCGCTGCCTGGAGAGCATCGTGTGCTCGCGCCACGAGCTGCGCTGCCCGGAGTGCCGCATCCTCGTGGGCTGCGGCGTGGACGAGCTGCCCGCCAACATCCTCCTGGTGCGCCTGCTGGACGGCATCCGCCAGCGGCCCCGCGCCGGCGCCAGCCCTGGCAGCAGCCCGCCCGCGCGTCCTGGTCCGGGCCCCGGCCCCGGTTCCGGGGCGGCCTCGGCGCTCGCGGGTGCTGGGGGCAGCGCCCCTGGCTCCCCGGTTCTCCTCCCCGCGGCGACCAGCGCCAACGCCAGCCTGCGCGAGCTGGCAACCAGCAGGAGCGCGCCGCCAGCAAAGGTGGGTATGCGCTTCGCAGAGGTGTGAGTGTGCTGGTGGGGGGAGGGCAGCGAGGAAGGGCAGGGGACCAGAGGTGCTCCGCGATGGCCTTCTTTCTCGACTTGCTGCCCCCCAGGGACTCCGTGAGTGTAACTCTCCAAGTCCCACTTGGCAACTCTTGGACATCACGTGCTCCCCTCCCGCCCCCCTCCCCTTTGAACCTCTCTTTGGCACCTGCCGTCCGCCCATCCTCTCCCCTGGAATCCCTTTCCACCTGCACTTGCTCTGTGGCGGCCTGTGCGTGTGTGGCAGCCCCCGGCCTTCCCTGAGGCGGGCAGGGCTCCATGCCCCCCTGCTCCCCTTCAGTCCCTCGCAGGGCTGGGCCTCTTTCCCCACCTTTTAACTTTGCTGGGCCCTCCATCTCCCCAGACACAGCCTTCTTCTCCTGAACCCCCAGACCAGCCCTCTCCACACCCTCGCCCGCCTGGACTGAAGTTAGCACCTAGTGTTCTCCCAGGTTCTGGCTGCTGGGAAGATGGTGGGCCTCCTGCCTGGTGTCTGGCCAGGGAGGACCTGGCAGAGGCAAGTGAGTGCCTGGGTTGCAAGAATGCAAAGTACAACCTCCTTTTGCAGGAGGGGAGAAGTTAACCTGGAACCCAGGAATGTTTGGCGCAGCCCTTCAGGACTTGGCCTGTCAGGCAGCCCTGGTCCTCCCCTGGGTTCTTAGGCCCATTGTGTTCCCACTGGGTTGCTATTTGAGGGGTTTGTGTGTGTGTGTGTGTGTGTGTGTGTGTGTGTGCAGCTACATTGTACAGCATGGACTGCTTCTGTTTCAAAGACCTTATCTTGAGGGTTCCGGTGATTTGGTTTCAAGAGCTACTTAGCGTGTGTCATTTCACACCCTCGGCCACCTTGGGCACTGTTGCTGGGGGGAGGATGGCCCGTGGGATGCTGGTTTAAGTGAGAAACAAGGAACTACTCTTGTTTTGTATTTTCTTTAAATGTAGAAAAGCTTGAAAAGCTTGTTGATTTATTGCAAATATCATTCATTTTAGAAAGCACAACCGTATCCCTCTACTTTTGACCTTTTAAAGATCTGGTGGTGTATAAACCATTTAACTAATCCTTCCCAAATGTGAAGTGCTGAGGTGAGGGGAAAGTTCTTCATCCGAATTACTCAGCACTGCAGTGTCTCTGAGGTTAGGAACTTAAGCCCTTGAGTGTTAAGCTTTGGAGTTAAAAGTCAGACTTTGCCAAACTGGGCTTTTCCTATAGATCAGGGAAATGGAGAATCAGGGAGAATGCCCATTCTCAAGTCAAGAATAGTCAAGGAATATTTACAAATGGGATCACTGCTGAAGGGGAGTTGATGTTAATTTATTTGGTTTTAATTGTGATTAAATCCAGTTACAAGTGTTCTTATTACAGATTTTCAAACTTTTCTTTCTTGCCTTGCTGTTATTATCTAAAGTATTATAATTAAAGGTCTTTATTTGCAAAATAACCAGGTTACTTCCTCCTGCTCTGAGAACTAAATGATTTTTGGAATGATGCTTCCAGTGGGAACGTTTTGTGAATCGTGTTTGATCAGGAGGGTGCGGGGTAACAACCGGCCTTGAGGCAGCTCCTGGGCTCCGTGGCATTTGTGGCTTTTAAAGACGTTTGTGAAGGGGCTGAACTTACAACTTTTATTCATAACACTTAGTACCAGGGCATTAATTTTTTGTCGCCCAGATTTTGGGATGATTGGTTGACTTTCTCTCTGGACACATACATACAGCTAACAGACTATGTCCAGGGCTGTCTGAGCCTAGCGGACTCTGGAACACGTTTCCTTTTTTTCTTTTTCCTGTGTTATCTCTGTGTGACCCTCGGTCCTTTCTTCCAGGTCCCACTCACCAGGGGGACTAAGCTTGGGTCCTAGGAAGAGTCTGAATTAAATCTGATATTACATTTGATCATTTTCAGAGAAGAAAGAAAAAGTAGTGGCCCTGTGGACTGTAGTATCATCTAGCCTTTAATCTACTGATTTTCGATAGTCACTGGGAGTCTTCTCGGGCAACCAGACGTCCCGCATAGAGGGCTGCACCGTAAGCAGCTCTGTGAGCGTGGCGGGCAAAGCCTTCAGCTGACCATCACTTCCAAATAGGCTCTGGTACTTGACTGTCCACTGGATTAAGTCCTGGGCCCGGGTGTTGCCGCGTGCTGTTTAATAGATGGGCACTCGTTATCAATGGGTACCATATATGCCTTAGTAGTAGGTGACTGTAAATATAATACAGTCCCGTTTCCCAGTGAGATGCTGCTCCAACCTTCCTTTGGGACGTGTGGACGTTTTAGGTGGGTAGATTAGCAGATATCCGCCTAAATGTTTGTTAATTTAGTGACAGGTGGCTGCTGGGAATGTACTCACTCCGTTTGGTTCCTGAAGCACTTTCCACACCATTCACTCACATCTTTCACCAACATTGCCTGGATCCTCCAGCCTGGTGGGCGGAGCTCTGCTTTCACCTGTGCCTCTGAGACGAGGCATCAGGAATCAGTTAGCTGTGCCGCCCTGGAACTTTTACACCGTGTTATGATGCCCAAGGCTAGCAAATGCTTGCCATCCTGTGCTGGCGCTCAGAGCCGCCTTAGCCCTTTGAATGCGCTGCCATCGCAATTGCTGAGTTTCTTGGCCTAATCTGTTTTTTGTTCTGTTTTACAGTTTTGCAAGGTGACCCCTTAAACACCCTAACTACATTGATGGAGGTTTTCAGTGCAACTTGTCTTTCCGAGAGTGTTTTGAGGTTCTCAGTTGAGTAATTCAGAGAGTACTTTTTAATGTGTCTGAATAAGGCTCTAATATATCAGACAGTTCCAATTTTTTGGTGATTATTTTGGTGGGAATCCCTTATATGCCTTATATTTGGCATACAGAGCTTTTGCTACGTACCTGCACTGGGCCAGTCACCATCCTGGGTGAGCCAGGTGGGTGTGTCCCCTGATGGAGCTGGCGTTAGGGGCCGAAGCCGTTGTGCTCTCAGGAGGTTCCTGTGGGCACGGGGCAGGTGTCGGCCAGAGTTCTGTGAAGGTTAAAGGGAGGACGTTATCACAATCAAAGAACTCTAGAAGGCTTGGGTAAGGCTCTTGCTGATGGGAAACCATGTTGGAACCTGATTAGTTTGCCTGCAGGTACTTGGGGATGTTTAAGTTGGAAACCTATGTATCTCTCGGCCAGTGTGACTGGGACCCAGTAATGAGAGAGTGAAATGAATCACACAAATGGTGTCTATTAGATATTTTATCTTATACACACACACATATAATAATTCGCCATTTTTTGGATGCAGGATCTGGACTGTTCTTTGCGTTCCAACCTGTCTTTCAGTCACAACCTATGATTTCCTATTTGTTTCTTTCAAGTGGACTGGGAACTAAGAGACTTTCAAAAAATTCTGAGTGGAGCACCCTCCAGGTTTTAAATAATCCCCCCTCAATGTGTTCTGTTTTTGTTCCTGCTGATGTGGCAGTTTTAAAGCTGTCTCTCTTTGGTGAGTCTTTCCTAAGCAGTCACCTTGGTTTTTCAAGGAGTGACTTCTTGTGCACTTAGATTTCTTTGGTTTGCGTACTATTTAATTAGAGTTTATGTTTATATGTAAGTATGTAAGCACACTTGCATCAACATGCTTGGGAATCCAGACTCCCTGGGCAGGAGTGACGGCCTGGGCAGTGGCTGGCCAGGCGGCAGCCCTCCGTGGGGTGGACGCCCTGACCGTCCGGTGCAGGGTTAGGGTTAGGACATGACTGCGTCGTGGGGGCGGGCGGCTGTGGCTTGGTCTGGGGTGTAACGGGGACTCCAGAGAAGAGGCCTGGAGGCCTCACGAAAGCCAGGCAGCTCCCGGGACGGCAGACAGTGGTGACTGTGGTCACTGTGACGCCGGGGCAGACGCCGGCCTTTGTGACACATGAGTCACGGCAAGTCCTTCGGGACGTGTTTTCAGAAGGGCGGTGGGATGCGTGACCGTTGATGGAGCGTCTGCTGTGTGCAGGGCGGGCCGGGTGGTGTGTGTCTCCTCGCTTCCCGACCGCAGCTCAGAGAGGCAGCTGGTTAGCACATGGGAAGCTGAGCTCCGAGACCCCATCGCTCAGGGGCACTGGAGTTGGGGTGACCTTGAAAGGTGAACTCTGGACGCACCGGCTAACTGGCTTCCTGGTTAGACGCCTCTGCCTACCACGAGCCTGGTTAATTAGAGACCCTGGTCCCAAACCAAGTGGGCTGGGCCCCGAGGTCCACTCTGCACGCGGCTGCAGCTGCTTTTGGCTCGACTGCTGTGGCGGGCTGGTGTGGAGTGCGGTGGAGGGGGTCCCCGGGGAGTGCGGTGGCTTTGGGGGCAGGTCACTGGCAGCCATAGGTCTGGAGCCCGGGGTGCCTGGGGTTTGTCCGGGGCTCCGTTCTGTCCTCAGGGATGCGTCCTCATCCGTCCTTCTGCTCTGCCACCATCCTGGTGTCACCCCAGCCCCACCCAGGTGTCTCAAGGTTAGGTGCAGGGGCCTTGGGCATCTCGTCCTAGTGACATTCCGAGAGGCCAAGTGGTCACTCTCCAAGTTGGGGAGCAGACCTGACTCGGCCATCCTCACTCGCTTCCCCCCCGGCCGGAGCCCGGACCAGCCCATCTCGGGGGGGTTTGGGACCCAGGACCACCTCCCCCTGAGGCTGCGGCCCCTTCCCACCCCCATCCCGAACTAGGTGACAGAGGGATCCCTGGGCTCCTCAGGGTCCTGTGAGGATGGAGGGTGGGGGACTTGGTGGGCAGCCAGGACTGGCACGGGGTGGGGTGTGTGTTAGTCGCTTGGCAGATGGTTTAGCTTTTCTGGGCCTTCTTATCAGTGAGTGAGGGCACCTGTCTGCTTTACTGGGTGACAGAGGCAATGCAGGTGCAGGCTTAGCGCACCCTGTGGGCCGTTGGCTCGGTGCCACGACTAACATGCATCTCGAAACCTCGAATCACCACTGAGGTGTGCTCCACAGGCCCACCTCACTGCTAGTGGGGTCAGTATACGGTGTCCTAAATTTCGGGTGTGTGTGTGTGTGTGTGTGTGTGTGTGTGTGTGTGATGCATGTTGTGCCTCTAGGTTCAAAGTCCGCCGAGTTCCCTTGACTGGATTGTTGAGTGTTGATGAGCGTCTAGCCAAGGGCTTGAACCTGTTTCACCTTTAAATTGCTTCCAGGTTTTATCTTTGTTATCGAGGTAGCGTGCTTGATCCTTATAAGTGTCATTAAAGTGAAAAAAAGTCCAAAAGGTCATCTGTTTCAAGGAAGGCAGCCGGGAACGTAATCCTGCTCAGCGTGACACACTGGTCAGGGCTCTGCTGAGAGGGAAGCATAGCTACCTCGTCTGCAGGATGGGTGGACCGTCTACACCTCCCTTCTCTGCAGGACGGACTCACACCGTTGTTCCTTCATCCAGCGTGTGAGGCTCGCCAGAGCAGGACGAGATTGCATCTCAATTATACAGTTGTTTCAAGGGTGCATTTCAGTTCAATCTGTATTTAATCTTTATTTTCACAGTTAACGTGCTCTTTTTCAAGGTACGTTTTTGAAATAAAACATCAAGGATTCAGTTAGGGAGAAATGCTCTTTATGGCGCTTGAAGAGACAAAGGTCACTTTTTGTCAGACTTGCCTTCCTTGGTAGATCTTCGGATTTGAAGAATTTGATGCATGTGTGATGTCTGTCCTGTTGGAATCCTAATTCACCTTGAAAGACGAGGGTGTCAGAGGTGTCAGCTGTGGGGAACGGTTTAAGAACTGTGACATGTCTCCCTTCTCCCTCTGAGCAAAGTTGGAATAAGAGTGTGTGAAGCAGCAGCTCGATGCGGACGCTGCTCACAGGCTGCATCTTTGAGCTGGACTCTGGCCGCGCTGGCGTGTGGATGACGAGTGACACCGGCCCTCTCGCCTGCCGAGTGTTTGCGGTGGGAATGAGTCCACGGTGCTCATCTGCAAACGGAAGACACTAAGATCTTGGCTCTTCTACTTCTGGGATGTGTGTCCGCTGCTCCCGTGAATTTCTGTGAGTTTCAGTGAATTAGAATTTGCTGCAGGAATTCAGGTCGACAGAAGCAGTGAGTGACATCTAGAAACCCGCCGGCACCAGAAGCAGGTGTGAGTTGTTGTGGAGCCGAGGGGCTAGGGACGGGAGGGTGGGTTTTGGGCGGTGCCGAGCCGGGCGGGAGCACTTGGGGCACAGGGGGCCATCACACAGCCGTGTAGATGGGCCGGTGATGCATGCCTCTCTACTTCACTGAATGCATATATGAGGACCTACTACGTACCAGGCACTACAACCAGCACCCAGGTACTTGGGGTAAGAATTATTTTGGCCTAGGAAGTGGCACAGTTTGCCTGCCACCTCACCAGCAAATGCAGCACAAAGTGCATCTGAAACAGTGGAGACGTCCTGGCAACAACAGCTGCCGTGCGTTCATTTCTCCTACACACAAAGCTGAAGTACCACCACCTTGTCCCTACACGTGATCCAGAGATTTCTACATACGACATAAATATTTACTGTTGATGGATAAACCGTTGGATTCCTTAACTCTTTATAATTATCCTCGCAATTCTGCATGACCTAAAAATTGCACCTGTTTCCCCTCCCCAAGCCCGTCTGAAGGTAACGAAAGCCAGTGTGTTTGTGCAGCATGAGGTGTCAGGACCGGAGGGGCACGTGGCCTGTGCCCTGTTAACACCACCTGGAAACAGACCACCAGTGAGCACAGAGGTGGCATCTCGCTGGTGGAGTGTGACCTGGCCTGGTGACAGAGAAGGGGAGGGTCACACAGGGCGCTGGTGCTCCCAGCGGCGTTGCCACGGTGGCCACAGACGTCCCTGATGGCACCTGGTGATGGGCTTTATGTTAACATTTGTTTCCTTTAATGATCTCTTCTATTTATGCCAAGTGGTCCACTAAAAAAATTATGGCAGTTACGTGAGGTTTGATTTGGAACAGATTTAAATAAAAAGTAAGTCAGATTTAAAGTAAATGTTGTGAGGATGAGACCTGGATGACTAGTTTGGATAAAAACTGCCTGGAGTCCTAGAATGACCAGAGTTCATTTTCCCTGAGCAGCTTGACTTTTACCTTTTCAACCCCTGGCTTGCTCTGTGCCTGAGATGCTGGGGCCTGGGCTGCATTCGTGCTGAGGATTTGTAGGATGGAGAAGTTGGATGAGGTGAGTGTGAGAAGCAGGGCAGCACTTTATGCTTGGAAGCCAACGTTTGGTTTTTCAACTCAAATAGCAAGTGTGAAAACTTGGGATTTGTTTGAGGCTGAAAATATAAATGGGCAAGAAGTTTTAAAAGTGACATGTGTCCACCTGCAGCCAGGGGCCCACCTGGCCTGGAGTCATGTTCGTGTCCAGGAGCCTGTCAGGTGCCAGGCCAGGATGTGGACATAGCAGAAAAGTGACATAAGGTTCTGAACTAAGAGACGGGTGTGGGGCAAAGGACATGGTCAGGCAGGCTCTCCCGCCTCTGAGGGCTGGGGGTGAGACAGGTGGGACGGGGAGACAGGTGAGCCTGGGCCTCTGGGCTGGTCCCGTGCTCACGGCAGGGCTGTCTGATGAGCTGAGTGGAAGGGCCTGCCCTGGTATTGACATCTTCTGGGGCTTGGGGTCGTCTTTGATTTTCCCCCTTCAGCTGTGTCTGCGTCACCAAGTTTCATCATGACTCCTGGGAGGGACAGTTAACATCTTCCTTTCTGCCCCTGCAACATCGGCCGGGTCCCCGCTGGCCAAACTCCCCACCGGGTGCCGCTGTCCCCAGTCCGCTGTGCCCCCAGCTGGGTGACCGCCCTAAGATGCCGTTTGGGTCACAGGTGCCCTCCACTCTTCCCTTTGGGCAGGTTCTAGGTCCCTGTCCTGCCCCACCTGGGCCCCAGCTGCACGGCCAGGAACTGTCCTGCTCTTCATTCCCGCTGGGCGTTTGCCCTTGGCTTATGTCGGACCACCACTTTCTCCAGCGTCGAGCGCAGGTCTGTCCACGCCTCCTTCCTGTGTCCCTGGGATGTTGCAGAGGAGCATCGACACGTGGTCTGTCCTGCTTCTTACACCCCCGCCCGGCTGCCCTGTCCTTACTGTCTGTCCCCCATTTACCTCCCAGCACTCACGCGCCCTGTGCACTCCCGGAGCCAGTTTCCTACATTCTCATTGAATGTCTGTGCTCCAGAACCTATTCCCTGATTGCCTTCGGGGTCTTGGGTCTTTTCACCCATGCACGTTGCAAGTTCATCAGGGTCAGGCCCATGCCATTCCTTGGGTCTGCGCCCTGCGCAGGAGCAGGACCTTGGCAGCCGGGGCAGATGATGGTTATCGGTGCACGTGGGCTGCCTGGGGCCAGGCTGATGCCCCCTCCACACATCCTCGAGGTGCACCTGGGTCCGTGCTGGGCGCGGTGTGACCTCTGTGCTGCAAAGTCCTCATCTGCAAGGTGCTGACCAAGCAGCGCGTGGGCGCCTGGGCACCTCAAGGCTGTGGCCTGACAGGTTCCTACCTAGAAGGAGCCGGGAGAACCCCGGCTGTGCATGAGCACCTCGGAACCTCTGCTGGCAGGCCTGGCGGGGCTGGTGTTACTCTTGAGCCTTGAGTTTTCATCGTAATAAGTATCGGAATGGATGACCCCCAACAAAGTCGGGCTGGGAGCCTGGGGAGGGACCTGGGGGCAAGGGCTGGGGGACCCGCAGAGTCTGCATCTGGATATTTGTTTGCGATCCTTTCTCCCCAAGCTTGGGATGTCCCTCTTGTCTCATTCTGCCTCACCCACTGGAGCCACACACTCTGGGGTGTTCGGGATAAAGTAACGAACCGCCCCCCTTCAGCTCACTCTGCTCCCGTGTCCCCAGCCGGGGAGGGGACCGGAGGAGGCCTCACCCACCCAGGGGAGTCACTGGCTGTGGGCGGGAGGGCTGGGCTCTCCCCTTTTTCTGGTTTCTATTCCTTTTCCCCCTCTTGGTGACCCTGGAGTGAGTCAGAGAGTGGGTCTTCTTTTTGTCCAAAAGAGAGAGGTGTTGGCTGTACCTCCTTAGAAGGAGAAAGAAATGGCCGAAATGCCTGCTTCTTGGAATCACAGCTGTCAGTGCCACTGGGAGGCTTGTTAGCAGGACGTGAGTCCAGAGAGCCGCTGCTGGGGCCCTCGGGGAGCAGGTGCACGGACAGCACGCTGCAGGCAGGACTGGGTCCACGCGCCACGGGCAGCCCGGGATGAGCTCTGATGCTCGCACGGCAGAGAAACGCTCTGTGTGTATTTGTTATTTCCCATCTGCTGCTTGGTCAACACATCTGATTCACGTTGAGTGAAAATCTTGCTGCCCTAAATGGAATTCTAAACATAGACCCATAAAGGGGCCAGAGAAAGATGCCGCGTCAATTATTCAAGAGGGCGTACATACGAGGTCTCACACTGTCACGATTCCCAGTTCTTTCAAAAGTGATTTATTCTTCATTGTCCACTGAGTGGCCTTTCTAGTTATATCTTTCTGATTCTAGATCTTAGGGCACTTGGTTTAGTAACTTGAGTTTCTCTTATAAGTATGAGAGGGTAATCATCAGCTGTTAAGGTAAATTGTCCAGAATTAGAGCCTGAGCTGTTCATTCGCACTCAATAGTGAATACATTTCAATATATGTAAATGGATTTGTGTACATATATATATATACACACACATACACTAATATATAGAAAACATACATATACAGATATCATTTTATAAGTTACACATTTACAGTCATTAATTTGGTTGGCAGTTCATCCCTTTGAATGAAAGTTTGGGGACTAGCTGACCTCTGCTGACCTTAGTTTGCTTGAAATGTGTCGTGTGCTGAGAAAGCCCGTCCAGCTGGCCTGTTGTGTCCTGTGGCAACAGGAAAGGCCTGTCCGTGCCTGCAGCCTGTCTATCCCCGCGGGTCCCTCTGGCTCTACCGCCAGCTGCCGCAGGACTCGGGCAACGCTGGCCTTCTGGGTGCTGCCCAGGCAGAGCGCGTGGCGTGACGGACCTGGACGTGTGGCCACCCGGGTGGAGGCCCGAGTGTCGCTAGCTGTCACTGTGCTACGTGGGGCTGGCAGAAAGCTGGCATCGTGCGGTCGTGTCTTCTGTAGAAATGGGTGAGATGCTGGGGCTGGAGGTGTGTGTGCCGGTATCTGCAGGTGCAGGTGGACACTTGGGAGAAATGGAGCGAGGTTTGCGTAACTGGCTCTGGGGACCATGGTTGCCGATGGGGCTGTTTTGATGAGTGATGGACCCCATTAGATCACAGTAAGATGCTCGATGATGTATAATTAAAGATGGCATTAGTCAGGCAGAAACCACAGCATTTAAAAACGGGAACGGGATAATTTCTCAGGCTGACACACACATCCAGGACTTAGGAGACAGGACGCAACGGGGGTGTATTCGAAAGTGAAGCTGCCGCGCTGGTTACAGCTGGTGTCCTCTTAAGTCTCAGATATTTGCAGTGTCAGAGACCACGGTGGTTTAAACATTTATTTTAGGTGAATTGACAGGTTCTGGAACGGTTCTGATTGGTGACTCTACCAAAAAAAAAGCAGTCCTGTTTTTGTTCTTCGTGGAACAGGCTGAGCCCAGGTGAGCTGTGGTCTGAGGTCCCGTCTGCACTGTCCAGCTTCAGCTCCGAGTCCCTTCCTTCCTCTCTCCCTTCTCTGTTTATTCATCCGCGGGTGCTCTGGGCTCTGGGGGTGGGGGGCGGGCAGCGGGCCCAGCGGCCTGGCTGAGCGCTGCCCTGGCCGTCGCCCACCTGACCGTTCAGACATCTCCGTCGGATGTTGGAAGCACCGTCCGTCCCACTGGGCCTTGGCTCCTGGACTCGGTTTAATCAGAGTCAAGCGTCTGGCGGAGAGCCTCGGTCGTTAATTAATCATGCTGCTGTTTGCATTCACGTTGACAGTCATCTGCACTTGTAACCCCCTCAGCTCAGGGGTTGCCGCAGCACCTCACCGACCACGGGTGCGGGGCTCCCTCCCTCAGGGACAGGCAAAGACAGGAGCGCGGGTTGCTGTCCCGAGTGCCTGCCCTGTGCCCCCCACCTGTGTTCCGGGGGAGGAGGGCTGCGCGTCCCCGCCCGGCATCCACGCGGCTCTGTGACCTCGCAGAGGCTGACGTCCAGTCTCCGACCCCCTGGAGCTTAGGCTGTGGGCATTATGGGGATGCGGCCAAGAGAGCGAGTGAAGTGCCAGCTGAACAAGCTCAGCTTCAGTGGAGACGTTTTGTGATGTGTGTATTTTATCCTCTAATTGGATTAATTTAGGGTAAAAAAAAGGTAGTGAGCTTTCTTTGCAATCTATAGAGGATGCCTTTACCTATGGAAGAAATCATCCTTGAAAGCATTGCAGCCGTGGTCCGTCGTTAGCCCGGTGCTCCTGGACTTGGGCTGCACGTTGAAATCCCCCAAGTGCTGCAGCGTGGCCCATCCCAGAGGTCCTGACGTGCCCGGTCCCGGTGCAGCCGGGTGTTGGCTTGTCAGAGTCCTCAGGCGGCGTGGACGCCGGACTTGGGCAGTACCGGCCCGAACCACAGAGGCCGGGAAAGTTTGGAGGGATCGGGGAGATGTCTCCTGGAAGCCCTTCCCAGCTCGCAGACAAGTGCAGAGGCCTGGGGAGCCCTGCCACCTGGGAGCCGGCCGGGTAGAGAGGGAACACGGGCGAGGAGGCCTGGGGTCCCGAGGTGCTTGGAGCGGACGTGGTCTTGGAAGGAGGGTCAGCGGCCAGCTGGACAGGGGCCCTGGAGACAGAGGGTCTTTTGCAGCCATGTTATTTAGGAGCCTGACACTGTTCTGCTCATTCGTTCTCTTAAAAATAACTCCTCTAGGAAAAAGTTTCGTACAGAAGCAATAAATTCAGCTCATTAATTCACTCAGTCCTTGTGACAGCTCAGCGACCTGGCCACTGTGACTGCCCCCGCTTTGCAGGCCCAGAGGTGTGGAGGAGCCGGCACAGCTGGGGGTGCAGCAGGGCCTGTACCCAGGAGGACTCTGGGCTCTGCTTGGGCGGGACAGCAAGGTGTGAGCTGGGGGTAAAATCCTTCTCCCGTCACCTCCGAGGTCCCATCGTTTCCTCCTCACCAGGCTGCCCGGCTGGGGGAGAAACCAGGATACGCCCTGCTGTCGCTTGCTACATTGTCAGAGAGGCTGGCTGGCGGGAGAATTTCCTGGCGGAACGTAAGGAGACTATGTGGAGGGAGAGCTGGGCGGCGTGGAGAGCGGGGAGGGAGGCGTGCTGTCACTCAGGGCTGGAGCCAGAGGTAACCGCTCACCCCAGAGGCCCGTGCGACACGGGTGACCGCCCTGAGTCTGGGGAGACGGGCCGTGGGTTCTTTCTATGTTTGAAGGGTTCTCCAGTCACACGGTGAAACGAACATTACGGAAATGTGGTCCGTGACCCCGGGTCTCCGGCAGTGTCTCCCTGTCCAGTTTTCTTATGCAGCAGCGTCTGCCGTCCATCTGAGGCTTCCCACCCTGGACTGAGCGTTAAAATCGGGCCCAGATTTCCTCAGGGCTCCGCAATTTGTGGTCATGGAAATGGACGGAATACAGAATTTTTCCCGTGGACATCTGCACTTAACATGTCTCAGAAACACTTACAATAAGCTAACGGATTAACCATGTGTTCAAATAAAGTCTTCTGATAGGTCGGATTCTGAATTTTATACTCCAGGCAGCGCTGTCTGTAGGACTAGAATGTGGGCCAACTGTGAAATTTAAAATTTTCTAGTGGCCACATTACAAAAGTTAAAAAGCAACAGGTGAAATTGGTTTAACGATGTGTCTTATTTAACCCACTCCATCCAAAATGTGAGCACGTGAGCATCGCTCAGTACAAAACGTTAACGGGTGCTCTGCCTTCTTTGTCAGGCTCGGCGCGGAGCCTGCTGCGTGTGTCACACGCCGACACACCTCGGCCCCGTTCCAAGGGCCGCCAGTGGCCGCGGAGCCGGCTGGGGGCGGCAGCGTTGGCGGTGGAGCTCCAGACACCGCGGTCAGGGGCTGAAGTCTCGCGCGCTCTTTACCTCTCGGGAGATCTGTGCCCACGTGATGCGCTTTCGGAGCGTCTGGGGCGACGCCAGGACGGCCTCGGAGCCGCCGCAGTGACGGGATGTGCGGACAACACAGGCTCTGGGGGCCTCGGTGTGGTGACCGCCGGGGGCTTCAGGAAGGCGTGCTGAGGACCCCGCTGAACCCCGAGAGCGTGGGTTTCCCGCCCGGCCGATGACGTAGGTCACTTGCCCGCCAGGCCTCCTCGTCCGCAGGCTGTTCTCGGGGTCCTGACGGGCACGGAGTCCTGCCCCCCCCCCACCCCGGGATGGAGTGAAATCCAGCTCTTGGTAGGAGGAGGGCCCAGAGTCCCAGAGGTAAGTGGTTACAAAATTGTCGCCTGCCCGGGTGTCTGTTTTCTGCGGCGGCAGGCGTACCGTGGGGGAGGGGTGCTTCCCTTCTCCGTCACCTGCAGTGCCTTCGTGGTGGGGGGCGATGCCGGGGTGGGGGACTCTGAGCTCATCTCAGGGACGACCAGGCAGTGCGGCCTCGGGGCTGACGTGCCCTCGGGGCGGCGTCCGGGGGGCAGCCGGGTTAGGGGAGCGTTTGAAAGTTCACTGCATGGAAATCGGACTGTTGCCTTTTCTGATCTGCACGGCATGTTATCAGATTTATATTCCAGGCTGTGGGGACTATCATTCCTTTAAATGGCATAATTTAGCAAGGAGTTAGCATTTCATTGGAAATTCAGTTACCGGTTCCGGCTGGAGGCGGCCTGGGCGGGGCCTGGGTGTCCCCTGGTGTCCTCTCCAGCGGGACAGCGGCTCCGCACCCCGCTGAGTGTTTTAAATGATTGTAGGCTTTTGAAGTTGTGTCTTTGCTTTGAGGACACATCTTTTGTTACTTACAATTTATTTCAAGCAGAGTGTCTGGTCTGTGATTCAATCCTGAATGATACCGTTGAGCTTTGCTGTGGCTTCTGTGTAACGGTGCACGTGTAACAGTGCACGGGCCACTGTGTGTAAATTGTGTAAATGATGCAGCATACACCCCCTTCCCCCCACCAAACTGCAAGGCTTTATCTTAACTGTTTGGTTTGGCGTCTTTTTATTCACTGCCTTCACTGCACCAAGGGTGAGGTGTGCTTGGTCACTGGGGGGTCACTCATGGCAGTTACTGAGCTGTCCTGTGAGTCAGGGACGCCCTGGGGGCCCCTAAGCTGCTCTGTGGGCCTGTTGTGCTCCTGCATGAAATGCCCCATGTTGGCAAAAGCAGGGGTCTCCCCTCTTTGCTGTCACTTTAGGGAATGCTGGCTGTGAGCCGTCCTCCCCGCTTCTGTGGCTAATTTGCGGTGACCTTTGCAGATGGAACCAGCTGTGGAAATCGCTGGCTGGGCTTGGCACCGGTCTCTGCAGCTGTAGGTGGGAGGGTCAGACCCGTCTCATCAAGGCCGGGGTGCATTTCGTGTCTCCCAGTCGTTGGTGGCTCCCCAGCCTGGGTGCTGATGTGGCCAGTGCTCCATCCGACGTACGGATATCGCAGGGGAGCAAGTGCCCCGAGGCGTCTGTGTCAGGACCTTCGGATGATTCAGGGCAGAGTCCCTGAGTGTGAGCACTAAGGCGTGAATTTTACATTTTCAGAGAAGTGGTGCCGGGACTTCCCTGGGGGGGTTGGGGGTCCAGTGGTTGGGACTTCCCCTTCCAGTGCAGGGGGTGTGGGTTCAATCCTTGGTTGGGGAACTAAAATCCCACATGCCTCCCGGCCAAACAACCAAAACATAAAACGCAAGCAATATTGTAACAAATTCAATAAAGACTTTAAAAATTGTCCACATCAAAAAAAAAAAAAAAAAAGAAAAAGAAAAACTTAAAAAAAAAGAAAAGTGGTGTGAGGAGTTGTTGTAACTTCCCTGATGATGGGTTCAAACCAGTGGCTCCTGATTTATTGATAACGGCTGCATGTTGTTTTCAGTTTGAATACTGTCGTATTTGAAGACTTCCGAATAAAGGTTAACAGAGGCCGATTTCTCACTGAAATCACACAGGGGTTGCATATTCCTTCAGCTTGCTCCCTGCCGGGAAGGATTGGCAGCTCTGACCTGGGAGGGTGCCACCGTCTCTTTGGTGGATATGGGGCTTCGAGTCATGGTGCCCAGCATGTTCTCATCAGCTGGAATGAGAACCCTGAATAGATTCCCCAGGTTGCTGTTAACGTTACCTCGGGGGCTGTGAAGGTGACCGAGGACCTTCACGTATGTCACTCTGACCCACTTCGTGCTCTGGGCCCCTGTCCTGTGCTGCCCACAGACCCCGTTTCCGAGAGTCTCGGGCCTGGGCTGACTGCTGAGTTGGGCTTGGGCGGCTGTGACCTTGGAAATCTGGGTCGTTCAGGCTCTGAGTCCCACTCCTGTCCCATCATTCGACGCAGCTTCTCCTCCAAGCAGGTGCTGTTCCGTCGGGGTGGTCAGGCACCCCATGGGTGTGTGTGTCCAGAGAGAGTGCTGTGTCTCGTGCACCTGACGGGGACGGTGGGCAGGAGGTGGGCGGGGAGGCTGCTGCGGCCACGTGGGGTGACGAGGGACGCAGCCCCTCCAAGGCTGTTACTGGGCCTCTGGTGTCACTCCTGGGACTGGGGACCTCTGCCCTCAAAACCCACTCAGCTGTAGATTCCCCTGGTCACACTGTTGGAACAAAGAGGCAAAATCCTGTCCAGATTTCCTGGTTAAGTCTATAACTGACTGATAAGCCTGTCGAAGCTGTGCAGGTAGGTCCAGACCACCTGGGTGGGCTTTGCAGGTGAGAGTTGATGATGTAGATCCCCCAGCAAGGACGGGCGTCTGCCTCTCCGGCCGTGGACCCGTCAGTCCGGGAGCAAGGGCCTTTCTTGGCCTGTTTTGACATCCAGGACTACCTGGTGAGCAGCCGTCAACGCGGCTAGCTTTCCTCTTGGCCTGAGAAGGAGTCTCCGCCTTCCTGGGGCAGCTGTGTGGTGTCAGGATGCACAGTGAGAATGGTCTTTGCACACAAGTGACTTTGCACCCTGATGCGCCCCCTGCTGCATCTCCAGGACTCCCCTCCCCCAGCTTCCTCACCTCCTGGAGGGGACAGAAGGGTTTGGGCGACCCTCCTGGGCTTCTCAACTCCTGTGGGCCGAGGAGTCCTGGGAGGGGTCAGCCCTTTTCCACAGAGCAGCCTTGCCAGGAGTTACCTGATGACCTGAGCTGTGGCTTCACTGTGGCTAGAGGCCACCTTTGGATGATGCCGTGTGTCTCTGCTAGTTCAGCACGGCCAGGATGTATCTGTGTGACCAGGAGGAGGAGAGCTGCTTCTGCTAAGTTCATAGCACCTCCCGGTGGATTCCAGGGTCTCAGAACGGCTCCCCTGCCCTGTGCTGTGAGGGTGCCCTTGATGACGGTGTGATGGAGGTGATGGCGGTGATGGAGGTCATGGAGGTCATGGCGGTGATGGAGGTGTTGGAGGTGATGGAGGTGATGGAGGTCATGGTGGTAATGGAGGTCATGGAAGTCATGACAGTAATGGAGGTGATGACGGTAGAGGTGATGAAGTGGGACTCAGGGTCAGTTCCCGGGCAGACTTCTGAGCCGGCGGAGACATGCAATTGTCCTCTCAGTTCAGAGCGCACGACGGGCTCGGGGACTCAGAGGCCCCCAGGTGAACAGGACAGCTTCCCAAGCCCAGGAGCCTGGGCCAGCCTGGGCCCAGGTGGGACTGCAGCCAGGGTGGGTCCGAGCGAGGGGAGGGTGGGGAGGGGGAGTTCGTGGAGGCCCCGCTTGCTTTTCGACTTTTCTTTTCCTGAGTAATTTACAGAGTGTAAACAGCTCACTGGGTTTTTGTTGGTTGCAAGTGTCTGTCCGGTTGACTGTCCTTATATTTCTTTGTCATATCTGTGTCTTGTCTAGAGTCTGCTTAGAATTCAGGGTTTTTGTCATCTTCGAGCCAAATGATGGGGTTTGCTGTCAGTTACTCTGCACGGGCAGAGGAAAGGAGCTGTGTGTTGCCTTCCCTGTGCTCCAGGCCTTTGCTCCTTCTTTGTCCTTCTCAGAAGGCTGCTGGGGTCTGGGCTCACGGCAGCGTCAGGACCCTCAGGCCCGAAGTGGGACAGTAAGTTCATCTGGACACAGGACAGATATGCCGTTTCCTCCTTAGCATCTGTTGTCTGGCAGACGTTTCCAGACAACATCTGGAAACATTGTCTGCGCCTCTGGGAGTTTGGTCCTGGTGATGCCTTCCAGAGGCCCTGCCCTGTGCCCCAGATGGCCCTTCAGGCCCTAACACACTCCAGATTGGGAGGAAGAGGCTGGACGCTTGCTCCTGGCTGAGTCTCTTTCATAGATTGAAGAGTTTCTATTCGTGTTTTATGTGGATTTGTTTGTGAAAATCTCATTTTGTGTTCCCATAAAATACATGAATGTGCAGAGAACTGAATCGTAGCTGCTTCCTTTGGTTTTGGTAAAACCCATTCCTTTTCCGGTGGCTTTGAGCCAACTTTCCCGTTTCCCAGTCACAGGCGTTTCCATTGATGTGACCCTGCGGCAAAGGGTGTGGAGAGCGGCTGCCTCCGTTGGAACCTTCTGCGCTGGACGTGCTGATGAGGAGCTGGCCGTCCGCGCCATGTGCAGGGTCCTCGGGCACTGGGTCTTGAGTCACGAATGCCTGTCTGCAGGAAAGGCCACCGTCCCCAGTGCCGGGCATGCACGTTCCTGAAAACACCTCTCCAGCTTCCCGAGCCTTTAAGCAAGCAGCTGAGAGGTCAGCAGCCTCTGCTCACCACACGCTGACCCTAACTGCCCTTCCTGCCTGCAGGTGGGCTCCCTTCCCCCGAGGCTGCGTTTGTTACTTAAAATCATTGAAACATTCTTGCAATATCAATCCCTATTCTCTTCGCGGATGAGAGATACACCCTTTAGTTGTGTGATTTCCCCTCCTCACCTCCCCCGCTGTGTCATGTGAATGTCTGTCAGCTGCCCAGCCGGAGGGCAGGGTCTTTGTGTCTGGTGGGCTCTTCCTCTCCCCATTGCACTTGGGATGAGATGGCAGGTCGCCCAGGGAGCTCCAGCTGCAGCACGCGTGGATTGCGCACGTGGCCCCTGCGTTCCATCGGCCCAGCACCTAACTGCAGCTGGTGTCTTTTAGAGAAGCGGACGGCCGTGGCTGAGGCCAGGGTTTCTTTTCCAAATGAACACGTGAGTTCAGGGCTGTTGCCTGCTGTGGATCTCAGTGTGGATGCGCGTAGCACGTGTAATGTGTGTGTCCACACAGATGCTGGCCCTGTGGGGTCATCTCTGGGTAGTGGGACTCAAGGGGAATTTTAACTTTTTTCTTCATGTTTTTTGTTCTATTTAAGTTTCCACAGTGAGCGTATATTATTTTTTTATTCAGATTTTTTAAATTGCCATCTTTTAGAGTTTTAGAATCTGTTTTTCTTCATGGAAATCGAATACAGACTGCGCCACAGGTTTCAGGATGACAGAATTGCAGAGTTGGAAAGAGCCTTAAAGATCCAGACTTGAGGTGAGAGGGGGCAGAGCCCACGCTCAGGTTTTCTCCTTTTCATTCCGGCCCCCCGGGCCCTTCCAACCTCCAGCCAAGCCATCCCTGGCCTAGGTGTCCATTACGTGACTATTTCAGGTAAAGATGGGTTATTCTGTTTTGAGATAATTTGGACAAATGGCAGAGTTCTTCATTTCCTTTCCTGTTAAGGCCGTATTCACAGAAAATGTTTAAGACCAGGGCTCAGCGATCCGCAGCCCACGGGCCATACTCACTCTGCTGGCGAGCAGCCTGGCCAGACTTGACCCAGCACGGTGGCCTTTCTTCTGCGTCACACAGCGTTGGGAAGTCCGTTGGTGTGGCAACGGGGCCCACGTCCAGAGGGGCAGACGCCTGGACTGGGAAATGAGTATGTATGTGGTAGGGACCAGGAAGATGAAGCGTTAGTAAATGCAGTTTATTTGAAAGACAGAATTTTTCCTGATGGTGGTCATGAATTGAGGTGGGAGGTTTTAATGGCCTTTCAGAGGACAAAGTGGGAACCTGACCATTGTGTAGAAGGAATCCTGGGGCAGCCCAGGCAGACCATGAGGGCAGGGCCCAGAGGGTGCTGGGACCAGCACAAGCACTGACATTCTCCCTCCCCATGTATTTTGGGTTCTCTTTTGGGCTTGTTCAAGCTGATGTCATCTGATGGGGAGATTCCGTCCAGTTGCCTAAAAGGGGGACTGTTTCTACCTCCTTCCGAAATACACATTGTGCACATATTTGGGTCTGACAATAAAAGCCCACCCTCAAGGTGTTTTGAGAGGCCCCCAGGAAGGGCACCCCCCCGCTGGTGGTCCTGGTCCTGGTCAATTGCGCGGAAGCTGCAGACCTGTTCACACCTCAGACTGGGATCCGAATCCCAGTTCCAGAGCCAGGGCTGAGGCCAGTTTGGTGCCTGGATGGTGGGACTTCTCCGCCATGTCCCTGGTGCTCGTTTTTTATCATTTCCCCCTTTTGTGACCTGATCTTTGTGTGGCTTTGTCTCAATGGCCGCCTCCCTGAGGGGTCTGTACATCATCCTGTGTCACAGAAACAGAAGAGGTTCTCTTACTGAGACGTGTGCTGGTGAGGTTGAGCAGCCTGGAGGTAAACACATAGCTCTTGGCCATTGTCTGTTTAACAGCTTCATGAACCAGCTGGTGTTTGCACATTCGTTTGAGTAGACAAGGTGCACTCATAGCTCCCCTTAACGAGGCCAGTCCCGTGATTGCTCAGAGAGCAGCAAATCGGAAATCTTAGGATATTGCTTTGGCTTAAAAGTGAGCTCTGAGCAGAAAATTTATTTTTAAGGATCTCCAGAATCAGTAAAAGGAAAAAGGTTGCCTCCACTAGGGGATTTTTTTTAGGTGGGTGAACTTAAAATGGAAGTGAGTACTTTTGAACAGTGTGATCTTAATAGAAGATAATTCATTTTCCACTAGCTTTAAGCTGTCATGCCAGTAGATTAGTTTTTAACATGCATTTTAATTATTTATGGGATAAGCGCTGATTTATTTTTCCTGAGAGTTCTTTCAACATTTTATGGTAATACTTCACTTATCAGGATCACTTATATTGAAGCACATGAGAGAGCAAGCAGGTGTCCTCGTGATCCTCTCTGTTTATATGCACGAGAGACCCTCTGTCTCTGCCTGGGGCCCTTCTTCTCCTGCTTTTGGATGACATACTGGGAAAATTCGCTTAGTCAACCTGCATTCCTGGCTCCCAGCTCTTTGCTCGGCACAGTGCTAAGTGCTGAGAATTCAAAGGGTGATAACCAGTATACAACCTAGTGGGGGAAAAGCCATCTGTACCATAGTTATTTTGTAAAGCTTGAGTTAAATGGTAATTGTAGACGTTCATAAAACATATGGAAGTGCAGAGGAGGAAGCCAGTTAGTTGAGAAGTCATTTCAGAGAAGGCTGGATGGAGGGGCCTTGAAAGAGGACGGGTGAACAGTCATGAGACAGATTCTCCAGTAGGAAGGATGCCACCTGCAAGGCATGCTGTGCTTCGGAGACCAACACGGTCACGATTTCTGGGTCAAAAGGCATAAGGGGTGTGGAGGCAGGAAGGCAGGCCGTTACGGAGGCAGAAGCCGGGCTCAGCCCTGAACCTAATTTCATGGGAGCAGGGGCATTGTTGGACGACTCTCGGCAGAGATGATGCCTGTTTAGGGGAGAAAGACCCCGGTGTCTGGAGGTGGGGATGGAGTCGTCAGGGTGAGGCTGGTTGAAGATCGCAGGGGAGGCTCTGGGTTCTAGCTGAGATGTGGAAGAAGGAAGAGAAGATGACTGAGGACCAGGCTGAGGGGCAGAGGAGAGAGCCCTCCTCTGGGTCTGGGCCAGCAGGCTTCTCCCAGCTTTGTCACCCACTGGCCGTGTGACCTGGGGGCAGTTACTTTCCAGTGTTCCCAAATCTGAGACAGTAAGCTCTGTCTACTGGGCGTGGGGACCTGTCTGTCAGTGAGACACACCCAACCCCACGGCTGGGATGAGGGGACTGTTTTCTCATCTGTGAAAACAGGAGTGGTGGCACCTTGGCAGGGTTGTTAAGCAGGAAGATTAATGCCACCTGGGGCTGGTGCACAGAAGGGGCCAGGTGAGTGGTTTTTGTTCATGTCTATAAAGGTGCTTGTGGTGGGACTGATGAATGTCACCAACCAGGCAGGAATAATTGGACATGAAGTAATTTGGGGCAGGGGTTTCTTACCTTGGGACCATGGCTCCTTAGAGGGTCCAGGGATGGACTTGGGAGCCCCGAGACCCTGGGGACCGTATGTGATTACTCGTGGAGCTTCTGTTTCCCTGGGGACTGTGGCCATCAGATTCTCACGGGGGGATGTGACCCCACCAGGCTAGAATCAGTGATAAAGAGCAAACACAGGGGTTCTGAGGTGTGTGGGGTGGGCCTGGGAGGAGGGAGGCCTGAGTGTCCCTACCACGCTGAGGTCCTGCTCTCGTAAAGGAATCTGAAAACTCTCCGAATGACTCAGGGTAGGAATGCTCAGAGGAAAATTGCAGGAGTCGCTTCCACTTGATCCTTGGGTAGATTCTAGATGTAAGGAGTATCAAAGCCTATTAGACAAGGCAGTTCTTTTGATTTATTTTGGCTGACTGCCTGATGGCGTGCGGGTCACAAGCAGGTAAGCCTGTTTGTTTAATCCGTCCTTCTCCTTTGAGGTAGGGTTTCCTTCCTAAACTGGAAGTTTCTAGGGAGCAGGAGCCTCATTTGATTGTTTTTTCTATCTTCCAAAGCATCTAACATACTCTGGAAGCCAGCAGACCTAACAAACCAAATATTTTCTTCTGGTTATTCAAGCATGTTTCTATGCTAAGGTATAAGCAAAACAAACAAGCACACATCCTAAAACCCAAATACTTTCCCTTCCTACATCCGAACCCCATCTGCCCCGTTACACTAACCGCTGTCCAGGTGAGGTTCTCCTCGTGCATCCGAACCCCATCTGCCCCGTTATACTAACTGCGGTCCAGGTGAGGTTCTCTTCGTGCATCCGAACCCCATCTGCCCCGTTACACTAACTGCGGTCCAGGTGAGGTTCCCTTCTGTGCCAAGCAAAACACCCTCCCGTGCATTTCCTCTTTGCAAAGTCACGTTCTATAACTTCTTCAGGATCACAGGACCACATTTTTATCCTCCCTGTCACTGATTTTTAGAGCTCTTTTACAATGTTCTCTCTTCCAATATGAAGGGCCCAATGTGAACTAACACAGGGCCTTTCCCAGGCCTGACGAATGCTGAGGAAGCTGGAGGCCGTGGTGGCCTTCTGTCCTGTGTCCTGCTCCATGGCAGGTGTCTGGGCCAGCTGAACCCTGGGCCCCCCTGGCATCTCCTGTAGCAGGTGATCTAGAGACACTGTATTTGGATGGTTTCCATTCTCTAGGCATGGAAGTTGGCCTTCCATATCTGTGGGTTCTCATGGAAAATATTTGAAAAAGAAAAAAAATACAGGAATTTCCAAAAAGCAGAACTTGAATTTGCTGCACGAGCAACTGTGTGCACAGCACTTACACTGTATTAGGTATTGTAAGTCACCTAGAGGTGATTTAAAGTCTGCGGAGGATGTGCATAGGTCATATGCACCATTTTATACAGAGGGCTGGAGCTTTTGTGGATTTTGGTATCCTCGTGGGTCCTGGAACCAGTTCCCATGGGTACTCGGGGACGACTATATCATGTCAGCTTTGGACCCCAAATCTTTGAAGTCAGATACGGTGTTTTTAAGAATCAAGCCCTGGTCAAGTGAGGCAGATGATCGCTCGGCCTTCCCTCCCACCTGGAATTCACTTGGTTAAAAATCTTGTGCCGCTCACTTAGATCTAATTAACATTTTTGATTGGGGTGTTGTGTAGTTCTGGAAGCTGCTTATTAGATTTCATAGGTGTCTCTGGCAGCACAAAATGTGTAATGAGCAAAAATAATTGTGTTACAGTGAAATGAATATGTACATAGTCACTGAATTAATAAATAAGTTAAATGATGACCTCATGGAAACTCCTGAGAACTTTGGGTTTCTCAGCATAAGATATGGAAATTGACTTTTTGTGTGTGTGTGGAGGTTTTGAAGGAAAGAAATGTGCTTTTTCTTTTAGACTGAAGATACCGTGTGTGTGTGTGGTTTTAACCAGGATGAGCATCTGTAAGGAAAACGGGTTTGTGTCCTCTGAGGCTGGAGGAGCGTGCAGGAGGCCGGAGTGGCAGCGGGAGGGCTGGGCTGTGGGCGTCATGACCAGGGAGGTGGGCATCTCACCGCAGCTCTGGGGAAACTCAGGTTCTAATTCCCTTCTCTGGCTCTGGGCGTGAAGCCAGAGAGTAAGAGGTTGATGTAAGAAAGGTGGTCCTGAGACTCACAGCTCCTGGGGCTGAGGCTAAAGTCCTCCCGCAGCAGGTGAACACACAGCATCCTGCGTCCGTGACTTCCCTGAGTCCTGGTCCCTGAGCTGGAGGTCCCCAGGGCGCTTACCCACCAGCCCAGGGCCCTCTTGGCTAGGCCACACTGTTTCCTACCCTCGAAGAGTTCCTCGTGGGAGGGAAATCGAGGGGCCGAAGAAATCACTAAAGAAGGATCCAGGGCTATTAAGCAAACCAGAGGCTGGCTTGTTCTGGTTTTTTAAAGGCTCTTTTGGTTGCAAGAAAGAGACCCAGCCGGACCCCTCGGGTGGTGGGAGTTTGTTGGCGGTTCCCCCGCGTGGGGACCCAGCTGAACACTGGGCCCAGGAGGCCAGGAGCCCCTGGAGAGCCTGGCCGAGGGTGTGTGCCGCCTGCCAGCTCCCCTCTCCAGCTGTCTTCCCGCTGACCTTGGCCTAGCTCTGTCTGACCCCTGCACCCCTCCCCCGCCCTGGTTTGCTCAGTCGCTGCTCCTCCTGCCTCCCGCTCAGGCCACCTTTCCTGGCTCAGCAGGAGGTGTCCTGAGTCCAGGTCCCAACAGGGACCAACATAATGGCCTGGAAAACTCTTTGGTTTTGAAACGTGCAGGTAACCCCCCAAAACAAAACCCAAACCCATGTAACACCCCCCAGCCCCCCCCCACCCCACGCTATTTGGTCCTTACAGCAGCTCCGTCAGGAATAGTTTTTCCACGTTACAGATGCGGAGGTAGGACCCAGAGAGGGCAGGTTACCTGTCCAAGGTCACACAGCTCATAGGACCCAGGCCATCAGTGTCTTGTCCCCAGGGCCTGCGCTCTCTGGGGCATCATCCTGGGGGGTGGGCTCTCGAGTGACCCTGCCCCTCACTCACCGGCTGGGGGCGTGCTCCTCAGCACTTCAGGCCTCCGTTTTCTCGTCTATAACCGGACATGCAGCAGTTGTGAGTGGGGTTAACGACATGGTGCGTGTGGAGCCCATGCTGTGCCGGGGACCTGATGTCTCCGCGGAGGTGGTGTCGCGTGTCCCACCCAGGACACTGCTGGGCCGACTGTGGGCAGATCCGTGTCCCCCTCCAGGGTGGCCTCTCCCTTAGGAGTTCTGGGGGGCTTGCTGGCCAACCGTTATCGACGGTCTTTCCCGTCTTCTGACGAGCCGGTTCCGGTCCTGGCCATCAAAATGACAAGTGATGGGGTGGACACAGAAGGTGTGGCCAGTGCTGCCGCGGCCGTTTCCGGGGGTGGGGGTGAGGGCACTGGTCTCCCATCGTCCTGCCGCCACCCAGGCTCCGCTCGGGGTCACTCAGCCTTCGTAGTGACCACGCCCCGCCCAGCCGCCCACTCAGGGGGGCCCCCCCTCCCTCCACCTGAAGCAGCCCCTCCGCCCAGTTCTCTCTCCAAGCTGGGTGGGGCTGTTGGTCAGGGTTTGCGAGGGGGCCGCTATGCCCCCTTCTAGAACCTATTTGCCCACCGAGGCAGCCGAGCATCCAGCGGGACACCCAGCCAAGGTCCATGTTTGCACCCAGGCAGGTCCCGGGAGATGGTGGCCTCATCAGCCAAGGAAAGTGTTAGCATTTCCATTTATTTCAAGGTGCCCTTGGCAGCCTTCCACCAAGGTCGTAGCTGTGATTAAAACACAGGACTGACGGGTCAGTGTCAGTGTCCCATCCCCTTTGTTTGGGTCTGAGTCACGCCTGTAGGATAATCACACATCTCTGGGGTGGATTATATACCCTGGTGGACGCTGTGTTGCATCTGGAATGGTCTCCCAATTGCTCCTGGGGATTTGAAGGGCAATTGCTTTTCTGGGTGTCGACCAGAATCCTGTGGCAGGATGTGTTGCCAGGTAAACGGTTCTTTCTGAATCGATGTGAATAAAATCCCATGTAAGACAAATTCCGTGCGCGTGCATTTTTTTAAACAGTGGAAAGTTGGATTCTTAGAGCTTCAGCAAAGAGTGAAGGCAGTTATGTTTGTTCTTTGTGAACTTGTTTGAAATCCTAATCTGAAGAGGCCAGTTGCTTTACCAGGACAGGGCACCGTACTGAGCCGTGCAGACGCCCGAGGCCAGGCAGCCGGGTCTCTCGGTGTTGGAGTGGGTCCCCGCTGTGGACGGGACAGCCCGGGACAGTGCTCAGACCCCCAGGTGGGGGAGACAGGGCCCTGCCCCTGTGCACACCCACCGCTGCTTTGTCATTATGGTGGACCTTCTGTTATCTTGGGTTGGGTTTCTAAAATCTACTTGAAATTCCAATGATTGCCCAATTTAAAAAGTTCGTCATCCTGATTTAACTCGTTTAGGGTTTTGTTCTAGAGGGTGAAAGACAACCATAGACTTTAAAAAACGACATGTAGAAAAGCTCAGGCTGCGCTTGAGGCCACACACGTAAACGTATGTGCATGCGTGCCCATTGCAGTGGCATGGGGCCCCCTCCACTCTGGTCCCCCTCCTTGGGTGGAGGCCGCACCCCGTGCAGGTGGAGGTGTGCTCCCTGCGGGGCCCGGTCTGATGAGCAGGAAGACGACAGAGGAGAACCCTGGGCCCAGGAAGACGTCCCTGCTGCCAGTCTCATGGTCCCACTCGCCACCTGCCGGCTTTCGCTCTTGCTTCCGTAAGATCTGGAAGCAGAAAAGAACAACCGTCTGGTCTGGAGCGTACCTGTCTCTGTCCTCTCTCCCCCTCGGCTCCAAGGGGCCTCTGTGCTCCAAGGGGCCTCTGTCCTCCCAGGACCGAGACATGTGGGCCACACGCGTGCACATCAGGGCTAGACGGCGTGTGGCACGTGGTGTCCAGGGAGCCGGCCACCCCGGAGGGGAGTCGGACGGCTTTGCTTCGTGCGGAGGGGAATCCCCTCTGGTCCCGGCTGCCTGGGGGATGATTAATCACAAAGTTCTTCATCCTGCTTCAGAGTTTTCACCGGCACATCATGCGCTGCTGCTGTGGGCGTGGCTTTGGGACTTTCTGAGAGGCACCGCTGCAAAAGCAAAACGTTACAATTTGGTTATTTATTGACATCTATGAATACAATAGAAACGTGCCTACTTTCCAGACTGCTCCTTTAAGTGCCATGAAAGGGAGAAAGTGTTTGCTTTTCTGGGCATTTATAGCAGCTGGCATTTATTCTAGCACTTTCTGTTTTTAATAAAAGAATCAGAAAATACGTTTGAAGTGCTCTTTTCAGTCTGAAGAATAGAGGCTTCTTCTGCGGAAAGAGGCAGCCCCCCAGCGCATCCGGCTTCCCTGGGGCCTGGCCTGAGTGGGGACGTGGGCAGGGACCCCGAGCTCCAGCCAAAACCCGAGGCTCCAGGAGCCTGTGATCTCGCTGAGGGTTGAGTTTCTTCTGGACGGAAAGCTGTGAACGTGCCCCCCGGTGAGGGCGAGGCCTCGGGTGTCCTGAGGGGACCTGTCATGGGGCCTGACTATGGGGGAGCCCTGGCTGCAGCCTCTGTGTCCAAGTGCTCGGCTCCGTGCACCTCACTGCCCGACCGGCAAGGGCTATGTGCTGGACCCCCCGACTTCCTGTGTCACCGTCCTGGGGAAAAGTGACCATCACCACCGGACTGGAGTTTCTCCACAAAGAGTTTTATTTAGCGAGATGAAAAAGCCTCGTTGTTATTTACAGCAGTGTTCTCCATTTTTCATACTCTCTCACCAAATGACTTCCTAGTGAATTACAAATATATATCCTGGAAATATATCAATCTGATGTCTTATTAAATAATCAAAGTTGAAATTAAAAGCCCAGAAAATGGTTTTTGTGTTTGCATCACTCCCGGCTGCCTGTCCGCAGCGTCCAGCAGTTCTGACCATCTCTTGTGAGCCCCGAGAGGCCCGCCCCCCGCAGTGCACGTCTAGGTCCTCCAGCCGCTGGTGGAACAGACCGCGGTCTCAGGTGCACCCCTGGTTGGCGTCAGGCGGGGGTCACGCCCTGCACGCAGTTGCAGGCGGCTGGAAGCAGCCGGGGTTGTGGATCTTGAACCATCTGTCCACGGTTGTGATGAAGGACTCAGAAGGAGGGAAGCTTCTCAGGGCTTTCTGACTGTTGTTGCTTTAAATCCTCCTGTAACTGGGTGGTTTTGTGTATGTGAGCTTTAACAAAAGCTGTGATGAAGCTGTTTCCCTCGATTGCGATCAGAGCAGCGTCTTATTTTTATAGGTTGCTGCTGATGGGTCGTAAACTTCCAAAATGTAGATTCTTCTCCCGTGGAATTTCACGACACTGATGAGTAGATAGTTAATGGGGACGGCAAGTTACCAGCCTCCCTTGCACCTAATTATGTTGTGTGACTGGTGCACGTTTGTCTTCTTGTTTTATTTCCACAGCCTGTGCGCACTTAAAGTCACCTGCAAACTGTTTAAAAAAATTCATTGTGTCTGCTGTCTCTTCCTTTTCCAGCCAAATGGCCTGACGCCCCCGGGATGGGATGACCAGTAGGTGTGACACACAAGACTGAGGCTCAAATTAATCATTTTTAGAGAGTCATCAACTGCAGGGGAGATAGCTCCAATTAATTTAAATAATTGCTTTAATGCAGGAATCAGCAAATCTTTTCTGCAAAAACCAGCTGAGGAATATTTTAAGCTTTGCGGGCACGAAGGAAAGCGGCCGTGGATAATACGCAGATGCAATTGGAGAGAAATGGGGAAGATGGCAGGTGTAGGGGCGCCGTGTGCGGGGCAGGGCAGGGGGGGGCAAGGACGATGGCCCTTGAGGGGCAGGCGAGAGGGTGTGCGCTTAGAGACGCAGGGGGGAGGGTTCCTGGCCGACAGGGCAGTAGGGCCGGTTGTGAGATGAAGGGGGCATTTGCTGATCCATGGAGGGTCCATGAGGACTTGAGCTGCCCAGGGGTCTCTGGTCAGGTCTTGGTTTTCTTGACTGTTGAGTCCCTACTGTGAATCCTGTTTAGATGAAAGTAGGGTCAACTGTGAATCCATGAGTTTGGGGTAGCCCCCGCCTGCAACATTGAGCTGTTTCTGGTCATTCTCAGCAGCCTAGCAGTAGGGAGACACCCCCCCACCCCGCCGCCGCCGGGTGCCCTCTGGGTCTCCTCTGGGTGGGGCACTGTCCCTGTGTCATATCGCTGCACGTGCAGACCTTTCCCACATTTTTACATGAAGAAACTAATTGAGGAAAAGGCCGTCCAGAAGATGGAGGTGACGCTCCAGGTATAATGAGCCCTTCTCACCACCTGACGTTGGAGGATGCCCATGCCTGGGCCTCCGTCACGGGGTCACCAGGCATGTGGTGGACGCGGTGGCTAGGCCGGGGCTTCTCTCTGGTTAGAAAAGAACAACCTTTGGGTTATTCAGGCCAGGCTTGTGGAAACCTTAATTTCCACATTTTCAGCAGAAGACCCCCTGCTTAACGGAAATGGGTGACAGTGGTGCTTTTCTGGTTGATGAAGGGGGCCTAACTCCTCTGACCCAGCTGCCCTTTTGGAGGAAATGGCTTGAAAACCGTTGACCTCGTTTTCCTTGCTCTCGTTTCCCAAATGTGGAAACAGTGACGGAGGTGAGAACGGGCTGGTTTATGGTCACCCAGAGCTGGTTTCTTGGGGGTCGTTTGCAGATGCCACTGACTCGCTTGGTGCACAGGCCACTTTGCTTCTGCATGGTTGTGTCTGTACCCAAAAGGGGGCCCGTCGCTGGCACCCAGCCTCATAGGGATGTTTGGGGAAATCGTGGCTTACCAAAAAGTGATTTGAGATGCTTGGATACAAAGAACAGGAGAAGGAGTTTTACAAATCTCTTTTCTTGAGCAGGCATCATTTTCAAAATGTGAAATGTTTATGGCATTTATTACTGTGGGAAGAAGACTTTTATTATTAGGATTTAATTTTCATTAGCCTGGTGCACATTGTGCTGGTTTGGATGAAGTCACTTGTGTGCAAATGTGATAGTTTCTGCAGCTGCCAATGTGGTCCTCAAGTTGGGTTTTATCTTGAAATGGCAGGCAACAGTGGGACAGAAGGAACCCATCACTCAGCGTGAAGGAGTCAGTTCACGCGTGCGTTCCAGCTGTGGAGCGGTATTTCTACCCTCAGCTGTAGTTTCCAAGGCCTGACTTTAAAGTCTGGAAACTGTTTCCATCCCTGGGGCTCCAGGGTGGCGCCCCTGGTGGAGGTCCAAGCAGGGACCCATGAGCTCTGACTTTGACAGATGTGAACAGACACTGGAAACACTCCGGGTCACCGTGTGGGTCTTGAGCATGTACTCGTGTGTCCTGGTTCTATAAATTTTTAATTTAGGACATTCTTCCAAGAGATGCTACATCAACTGTAGCAGCCGTGTTAAATTAAGGGCAATTCAGACAAAAGGAGCGTGGTGACGGCGGCTCCTGTGACCCGGAGCGGAGCAGCCTGGGCAGCTGTGATGCAGGTCTGTTGACGACCGAAATATCAGTGTGGAGAGAAATCACTTAGCCTGGTTCAGAGGTGAGTAAGCAGAGATTATAGATTGGAATTGCAAAGAAAAATGTCTTAATAGTCCTAACAGTTGGATTTTGGATCCCAAAGGACATGCCAGAGGCCTCACTGTAAGAGAACTGTAATCAGATTAAACAATTCGTGCTCCCCAGGAAGAGAAGCTGGGGGAATGAAAAGTACATCCCTGGTCATCCATCCTATGTTTACGTTTTTTACTTTTAACAGTTTTACTGAGATAGAATTCACATACCATGAAATTCACACAGAGTATACAGTTCAGGGGCTTTTCGTCCATTCAGAGAAGAGTGCGACCATCACACAGTCAATATTAGGGAGTTTCCATCACCCCCAAATGATCCTCTATCACCCGCTCCCTCCCTCCTGTCCCCAGCCCTGAGCCACCACTGGTCTACTTCCTGTCTCTGGATTTCCCTTTTCTGGGTTTTCACGTGAGTGGGACAATATAGTATGTGATCTTCTGAGACTGACTTCTTTCACTCAGATAAGGTTTTACAGACTCATCCCTTGTGTCAGGAATCAGCACTCCATTCCTTTTAGCGGCTGAATAATATCCCTATGTGTGGATAATGCCACATTGTGTTTACCTGTCACCCATTGGTGGACATTTGGGATGTTTCCACCTCTACATTTGCTTGTAATAGTTGTGCAGAAAGATAAGTATGCCCCATCCATTTTGAGACCCAGATCATTCTTTTTCTCACGTGAGAACTTTCTGGCAATTAAAGGGAACATAGTAGGTCAAACTAAGGGTGTCCCAAGGCCTCCGGCCAGTGAGTGGTGGTGGCCGTGTAGAGTCCAGGTAGCACCAGAGGAGAGGAGGTCGTAAACGAGCTCTGAAGGCTGCAGAGCAGCCTCTTCGGCCTGTGTGCACATGGTGTGCGGGGTCTCCGCGTCAGGATGTTCTGGTAAAAGCCCCAAGGGCTCTGGGTTCGTGGACAGGGCTGTGGCCTCCACCCCCGCACCAGCGCCCCCAGGAAGCCCGAGCTCCCGCGTCGGGCCGGCTCCCACCCGTGGTGGGGACCCCGGCCCCTCACCCGCAGGAAGCCTCCCTAAGCTCAGGCTGGGGCCCCGTGCCGCGTGCAGGCCCCGCCAGGGGCAGCCACTCCGTGCGCTGGTGGCCCGTCCTGGTGCAGGCTCATCTCCCTGCCACTGGCTGATGGCCAGGCAGGGGCCCTGGTGTCCTCCAGTGCCCAGGCGGGTGCTCAGGGAGGAGCGGAGACGGAGGCTTCCCCAGCCCGTCCAGGCGACCGGCCTGCAGGCAAGGGTGCTCAGGGAGGAGCGGAGACGGAGGCTTCCCCAGCCCGCCCAGGCGACCGGCCTGCAGGCAAGGGTGCTCAGGGAGGAGCGGAGACGGAGGCTTCCCCAGCCCGCCCAGGCGACCGGCCTGCAGGCAGGTGTGCTCAGGGAGGAGCGGAGACGGAGAGCTTCCCCAGCCCGCCCAGGCGACCGGCCTGCAGGCAAGGGTGCTCAGGGAGGAGCGGAGATGGAGAGCTTCCCCAGCCCGCCCAGGCGACCGGCCTGCAGGCAAGGGTGCTCAGGGAGGAGCGGAGACGGAGACTTCCCCAGCCCGTCCAGGCGACCGGCCTGCAGGCAAGGGTGCTCAGGGAGGAGCGGAGACGGAGGGCTTCCCCAGCCCGCCCAGGCGACCGGCCTGCAGGCAAGGGTGCTCAGGGAGGAGCGGAGACGGAGGGCTTCCCCAGCCCGCCCAGGCGACCGGCCTGCAGGCAAGGGTGCTCAGGGAGGAGCGGAGATGGAGAGCTTCCCCAGCCCGCCCAGGCGACCGGCCTGCAGGCAAGGGTGCTCAGGGAGGAGCGGAGACGGAGGGCTTCCCCAGCCCGCCCAGGCGACCGGCCTGCAGGCAGGTGTGCTCAGGGAGGAGCGGAGACGGAGGCTTCCCCAGCCCGCCCAGGCGACCGGCCTGCAGGCAAGGGTGCTCAGGGAGGAGCGGAGACGGAGAGCTTCCCCAGCCCGCCCAGGCGACTGGCCTGCAGGCAAGGGTCTGCTGCTTATTCCGAGCGTCCAGCCACGGGGCGTCCCCACCCCCTCCCGCCTGACATCGAGCCAGCTGTTTTACTTGGGACCCCACGTTCTCTGGAGACCTGCTTAACTCAGTCCCCGTTTGCACCTAACCTGGCATATGTGGTGGATTTCTCTCGTTGGAGCTATTTTTGGGTCCTTTTCTGGAAAGATGCCTCTTTCCCCGCAGGCAGCCTCTGACTGTGCCAGATGGCTCTGCTATCGCGTTTTATTTTTCTGAGCACTTGCTATTTTTGGTTTTTTAGTTACTCATTTGACTCAGAGTTCTGATAAGGTGTTTAAAATAGCCTTTGGACCTGCTGTGAGCTGTTGGGCTTCTAAAGTTACTCTTCTGCTTTTTGTCACCTCTTGACTTTGGGAGAGAGTAAGTCAGGTCATTGGACGGTTTCTCTGTTCCCTCCTCTGGGTGCTGACTTACCCTGTTGCCAGCACCCGTCCCACAGTGAAAAGGGTGGCGACGTGTCCATCTGTGGGCCTTCCGGAAGCTTCTGGGGACCTGTGTTTGCTGATGTGTAGACACGCGCTTTTCAAAAGCGGGAATCCCTGTGTGTTAACACTGGACACTAGGCGTCTTCGGGCCGTGTTGTTCAAAGCCTCTCAGAGGCTGAGAGGGGTTGGGTCTCACTCAAGGTCATGAGCTGGTCAGTCAGGGTGGAGCTGGCTCCCTGGAATCCCTGTGCACCTTCGAGGTGTGTCAGGTGGCCTCTGGGGTGGTCATTCCCTGGGCCCACCACAGGCCACCGCCAGCAGCAGGGGGCAGAGGCTGCCCTTGGTCTGCAGGTGCTGTCCCCTGCTGCCCCGGCTCACGCTGGGCCACCCTCACCCTCAGCCCTGGCAGTTTGGCCGTGGCCGGGGTCCTGCCCTGGTAGTCATGGTCATTTAATCGCTGGTGTGCAGCCTTCAGCCTGGGTTCCTGCTGTTTAGACCGCCTGATGGGAAGACCGCGCCTTGGCCCTTGGCTGAGGGCAGCCCAGGTCACAGGACTGGACTTGGGTGATGCTCAGAGGACCAGCCTCACAGCTATGGGACCGTCGCTGTGCCGGGATCGCGGGCTCACCTGAACCTGCTGCTGGGTCTGGGCAGGGACCGGAACGGACCCTGGGTGGCTTGTGCTAGGGGCGCGGGAGTGTCCCCAGCACGACTGCCCCTACCCTGCCAGGCCCCCTTGTGCCAGGGCTCAGCGGGGGGACCTCACCTCTGCCCACAGTCTGACTCCTGACTTTTGGGACGCGACCCTGGGGGGTTCCTGCACACGGGCGCGCAGAGCCAGGGAGCATGGCAGCCCCTATCCAGCAGGGCTTCTGTGGTCCTGGTCACAAGTGCCCTGCATGAGTCCATTAGCCACCACCTTGCGTGGGGGGACCTGCTGTCTCCCTTTCTTGTGGACAAGTCCATGGGCACAGGAAGGACGTGCAGGGGTCTCTGTGTGCCTCCCGCCCCCACTGGGGGTCCCAGCGTCCACTGCGCAGTTTGGAAGGGAGGGTCCAGACCAACGCGCATTTCCATCTTGCCTCTGCCACCTGCAAGCTCCTTGTCCTCAGGTGTCATCTCTGGGACCCTGTGTCTTGTCCTCAGTAATGGGGAAGACCAGGCCCTCCTCCTCCCAGGAGCAAACGAGGTCCTGTTTGTGGACGTGACTCGGCACCCAGATGGCCACGAGCCCAGGTGCCAGAGTGGCAGGTCCTCCAGGGACCCCCGAGCTGGGATTTCATACCCTTAATGATCTGTCTTTGATTTGTGCTTTTGAGGGACAGTGGGCCTGCTGGGACATGGTGCCTGGGCTCCCACGTGGTCCTGCCACCCGGCTGGGCCCCCCCGGAGTCCCAGGGGGGTGGATGTCTTCGAGGCCGTGATGACTCTGCCTGGACCTCCTACCCAGAGACCAGCATGAAATACCATAAAAAACACTGTACTGGGCGGGGGAAGGGGGTGGGGGGAGACTGCAGGAGAAGGGAGAAAAGCCTCTTTCCTGCCCTTTGCACAAAGGCCCCGCTTGGCTTCCCCTAGGTCCCACGGACCGTCCATGGGCCCGGGTTGGCAGCCTCAGCTCGGAATCTGGGAGGTGGGAGAGGTGACGGTGTTGTGGAGATGGGTGTCGTGTGAGCAGGGACACGTCCAGTGTGGCAGCTGCCCAGTGGGTGGGCTCAGCAGCCGCGATGGCTTTGGGGGCAGTCAGGCCATGTGTGGTCGGCTCCCCGCAGGACCGTGAGCCCTAAGCAGCCCCCTCAGAGGCCCCTCCCGGATGCAGGGGATGGTCACTTCCGGGACCTTCCAGGACCGTGAGTGACATTTGACTGCATGGGTTGTAAATGAAAGAAGTAAAACTCACCCATGATCTCACCCCGTGAGACCACAGCTGCAGCATCGTGTATGTGGTGGTAAAATTTATGGCCCCGAAGAATAAATTCTCGACAGTGAGAAACAGGGGTTAAACACCCAGGTGACAAATAGTCTAAAATAAGACTCAGAGCTGGGGGGGTGGGGAGGGGCACGACGGGCTGCCACACAGTTCAGGGCCCCGTGTGTGGCCCCTGGGACTTTGTCAACATCTGGGGACAGCTCGGTGGTCACAGCCCAGGGGGTGCGTCTGGCATCTGTGGGTGGGACCAGGGTGCTCGGCCAGAGCCCAGCCCCGAGGTCCTGGGAGGGAGGAGAGAGCCGACATCGTCTCTGAGGAGACTGTGGGCAGCTGCCTGGGGTGGGAGGTGGTGGATAATACATACTGTCTCCACGTTCTCTTAAGGCAGCCCTGGGGGTACGGCTGTAGCCAGTTTACAGGAGGACAGAATAAAACCCGAACTCCAAACCCCGGTCTGCAGAGGTGATGCCAGGGGGTCCCGACGGGCCAGTGGGGTTCGGGTTTTGCAGGAGGGCTGCCCGCAGTTTGGGTCCTGTAATCACGGACTCCCACAGACCCCACAGCCTCCTCGGCCCCCGTGGGCTGTGGCACCAAGCCCCGCTTTCCCGCAGACCTTGCTCGTCGTTCTCACCCTTCCTGGCTTTTCCTGGCTCTGCTCTGGCCCCGTGTCCCGGCTGGTCAGGGGCCCCAAGCCCCCGCTCTGGCCTGTGTCTGCAGCCCAGACCCCTGCCCTGCAGTCACGGTCGCCTGGCGCCCTTATGCCCCGAGACACGGACGGCTTCCCTGGTGAACCTGTTATGGGGGCTCCCCCCAGCAAAGTGGGGGCCCTGGGCTTCTCTGGTCTGGAGCACGGCGGGGCCCGGCCTGTATCCCTGGCCCTTGTCCATCAGGGAGCGTGTGGAAGGGCAGGTGAAGAAAGCAGAGGCAGCCGTCTACACAGCAGACGCACCGCTGTCAGGAATTGGCTTCCTGGGTGGACGGCGCAGACCAAGCTGCAGCTGAGGAGCCCTTGCTGGCTCTGCCCTGAAGTGACGGGCCCTCCCATAGCGTCAGCCGCGGCCCCGTGATCCTTGCGTCACTGAGGACGGGGTCTGGTTCCTCGGCCGCTTCTGTTCAGAAGTGAGGCTCCCGTTGCATGGCTGGCGTGGCCGTGGCTGCCTCCTGTGCTTCCCGTGGCCGTTCCTCTTCCCCGTGGTGCAGCTGCGCCTGAGGCCCACGGTCTCCATCTGTGCCCGCGAGTGGGGCAGGTCCTCCGTCTCGGTTCCCGCACTCCCGGATGCCTGCAGTTTCTGTCTCGCAAGGCTCCCCCCCTCGCTCCCCCCGCCCTCCTCCTCAAGTCCGGTTCTTTGATCAACTGTATGGCGGGGCTGAGCCTGCAGATCCTCCAGCGGCGCCCCCACGGCCTTCAAACGTGCCGATGTTGATGCTCAGAAGACGTTCTGAATGTGAGAATTGGAATATTCTACGTCCAGGAAAACGTCAGAAGGCCGTTCACAGAGGGCCAGAATTTCCACCTCACCCCAACCTGCCGTGAGCATTTTCAAACAAGGAGAGAAGATGAAAGAAAAATCTGGTAAAGGCCTGTGTCTTCATCACTTGTATTCAGATTCAATTCATTTTGCCACGCTTGCTTTTCCTTTTCAGCCTGTCGGTCTGTCTGTCCACCTTGGATGAACCATGAAATGAAACTTTAATTCTGCAGACGTCCTGTTCCCTCTGCCCCAGATGAGCCAGCGTCTCTGAGGAACAAGGGAGTATAACACCATCAGCCCACTAAGAACCAGCAAGAACTTCCTAATATTGTCAATATCGGAACAGTAGCGAACATCTGGTCCAGGAAGTGGGATTTCCCCGCTTGTCCCTTAAAAATCTTCTTGTGGGTTTTGTTAAAACGCGGTTCATTCGTTGCTTTTCCTTATTATGCGGCTCTGGTCGCTCTGATCCAGGCCAGGGCTTCTCAATAGCACTGCTGCTTCTCAGCTGTGCAGGTAAACATCTGGGCTCCACCCCTGCGATGTCAGGCCGCCTGCACTGTCCTAGAGAGACCATGGGGGTGAGACACCCTGTGTGGGACCCCGCTCCAGGGCGTGTCCCCAGCCCTGCTCTCCAAGGCCTCGACCCTCTGATGACACCAGGCCCCTTGTTCTGTAAAAGCCCCGTTCTGGGTTTGTGGGTCATTTCAGTGGTGTCGTTCTCTGAACTGGAGGTGGGGGCCAAACCAAAGGCTTTCTCATGTCCCAGGTAAATAATTTTGGAAGCTTAACTTTTAATATAACATAAATCTTTTTTAAAATTAATTAATTAATTTTTCATTTTTGGCTGCTTTGGGTCTTTGTTGCTGCGCATAGGCTTTCTCTAGTTGCGGCGAGCGGGGGCTACTCTTGGTTGCGGTGCGCAGGCTTCTCATTGCGGTGGCTTCTCTTGTTGCGGAGCACGGGCTCTAGGTGCACGGGCTTCAGTAGTTGTGGCACTCGGGCTCAGTAGTTGTGGCACACGGGCTTAGCTGCTCCGCGGCATGTGGGATCTTCCCGGACCAGGGCTCGAACCCATGTCCCCTGCATTGGCAGGCGGATTCTTAACCACTGCGCCACCAGGGAAGCCCCTGGAAGCTTAACTTTTAAAATACAGCAACGTATGTGACAATTTATGCTCACAGTGAAAATAGCTTTGGGCACATTCCTCACTCATGGGGGAGGGGGGTGGCTGCTGAGGGCGCCCGGTCAGGGTCAGCTCCCTTTGGGCTCGGCAGGGCTGGTGTCTCCTGGACGGGCCAGGCGGGGTCCTCTTCCGTGACTTCCCAGCACCCACCTGGGGAGGTGACACCTGTGTGAACAACACTCCTGGACCTCAGCTGATGTTCCTCCTCTCCTCCTGTTTTCCATGGAAACCAGCTGCAGGCTGTGGGTTATTTGTTTACTTAGAAGAAGAAGTAGGTGTGTGTTTCCCTCAGCTCCGTGCAGTACTGAGATGATCGTGTTCACTTTCTAAAAAGCGTTTGCAGGCCTGGCGGCAGTTGGGACCCTCAGGGCATCACCTGGACTCTGAGGTTGCTTGAGCCTCAGGTACTTTGGGACTGAAAGTGTGAGGATAGAGGGCTCGCCCCCCTGCTGCAGTCCCCCTCGGCATCAGATGCTATTCCTGGGCTCGGTGGGGCGTCGTAACCACGGTCCTGACCCAGGGGCTTTGTGGTCACTGCGTGTGCTGACCCCGCTTTAGCCCCGAGCTTGCCTTGGGTGAGGAAGGTCATCTATGTTTGGTTGTGTGTGAGCCCTCGGAGCCAGGGCAGAACCATCCTGGATCATTAGGAGGGAAGGGTGGGGGGCTGAGTGCGCTGAGAACGGAGCGAGGTGCCGGGTGTGGAGGTCTGAGCGTCGTATCTTATAATTACACCATCGTCCATTGTAAACGGAGAGGTCTGTTTACAGCGGCTCAGTTTGAGAAGCTACAGTTATTATGTCTGGGTCGTTCTGGGGGATGGTAATCATTAGAGTAAGCCGTGTATCTGATTAAATAAAGAATTTGTCTCTAATTTATGCCAATTTAAAGATGTCTCCTGTGTTCTCTTGTCTCTGGGGGAGGGGAGGTAGGTTGCTATGGAGACGGCATAAGAAAAAGTGACAGCAAGAAGGCTCAGCTTCGATTTTGAAAATATTTGTGATGCAGGTAATTATGTATGTAATAATGTGCAGCAGAGTCTTCTGCCTTGCGAACGGGTGTCATGGAATTTTCCAGGGAAACAGTGTTTCCATGAGGAGCAAGGTGCAGTTTGTGGGTTGTTAGGATGTTGTCTTCGTGAACGATAAAGGTGTGATTGTTCCGGGGGGTCGGGGTGGGAGGGGACCAGCTGCCGCAGGAGGTGGTGTGTTGCCTGTAGAATTTGGAAATAAAGCAGGTCTTGTAAGACTCAACTGAGGCTGAATTGCATATGTGATTTTGTCCGTGGCTAAAGTCGGCTTTACTCTGGTTAATCACTGATTTTGATCCATTTTCTTTCGGTCTCTCTTTAATTAAACAGCATCTCACGTTTTGGGGACCCATTTAACAGCTGACACATGCTGTTTCCGTCTGTCCTCATGTCTCCGGCGTTTGGGTAATTTTGCTCTGGTTTGGAATTCTGTCTTTTGCTCGTGTGCAGGGGAGAATACTCCCCAAACCCAGCCCCAGTTTTGGGATTCTGATGCAATTTAAGAGAAGAGGGAGCTTCAGTGTGGACCAGTTCAACCCCACAGCTCAGTGAACGTTTACTGAACGCCTGTGCCGGGCACTGAAGGCCGTCTCCGTGGGGCTCACACTCCAGGTCCAAGGTCCCAGGGACACGAGGTCACTGCCCGGGGTCGGGGTGGGGAGTGCCCGCCAGCACAGCCAGCTCCGAGCCTGGGTTTTGTTTACCATCTTTATTACTGGTGCTGGAAGTACTGTAAAGAGCGATTTAATGAAATTCACAGGTGGCGCCACATCAGGAGGAAACGCGGCAGGAAGTAGCGAGGCCTGGCCACCCTGCTTGGGGTCGGGGACAGGCGTTAGGAGAGCAGGGGCCGTCGGCGGAGGCGGGTGAGCTGCGAGCACGGCAGCATGGAACGCGTTAAAGGGACAGAGTGGACTCTGCAATGGCCCCTTCTGTGCCTCTGCCTGAAGCCTGAACCAGGGCCCCTGGATTCAAGACATAACTCGCCGACACTTGCTCTGGGCATCGGCTGGCTCCAGATTCCAGGGGAGGGGCTGAACCCTGCGGGTACATGGGAGGGTTCCACGTGCGGTGAACGGGCTGCTTGCAGCGGCCGTGGTGATGCCCAGAATCCTGCCCGACAGCCGGCTGGTCAGGGTCCCAGGCCTCTTGGAGGAGGGACTGGAGGACGAGTCCGGTTTCCTGTGTGTCTCTTCCTCTGAGGAGCGGCCAGCCTGCCTCTGCTGAGGGCCTCGCCAGAGGACCCGTCCCCGCCGGCTCCCAGGTCCCTGCCCGCTCCCGGCTCTCCACCGGCTGGGAGGTGGGTTCTTGCCTGTGATGCTGGGTCCCCTGTGCGTCCCCCTGCGTACCTCTCACGGAAGACATGGCACAGTTGTTTCAAGGATGCAGGGCGAGCTGGAACTCACCCCGTGTGCACCTTCTTCTGAAACGGGATGTTAGGGACCCCGGGGCGCATGTGGGGTGTGGTCCACTCAGAGCTGCGGATGTGTTCTTGGCTCCTTTCTTGCCAGGGCCAGGAGGTCACAGGGCGTCCAAGCCAGTGACCGCGTGCCCCTTTCCCAGGGCTTGCTAACGTCCCCGCCTCTGGCTTCACGGTCCTACGTGGTCGTGGGGAGAGATGCCAACTGGTTAATCCCAGGCCAAGTGTGTCAGCAGCTTCCCACATGGCTGCTTCAGCCCCGAATGTGGAGGAAAGGTGGTTCTAGGAACCCAGCCAGCACACCGTTTACCGGCCCCGTCACCCCCTTGAATCTGGGGCTGGAGGCCATGCTCTGCGTGAAGGTGGTCAGGCCTACATAGCAGAGGAGGAAGCTGGGCCCCAGGAGAGCAGATGTCCTGAGCACAGCCTCACATCCGCCCCAGCTGGGCTGTCGAGAGGAGAAAGGGCAGAAGTGGACCCTGAAGCCTGGGGGAGGGGGCGGAGCTCCAGCATGGGTGCTGCCCGAGCCTCGGCCACAGACTCGCCGGGCCCCCTGCTCCAGGCGGGCGTCCTCCCCTGTGGCGACGGTGGGCAGAGATGTGCGGTCACGCGCCTACCTGATTCTCTGCTAGGACTTGATATAAGTTGAAATTGTGGTGAAACACACATAACATAAATTTTACCATGTTAACCATTGTTGAGTGTCGGGTTCAGTGGCATTGAGCACATTCGCGTCCTTGTGCAGCCATCACCACCGTCATCTGCAGAACCTTCTCATCCTTCCAAGCTGAAGCTCTGTCCCCGGTAAACACTCACTCCTTCCCCCTCCCTCAGCCGCCAGGCCCCACCATCTACTTTCTGTCTCTGTGGAGTTGATTCCTCTGGGGACGTCACATGAGTGGAATCACACAGTATTTGTCTTCTTGTGTCTGGCTTATGTCACTGAGCACAATGTCCTCAAGGCTCATCCGTGTTGTAGCAGGTGTCAGAATGTCCTTCCTTTTCAAGACTGAAAAATATTCTGTGGTGTGGATGGACCACATTTCACTTATCCATCATCCGTCGCTGGGTTGCTTTTGCAAACATTTTTGTAGACTATTCTGGGAGCAGTCACTCAGTACAATTCTGGGTTTCCTTGAAGCTTTGAGCACGTTTTATTCTTTTTTTAGTGTACGGCATGTCCTTGGAGAACCGGGTGGCCCCGCCTGTAGATGCAGAGCTGGGGCTGCGGGTATCACACGGAGAGCTGGGTGGCAGCCCCAGCTCCCATGAGAATGTTACCTGCTTGTCCCGGGTCACGGCCTGTCCTCCAGGCCAAGCTGCGTCTAGGTGTCCCTGGTCTTGTCATTAGTCTGCTCTGCCAGTTTCTTTGTCCAGCTGAAGGTTGATGGCCAGGATAGAGAAATGGGCTTATTCCCATCTCACTGGGAGAGGAAGTCACCTTGGCCTTCCCCAAGCCCTGAGCATCTTTAGAATGTCCACCTCAGGGCAGTTTACTCTGACCTCCCGCATTGTGCATGTTTGGTGGACAGAACGAGAGCAGAGGCCTAAGGGGGAGTGAAATGGACCAACAGCAGGAGGAAGCCGATATTCCAGGCCTTTTGGGGAGCAGGCCTGTATTTTAACACCAAATAACCACGGCATAGCAGTTGACGCAGATGACTGCCCCGCTGTGTGCAGTTAATGCCAGCCTGTCCCGCGGTGGGGCAGGCGGGGCCCTTTTACCGGCCCAGCCATGGGGCTGGGCCTCAGTGCTTGTGCCTCCGGGCTGTGGGTTGGACCCAGCAGGGCTGGTGTGTCACGCCCGATGGTCTGGGCAGCAAATGCAGAGGTGGCTTTAAGAGAAAAGCCTCTGTCTTTGGAAGAGAACAGGGACCTTTAGCAAATAGGCCCCAAACCTCTCGACCTGGGCTGCCTCTCTGTGGAGCCGGGACCCCTATTGTTCCCACTCCCACCCCCGGGTTTCTGATGCCACAGGTCTGGGCAGGGCCTCACCAGAACCTGCATTTCTGACAAGGGCCAGGGACCCTTCCATGTGTGTTGGCGCTGTCATGTGTGTTGTCCCTCCTCCTGAACAGGGACCACTGGTCTAGACCCATCCCTCCTTTACAGATGGAGGAGCTAAGCCCAGGGTGGCAGGGCCTCCCCGGGGTGCAGGGTGAGCCCCAGAGCTGGAGAAGGGTCAGGCTCCGACTCCAGGCCAGGGCTTCTCTCTTGACCCACGGCGAGCAGGGTACAGAGCGCCAGCCTGGCCCACTGCCAAGCACCGAGGAGGTGACCGGGCCTCGGGGAGGGCTCGACTCACCGTGGACATCCGTCCAGGTCTTGGTCCCCACTCGCCACCTGCGATGTTATTGTCGCATTAGAGTTCTCAGAGCTGTCGCGTGTGCCCAGTTTGCCCTCGGGACACTTCCGTTGGCGCTAATGGGCTGGGAGGCAGCCCCACCGTGGATGCAAGAAGACAGAGGTCGGGAAGCTGGTTGGGGGGAGCCGGGCGCGTCCAGAGCTGACCCCATGCCAGCGCCTCTTCTAACCCCTCATCGCCCGGCCTCACTTGGGCTCTTCCGCCACCGTCTTGGTCTCCCAGGCTTTCTCAGTGCCCCTGCTGCCCATCCCTGGTCATGCTTCTCAGCATGTGACATGCACGACAGTGTGGGGACGGGTGATAGCGGGGCGGGTGAGGGGTGATGGCGCCGTCATCCTTTTGGGTGGGGAGGGGCTGTGGGCTGACCTCTTCAGACCCCCGTGAGCTTCACCCTGTTTACTCCACCAGAACCAGGTGGAGCGCTGCCTTCTCTCTGGCGTCTGAGCTCGTGGACGGCCGTCTCTTCCTTTCTCTTCTGATTTTACACCCTTTATGGGGACTGGCCCTTCCTTCTTGGTTGGGGTGCTATTTGAGGCTCAAGTCCTCATGTAACTCACCTGGATTTGGATGGTTTCTACTTGATTGTCCGTGAGGAGTCCCACCCCTCGTGCCAAGCATCACCTGTAGCAGGGGTGGGGCTCTATCGCCTGGAGAATCAGAGGGTCTTGGGCTTTCTCAAGCACATCCAGCAGTCTCTACCAGACTTTTGTTTTGATCAGTATTTGGTTTCAGTTCAGTATATTTTCCAAAGCATCTTGTATAAGTACATAGTTTTCACCTCTTCATTTTACCAAGTAGAACGTTAAAAAAAATTTCACCATCATTTGTTTATTTATTTATTTTTGGCTGCGTTGGGTCTTTGTTGCTTCACTCGGGCTTTCTCTAGTTGCAGTGAGCAGGGGCTACTCTTCATTGCGGTGCGCAGGCTTCTCATTGCAGTGACTTCTCTTGTTGCGGAGCATGGGCTCTAGGCGCCCGGGCTTCAGTAGTTGTGGCATGCGGGCTCTAGAGCACAGGCTCAGTAGTTGTGGCGCATAGGCTTAGTTCCTTCACGGCATGTGGGATCTTCCCGGACCAGGGCTTGAACCTGGGTCCCCTGCATTGGCAGGCAGATTCTTAACCACTGTGCCACCAGGGAAGTCCCTCACCATCATTTAATAACGAATATTTTAATATCACAAAGTAGAAAGTATAGCCATTTCTATTTAACAAAGTAATGGAAGTTCTAGCCAGAGAAATTAGGCAAGAGAAAGAAATGAGTTATCCACATCAAAAAGAAAGAAGTAATTTATTTATGTCTGCAGATGACATGATCTTATGATAGTAAACCCTAGAGATACCACCAAAAAGTATTTAGAGCTAATAAATGAATTTAGCAAAGTTGAAGAACATAAGATCAACACTCAAAATTCAGTTGTATTTCTGTACATTTGCAATGAACAACCCAAAAAAGAAATTCAGAAAACAATCCTATTTACAACAGCATCAAAAAGAGTAAAATACTTAAGAATAGATTTAACCAAGGAAGTAAAAGACTTGCCCACTGAAAACTACAAAACATTTCTGAGAGAAATAGATGGAAAGTCATTGCTTGTTCATAGATTGGAAAACTTAATATTTTTTAAGATGACAATACTTCCCAAAGTGATCTACAGATTCAACACAATCACTATCAAAATCCCAATGGTGGGCTTCCCTGGTGGTGCAGTGGTTGAGAATCTGCCTGCCAATGCAGGGGACACAGGTTCGAGCCCCGGTCTGGGAAGATCCCACATGCCGCAGAGCAACTGGGCCCGTGAGCCACAGTTACTGAGCCTGCGCGTCTGGAGCCTGTGCTCCACAACAAGAGAAGCCGCGATAGTGAGAGTCCCATGCACCGCGATGAAGAGTGGCCCCCGCTTGCCACAACTAGAGAAAGCCCTCGCACAGAAACGAAGACCCAACACAGCCATAAATAAATAAATAAATAAATAAAAATAAAATGACTAATATCCTAAAAAAAAAAAAAAATTCCAATGGTGTTTCTTTACAGAAATAGAAAAGGCCGTCCTAAAATTCATGTGGACTCTCAAGGGATCCTGAATAGCAAAAATCAATCTTGAAAAAGAAGAACAAAGTTGGAAGACTCACTTATAGATTTCAAAACATATCACAAGGCTACAGAAGTGAAAACAGTATGTGTACTGGCCCAAGAAGAGACGATGGACCAATGGACCAGAACAGAAAGTCCAGGAGTAAACTCACACATGTGTGGTTAATTGATCTTCAACAAGACCATTCAGTGAGGAAGGGACAGTCTTTTCAACAAATGGTGCTTGGGAAGCTGGAACCACATGCAAAAGAAGGAAGCCAGACCCTTACCTCACACCACATACAAAAATTAGCTCACACTGGATCAGACACCTAAATGTAAGAGCTAAACCGAAACATAAGAGTTTTATAAAACACTAAGAAGAAAACACAGGTGAAAATCTTCACGATCTTGGATTAGGCAATAATTTTTTAAGTATGACACCAAAAGCACAGGCAAAAAAAGAAAAAATAGATAAATTGGACTTTATCAAAATTAAAAACTTATGTGCATCAAAGGACGCTGTAAAGAGAGTAAAAGGACAGCCCACAGAATGGGAGGACTATTACAAATCATATATCATATATCTGATAAAGGAATAATATCCTGAGTATAAAAAAGACCTCCTACAGCTCAACAACAAAAAAACAAACAAGCCAATTAAAAAATGGGCAAAGAATTTAAGTAAACATCTCTCCAAAGAAGATACACAAATGGCCAATAGGCACATGAAAAGATGTTCAATATCACTAATCATTAGGGAAATGCAAATCGAACTACAATCAGATAGTACCTCACACCCATTAGGATGGCTACTATCAAAAAAACAGAAAATAACAAATGTTGAGGATGTGGAGAAATTGGAACCCTTGTGTACTGTTGGTGGGAATGAAAAATGGTACAATTGCTGTGGAAAACAGTGTAGAGGTTCCTCAAAAAAGTAAACGTTGAATTACCATATGATCCAGCCATTATTCCACTTTTGCGTATATATGCAGGGTCTGAACGCAGGGACTTGAAGAGACATTTGCACACCCATGTTCACAGCAACATTATTTACAACAGCTAAAACGTGGAGCAGCCCAAGTGTCCATCAGTGGACGAATGGATAAGCTAAATGTGGTCCATCCATACAGTGGGATATTACTCAGCCTTAAAAAGGAACTAAATGCTGAGACATGATACAACATGGATGAACCTTGAGGACATTATGCTGAGTGAAATAAACCAGTCACAAAAGGACAAATATTGTATGAGGCCCAGAGTCGTCAAATTCATACAGACAGAAGGTAGAATAGAAGTTACTAGAGGCACGGGAGAGGGAGGGGGAGTTATCATTTAAGGGGCACAAAGTCGTTAGGGAGGATGGAAAGTTCTGGAACAGTGGTGATGCTTACACAACAGTGTGGATGTACTTAATGCCACTGAACCGTGACTGAAGATGGTTAAAATGGTCAGTTTTATGTTATATATATTTTGCCACAGTAAAAACGTTAAGTAGAAAGCTCAGCTGTTTCCGACAAAGGGCACTAAGCAACCATATACATATGAGTACGTTATAAATAGAAGAAAGAAGGCGTTAATTACGACGGAGACAAATTTCAAGATAAAACCTTAAGTCAACATGTGCAGCTGCTTTCTTGACGTGAGATTCTCAGCTGCGGGTCCGTGGTGGTTGTTCAGGGTTAACCAAAGCCGGGTCGAGTCATCTGCCTGGAGAGGTGTGGACCCTCTTCCCTCCTCACATCCCACGTGGACTGGCCAGAGCTCGGGGAGAAATGGGACAGAAGGGGGCAGGAGTTGGTCGGGCCCCGGACCAGCGTCAGGTGGTGACTGTGAGGGGCTGCCCATCTCACCGCCTGCTGGGGTCTGAGCAGGAGTCGGCTCTCGGCCGCTGTCCCCGCTGCGGCTCCCGCGTGGGGCCGGGTGCGTGCTATGTGTGAGCCAGCGTGTGCGGCCCGAGTGCAGCAGGGGCTCTGGCAGCCGGAGAAGAGGCGGCTTGGCCTCCGCTCCCAAAACCCCAGCGCCAGCTGGGCCCATTGCTGCAGGTGCCAGCATCCCAGTGTGTCTGTGAAACTGGATGATTTGCCTCAAGACTTTTCCGTCTGCTAAAACACAAAACAAAACAAAGAGCATAGCGAATAATGCACATTTCCCAATTTTCAGCAGGAAGTTTGTTTTCCTGCCACCACATGGCACCCCCAAAGCCTTCTGAGTGTGTCCCCTGCTGGGTCGGCCAGCGTCCCGTGACGCTCCGTGTACCATCTCCGGGCTGAGCTGCGGTGCTTTCCCAGACCTGAGAGGCGTCAGAAGCTGCGGAGCTGCTGGCTTTGACTGAGTCCTGGAAGAGCTCGATTCCCAGATTATTTCAGGTCAGCCTCCGGGTCAGCAGCCGGATGGAAGCTGTCAGGATTCTTTCCTCTCAACCACCTGTAGTGGGATCTCCGGAGATGAGACGAGTGGCCACCCACTTAGCTGCCCACTTCAGAGGCCTCGTGGGCAGGACCCAGCGTGGCGGCCGCTTCGTGCTGCCCTCACCACCCGCCTGCCCGCACGACTGCGTTCCCTGTAACCGTGTGCACGTGTGGTCTCTCTGGGCACACGTGTGTTAGTGCAAGAAGCGATATTAAAATGCCAGCTTGGCTCAGAAAGGGACAGAATTTCAGAGCGGGAACCGGCCCAGCCCCTCGTTTTACACAGAGAGAACCGAGGCCCAAGCCCACTGAGCCCCGGACGGAGTGTGTGGCGCGGGGCAGGCGTAGCTGTGGGGCGTGAGCTTTGCTGGGGTAGCTGCTCAGATGCATCAAAGTCAGATTTTCACAGCAAACCAAGGCTGGCGCGGTGTTACCACGGGAGCCCTAGAGCTTGTCGTAGGTGAGCGCTGTAGGTGTGGCTGTAGGTTTTGGACTGTCCCCTGAGCCTAATCCTTTTAAGCAGCAGTTTCTCCTGGTGTGAAGGGAGCGGGGAGCACGTCAGCGCAGACGCAGGCGCCGGGCCAGCCCTGGCCACGGGCCCCGTGTGGCTCCTGAGCCATGAGATGTGGCTCCTGTGACTTTAGGAACTGGATTTTAATCGATTACAGTCGAAGCTGACACATCTACTACTCAAGTGGACAGTTAGGGAATTATAACACAGTCTTGCTTTGTTTCACCTTTTAAAAAAATTTTTGTTTAATCTAATACTGAAAACAGTTTTGTGGATTTGCAGGAAAGACTGGGTCTGGAAGAAGGTAGTGGCCGAGCCCGGACGTTCTTACCACCCTTCTGGTGGCGGGCGGGACTGGGGGTCGGCAGAGGAGCCACTGGACCCTCTGGCCTCAGTTCCCAGCGTGTGGAGTGAGGCTCTAAGGCTCCTCCTAGTCTGGGATTCTGCCCCGGCCCCTTGGTGGCTGCCAGCGTTTCGAAGAGCTGTATTTTAATAGGAGAACAACACTCGGAGGCCGGGCTGGGCGGGTGGTGGACAGCCCAGTGGGAGGACAGACCCGGAAGAGTGAGGACGGTTTCACACTGCAGGTTTCTGGACTCCACCCAGGCCCCTCCCCAGGCAGGAAACCTGTATTTTAACAAGTTTCCCAGCAATTCTTATACAAACCACCCTCCCGCTGGACCGTGAGAGCCACCCGCCTGGCTGGTGCCAGAGCTCAGGGTGTGGACAGAGGCCGGTCTCCCATGTGGATCACCCCAAGCCCCTCTCTAGGACCAGCCAGACTGGCAGCTCAGCTCCCTTTCTGCTTGAATTCAGAAAATCGGAGGTTGCTTCCCTTTCCTGTAAATATTCAGGCAGGGATGAGAGCAGTTCCACGCACTTGTCCTTGACCTAACGTTTGTGTTTATTTCTTGGCTTCAGGTTTGCTTCTGAAGAGACCCTGCCCTGACCTCCTGTGGTTGGAACCAGCACAGGGAATGTGGTTGTGATGTTAGAATGTCACCTGTCATGAGAAGCAGGCCTGACCCTGGACCCTCGTGCCCCGCTGGTCTTGTCCTTTTCGACTCAGGCCAAACCCCTGTCTTATCTCTGGGTGGGGGGACGAGGGGGCGCTGTCGTCTGCCTCCCGGGTGACAACCCAGCTTCCAGGCCTGTTATCAACGTCTGCGGAGATGAGCTCCTTTGTATCGTATTTATTTATTTACAGCTGATGTCAGAGCAGGCAGGTGAGGATCACTGAGCTTGTTTAGATGTGATCACCAGTTGACGCACATGTAGTTATGGAAACTGACACCAAGGACCTGGCCGCACGGGAGACATGGCAGCGGCTAAGCCTCCCGACCTCCCGAGACACTCAGCAAACCAGCTGCAGCCGCGGCCCCTGCCAGGCCCTCCTCGGTTCCACCTCTTACTGTCCTTCCGGGAGGGGCTCTCTCAGCCCCTCCTCACTTCTGTGTGAATCACTGCTCTTGCTTCATCTCCCCTCTTGCTTCTCTTCACTCGGAAACTCAGTTCAGTCCTGGGCGCTGGTGGGGTTTCCCGTGTGAAGGCGTGATGTTGGCTCCTGGGGACACGCAGATACACATGGCGGGGTTTATGCGCCAAGGAGTTTCTGTCCCAGCAAGAGAAATACTTGCCTATAGAACCAAGGTCCTCATGGTTGCAAGAGACAGAAACCCTGACTTGAACCAGTGCACACGAGGAGGGAGAGAAAGGGGTGTTAGTTGCTCAGGTGTCGGGCCGTCCAGGGTCGATGGCGTCTCCTGGGGCCAGACTCACCACCCAGAGGTGCCCTCACAACCTGCATTCTTCCGGAGCTGGGTCTCCAGGTGACTGGCAGCTCCAGGGTCACACCTGTGGGAGGGGATGACGTGGGCCTCCGTCCTGTTCCTGGAAGGCTTTCCTGTCTTTTCTGCCATATCTGCAGAGCACGAGGTGCATCTGGTGGTTGTGTGAGCCGGTCATGTGGCTGCAGCTTAGATTTCGGTCCTGGGGTCCCTCGGGAAGCCGAGGGGATCCTGCCCAGGCCTTGGGGTGAAGGTCGGGGAGGAGGGGGTGGCGAGTGAATGTGGGCGGGTGGTCCAGGCACCTCTTACCCTTGATACGTGAAAGGAGTCACAAGGCCAGCCAAGATCAAGTGCCGTGGAGGCGCTGGGACGTGGACGGAGTCACTAGGGGAAGCTGGGCTGTTCGTGGGCGTCCTGGCCTGACTGGTCCCTGACCTCATCTGTACCTGTCTCCTGGGGAAGCCACTGCATGGGGGTCATCTGTGTGTGGAGGACTGCCCTCCCCTGGCTCCCGGCCTCCCCTCCTGTGCCCCGCCTGCCACATCGTCCGCTCTTGTGCCCATGTCAGGATTCTACAAGCCCATCCAGGTCCAGCTCAACTTCCCTTCTTCTGGGAGGACCCCCGCCCCGGCTGGCAGGACCGGACGCCCCCTCCCCTGAACGAGTGAGCCAGCAGCCCTGGTCTGTATCTGTGCCCTGGATTCCTGGGGCTTCCGCAGACGGCGGCCTGGCCCTGGCACTGGAGCCTCTGATACTGTGTCGGGGCCATCCTGGCTCAGGGGTGGGCATGTGCGTCGCTGTGTGTCTGGCGTGGAACCTGGTTCTCTCGTGATACGTACAGACGGTCCAGTGAGATTTTCACCCTGCGGGTCATGCACCTGCCGCGTCTGGCAAATGTTGTGCCGATCGCCTGTTACACCGTCAAAATTCTGTCCCGGGGATGTGCCTGCTGGCAGGTGTCACCCTGTGCATGTCTGTCCCCCTGGGGCTCTCATTGTCTCATCAGTGAGCAGGTGCAGTCAACTGCCTGGTAGAGGAGCCTCTGTTACCCGGAGGATGTTGGGGACCAGTTCTGTCTCCACCCTTGCCTTTTTACTTTAGGATGTCTGTGCCTGCATCCCATACGCCCCACGTCCCGCTTCCCCTCTTGCTAACCCCTTCCCTCTGTGGTGCCCTGGGTGCATTATTATTAAGTAACCTCCGCACTCTGTTCCAGTTTCCTGAAAGTCCCCTTTCTGTCCCAGGGCCCCGCCTAGGATGCACATCACACCGTGCGGAGCCGTCCTGTCTCCACAGGCTCCTCTGGGCTGTGACAGGTCTCAGGCTCTCCTTGTCTTTGATGACCTGACAGTTCTGAAGGGTGTTGGTCAGGGGTTTTGTAGACTGTCCCGCATTTGGGGTCGTTGGCTGTTTTTCCCATAATTGGGGGGTGGGCTTTGGGAGGAAGACGACAGAGGTGACCGCCCTTCTCATCACATGAGATCAAGGGCACCTGCTAGCCTCCTTTTGCTTGTTTCTCTGGCTATCTGTGTATTTTTATTGTGGTAAAATATACACGTGCACATTTACCGTTTTAACCATTTTTCAGTGCGCGGCCCAGTGGCATTAAGTACGTTCACATCGTTGTGCAACCATCCCCCCCATCATCCCCAGAACTTTTTTGTCTTGTAAAACTGAAGCTCTGTCCCACTAAACACTCCCTCCCCGTCCCTCCCCTGCCTCTGCCCCCACCATCCTACTTTCCATCTCTATGGATTGGACTGTTCGGGGGCTTTAATATGGGTTTTGTTATGACTCAGGCATGGTGAGGCCGACAGATCAAGAGACGGCTGAGAATACAGGCTGTTGCTCACAGACCCCAGAGGAGGGGGCACAGCAAGGTGGGGGTCACACGGGGAAGCACCAGGGCTGGGCGGGGGCAGGGGGAGTGGGGGGCTGTGAGCCGGGGCCTTGTTGTAGTTCCAGGGAAGGAGCGGGCTCAGCATTGGCTCTGGGGTGCAGGGGCTGTCCCAGGTCACCTGGTCCTGGCCCCAGGTCATGAGGGCAGGGGCGGGTGGCCCAAGTGTGAGGCCCCATGGAGGCGGGGGTGTTTGGGGTGTGGATGGGGGCCGGTGGGTTTGCGTTTGAAAGGCCCTCTCGTGGCCTGTCGTGTACTCACTCCAGACTGGGCAGCGCTGGGCAGGGCCGTCCCTGCAGGGTCAGCAAGGCCCCGGATGCCAGAGCATCGGATGCAGAATAAGACGTGCCCATCCGTGTAGGACCCCTCACATGTGGAATCACACAGGATTTGGGCTCTGCTGGCCTCTAGGTTCATCCTTGTTGCAGCAGGTGTCAGGATTTCTCTCCTTTCTAGGGCTGAGTCATGTTCCGTTTTATGTACATAACACACATTTTGTTTATCCATTAACTATATTTATTTTTATTTATTTGTTTAAATTTTATCTATTTAATTTTTGGCTGCATTGGGTCTTCGTTGCGGTGCACAGGCTTCTCATTGCGGCGGCTTCTCTTGTTGCAGAGCATGGGCTCTAGGCGCGCAGGCTTCAGTAGTTGTGGCTCGTGGGCTCTAGAGCGCAGGCTCAGTAGTTGTGGCGCACGGGCTTAGTTGCTCCGCGGCATGTGGGATCTTCCTGGACCAGGGCTCGAACCCGTGTCCCCCGGATTGGCAGGTGGATTCTTAACCACTGTGCCACCAGGGAAGCCCCATATTTATTTTTAAAGGAGATAAAAATAAATGTTTTTTATTTTTAAGGGGTCCCTTTGGGCCCCTCCCGTGTGGCTCAGGCAGGAGGGCAGGTCGCTCGTGTAGGAGATGGGCTGACCGCGAGAGGCCCTGCGTGGTCCCCACGGCAGCATTCCGAGGGGCAGGCTCCTGGGAGCGAGCGTGGAGGGCTGCAGGCACTGTCACTGGAGCGGTTACTCCTTGTCTCCTTTCTGCTCTACCTGCTGCTCTTTCTCTCACAGCGAGAGGAGTGGTGGGGGCAGGTGGAGGCCCGGCACCCCGGCGACGTTCTGATGAGCTTGTGACGGTACAGAGAGCTCCTGGGAGAAGTCAGCCCCGTGCCCCCCGATCGCGGGGAAGTCAGGGCAGTGAGCAGCCTCGCCACCCCCGCACCCCTGCGTCGTGGCTTGCGGGCCTTTCTCTTCTTGTGGCGACCGGCTCTCCCCCATTTGCAAGGTGCAGCTCGAATTCTTTTTGCAGAAACATCTACAGGAGTGAACGTCAGCATCGGTTCATAGGTTTTGCTGGGGATTCTGCTGTTTCTTACTCAGTGATGGGCTGCTTCTCCCCCTGCCGGTGAACCAGCCCCTTCCCTCTACTCTGAGTTGACATGTGGTGGAGGATGCGTACTAATTTTAACGTTAGCCTAAGTAAGAATGTAATGAGTATTTTTAGTCTGCTTCCAAGTTAAATCTTACCGTGCATTCTGAAGGCAGCTACCGAGTACTGGGACGTATTTATTGTGTTGTCACTCTCTCACTCATGAAACCGGGATAGGAATACGCCATTTGTAAAGACAGCCTTGTTGGGATGGAATTTGCCCACGTAAGGTGTGTGATTTGGTGGTTGTGGTCCCTCACCACGGTCAGCTTTAGAACACGGGTCCTTTTATTGCCGAGTCCCGTCCCACTGTATGAATACACACATTTCATCCACCTGGTCACTAGATAATGCATACCTGAATTGTTCCACTTTTTGACTGTTACAAGTAACACTGCTGTGGCTATTTGTGTGTACGTTCCTACGTGGGCTCTGTTTTCATTGTCTTGGGCGAACACCTAGGATGGGATTGCTGGGTCATGTGGCGCCTCTCCTCTGTTTGGCCATCTGAGGATCAGCCGGACTGTCTCTCGGAGTGGCTGCATCACCTCCCGCCCCCCGGGGTGCCGGGCTTCCAGTTTCTCCACAGCCCCCAACGCGAGGTGTGGCGGCTGCCCTACAGGTATCGATTCTCTAGCCTTGGAAACACTAGAGTTGCTAGAAGGGTCCATACAGGTTCAACTTATGGCTTCACCACCTACTGCCTGGGTAGCCAGGTGAGGTGCTGCATTTTTCTGGACCCTGGTTTGCGTCTGGAGGTAGGATGTCTGTGTCCACCTCGTGCGATGTTTGTGCAGATTGACAGGGACGTGACGTGGCGTGGAGCTTCACGCCTCTTCACATGCAATCGGTGTGAGCCTCTCTCCTGGTCGTGAATGATGCAGCTGTGCGTCTCCCTCTCCTTCCACCCTGCCTTTCCCTCCTGTTGGGAGGGGGTGACCAACCAGCAGTGTGTTTTAGGGAAACGTGGGATCATCCTGGCTGAGCAGAGGTGGGTTACCTCGATATGTCAGTGATGGAAACCAGGAGCTCCAGAGCTGGGCCTGGATTTCCCTGATGATGTTTACAGGGTTATGTGAACACATCTGGCCCCTTATTTTACACCTCAACCTAAGTTAAATTTGGGTTCATTTTAGGTTTTTATTGATTCTCACTTTCAGTTTACAAATCTGTGAGTTTTGACAAATAATTGCAGTTGAGTGACCTGCCCCCGCCCTGCTCCCATCAAGATATAAAACTGCAAGTTCTATCTGCTTCTTTCTTGTCACCCCCCCCCTCAGCCCCTGGGGACCACCGGCCAGTGTTCCTTCCTGTGGTTTGCGTTTTCCGGAACATTGGGTGAAGGGGTTTCCCTGGATCCCAGAGTCAGCCCCTCACCCGGCCCAGCACAGGTGTGGCCAATCCACATCGTCCAGCCTCTTCCCATTGTGGCCTGAGGTCCCGTTGTGTAGACGCATCACACTGAGTCCACTTAACACCCAAGGGAACCGAGTGTTTGCAGATTGGAGCAGTTATTGATAAAGTCACTGCAACACTCACATAACGGATTTTATGTGGATGTAACTTCCCGTCTCACTTGGATAAATATTTTGGAGAAGGATTGCTGGGTCGTAGGGTGAATGTGTGTTTAACTTTATAAGAAATGCCAGATTTTTTCCCAAAGTAGCTATGCAGTAAAATTAACAATATTTTAAGCAGGTGGCTGAAATCTCTGAATCGATTACTGGTTGATTAGTTGATTACTGCTGGTATTTCTAAAGTGACCAGGGTTTTGGTTCTCAGGCTGTTGGCAGGAATGCTGTCAAATGCACATTCCGTGGACAGATTCATGTAGGAAAACTTTAGGTTAAAAAATGTTAAACTCTTTTTTTATTGGAAGACATTTAGTGTCCAAAACTTGTGGCCCTTCAGGAGGAAGGTAAAGTAGACAGTTTTTCTGAATTTATTTGATGACAAATGTCTCACGGAGCCAGTGTCCTTTGGAACCAATTTTGGGAAACGCTGGGCTGGAAAACACAAATCCTTGTCGGTGCTCCTTCCGTTTATCTGAAACATGTCTGCCCCGGCTCTACGGGTGACACACCTCGCCGGCCTTAGTTGGCCAGAACGCTCCGCAGGGCCACACCTGCCTTCCTGGGGACCCGCCCAGGACGTGTGCCTGGGGAGGAGGGGCATCCCCGCACGGCCCCATCCCCCTCTGAGTCCGGAGGGGCTCTGCCCGTGTCCTGGGTCTGAGCTGTGTTTTTGCCGCTCGTCCGCGTGTCTGGAAGCCTCCCTGATGCCTCGGGCCCCAGTTTCTCCTCCTTGGAGGCAGCACTTTAAGCCAGAGCACAGAGTGACCTGGTTCAGAGCGGGTGGGTCCCTCGGAGGTGCTGTCGCCTGTGGTCTCCAAGCACTTTGTAGAGGAGCAGCTTTCTTCAGGTGGAAGTGCACAAGGCACGTCAGGCTGTAAGTGAAAAAACAGTGGTTCTGGGACAGGTGCAGCCGGGGAACCAGGAACACGAGTGTGGTTCCCGCAGCCCCTGACTCTGCCCCCGTGACCTCTGAGGGCCCTTGAGGGTCCAGTCTGAGACCCTAATCATCTCTGACCCTCCTCTGCGGCTGAGCCGGGTGAGTGTGTACCATTCACATCGGGCTCCTGCAGGGTGACAGGTAGGGGACACTGGGCCGCCTGGTCACCTGGAGACGCGGGAACAGGTGCGAGGGCCCTGGCTGGGTGTGGGGGGCACTGCGGCCTCGGGCCTCGAGGCTGTGGCTTGTTGGCTTTTGCTGTTTTGGTGTCAGCAGAGGGAGGTGCATGTCTGCACCAGAGAGATGGCAGATCTGCAGTCCGGGCGTCCCTGAGGGAAGGGGCAGCTTTGCCGGTGACGTTATGACTCTTCCTGTGTGGCCCTTCACTATCCTTGTTCACCTGCACATTCACCCTGTACCTGAGGGTCCCCCCCGCCCCCTTCTGCTCATCCTGGCTGCCCTCTGGACCCCGCAGAACCAGACTGTGTGGAGGAGGGTCCCGGAGGCTGTGGGACTCAGTGTGACCTGCTGTGATGCTGTGACCTGCATTAATCCCACCTAAGCCATAAACCTCTCCAAGATTAGTGGCTTTTTCTGGGGACATTTTTTGAGCTGTAATGGTTCTGTCTGAAAGAAAGACATCTCCTTCTGGGAGTGATAGCCGCTCCCGGTGACAGCCTCGGACCTTCCCTTAACAACTGGCCTCCCCCGGGCAGTCACGGGGCGAAGCCCCAGGAGGTGCCCGGATCCCCCAGTGGAGCCCCTGCCACCCTCTGAGGTTCGTCCCCATCCAGAGGACAGGACCCCTGCTCACACCGTCAGTGTGACCTGTCCCTCTCCGGGCACGGGACCCTGGGCTGCTTTTCCTCGGGAGGAGACGGGAGACCTGCGGGGCATGTTGGGGGTGAACACTGTGCTTCCCTGGCTGTCCCTCTGCCAGGTCTGGTTGAAGACGGCCAGGACCAGGGCTCTGCCCTGTGAGAAGCAGCGCCCCCACTGCCCACACCAGCTCCAGGAGAGGCTCTCGGGGAGATTGGAGGAAACCTTAGAGGTCGGGGCGGGGAAGGGCCTCCTGGCCGCCCGCCTGCCCCTCGTGTCATTTTACGACGTCCTGACGCCCGTGGGGCTGTTTCCTGTTTGCGGCTAGAATCTGATGCGGACGGACTCGTGAGCCTGGGGGGCAGCCCAGTTAGGGGGCTCAGAACTGCAGCCGCCTGGCAGATCCTGAAAGCCTCAGGTCCTGTGCTTTGGCCCCAGGTGAGCCGGCCGGACTGGAGTGGGGGTGGGGTGGATGGGGAGAAGCAGCCCCCAGACACGTGTCAGCCGGCGCGAGGGGGAGACACGAGGGCCCAGAGCACAGGGAGGCCGGGAGAGTCGGCACCCGGCGCAAGTCCCCAGCCTGGGGAGGGAGACAGCGCGGCCAGCTCGACCACACGCAGCAGTAGAACAAGTTAAAAATCCCGTTAATCTACAAGACAAGGTACACACTGGGAAGGATATTTACAGAGCGTAGTTTGATAGTGGATGTTCTTAATATATGGAGAATTTGTTAAAAGCGGTTGTTTAAAACAACCAAAAACCTGATCGTGTAAAACAGCAAAGAACATAAGTAAATAATTCATGATAGAGGAAATGACAATAGTTAATGTTGGAAAACATTTGATCGTGGTAATCTGAAAACGTGGAGAAACGTGTGGTCTAAGAAATTAAAGAGGCGCACATTTGAAAAAACAATAAAATGCTGTTTCTCAGCTGTCAAGTTGACGGGAACGTGAGGAAGAGCAGAGTCTGGAGGAGGCTGTGGTCACGGTCGGCCGTGGGCCCCTGGGACCCGAGTGATGGGCTCAGAGCACTCGAAGCTCCGTGTCTTGGGCCCCGTGGTCACCCTGGGGATCCGCCACCGGAAAATAAGCCTCAAAACAAACACACAGAAACCAAACACCATGTGCACAAAGGTTTCGTTTAGTATCGTGAAAAATAGCCAACAGTGGAGAACAGCTTCCATATTATTAATTAATACCGTAGGTATCTCTAAACTCTCATATATGCAGTGAGTTCAGTGTTATGCATCCAATTTAAGTTGATTTTTACTAAGACTAATTCAGTAGAAAAGTGTTGGCTCTTAAAAAGAAACAGGATACCAAATGGTACATACACGGATATCATCATATTTTTAAAAATCTTACAAACCTCGGCAAGGAGAAAAGGCCAAAAGACGACTGACAGGTAGATTATGGTGCGTTAAAGCAGATTTCTCATTTCTGTGTGTTATGGTTGTGTTATGTATTCTGTTGATAATGATGAAATAAAACCGAGTCTTTAAACCTGTGACTGACAGCTCTGCAGCAGAGCCTCCATACCTGACTTAATAGTGGTGATTGCCTGGGTTCCCCTGGCGTATCCTGTGGTGGCCGCAGAAAAGCTCCTAGTGCCACTCTTGCTTCTCCCTCTCAAGGCAGCCCCCCGCAAGGTAGACAGACTCCCCAGGTAGACAGCCCGCCCAGGTAGACAGCGCCCCCAGGTAGCCCCCCCAGGTAGACAGCCCCCCAGGTAGACAGCCCCCCCAGGTAGACACCCCTCCCCCAGGTAGACAGCATCCCCAGGTAGACACCCCCCAGGTAGACAGCGCCCCCAGGTAGACAGCGTCCCAGGCAGACAGCACCCCCAGGTAGACAGCATCCCCAGGTAGACAGCGCCCCCAGGTAGACAGCGCCCCAGGCAGACAGCACCCCCAGGTAGACAGCGTCCCCAGGTAGACAGCGCCCCGAGGTAGACACCCCCCCCAGGTAGGTAACCTGCAAGCGGTGATTTCACGGGAGGATAGGAGGATAGCGACTGTCAGGTGGGAGTGCCTCCCCCGCTCTCTCCACCTGTGAGCTGCTCACACTTGCCCTGTGTCCCCCTCACTCAGATCCCTGAGGTTTTCTCTCCTCTCTTAGGCCAGATCCTCCCCTGGCCTCTAGGGGCACTGCCTTTATGGGAACTGATCCCTCTCTGGCCTCCTCTCCTACAGGGACTTCTCTCCCCATCTCCAGCCTCACCCACGTCCCCCAAACCCACCCCTCCTTTGACCCAAAGGACTCTATTGAGCATCAGAAGAAGAATTACTAAAGTATATGTTTAAAATAAGCGACCTTAGTCATAAACTCTAAGAATGAGAGGCCTCGTCTAATAAATTAATCAAAATCAGATAACAGTCAATGATGACGAAGAGAATGAGGCCAGTTTGTGTTTCCACAAGTCGAAAAGCAACTTGTCTACATCTGGAAAAGATGCACATCAGCTTTGATCTGGCAATTCCAGCCTGAGAATCTGGTGGGGAAAAGAAAAAAAGGACAAAGATTCATTTGTAAAGAAGTTCATCCCAATAATGAGGCCATTGTAAAGGGTGGAAGGATATTGGAACAGTTAAAGTAAAAAAAAATACAAAATTCTTTGTGTGGTGGGATCCTCCCCATGTTCATTGCCTTACGTGTATGTATGGGGGGAAAAGACTGGAAGGAATATTTTCGGAGCATCTTTTTTGTTTATATATATATATATATTTTTTTTAAGTATTTATTTGGCAACATTGGGTCTTAGTTGCGGTACATGGGATCTCTTCTTTAGTTGCGGCATGCAGGATCTTTAGTTGCAGCATGCAGGATCTTTTAGTTGTGGCATGCGAACTTCTTAGTTGCGGTGTGCAGACTCTTAGTTGCAGCATGCATGCGGGATCTAGTTCCCTGACAAAGAATCGAACCTGGGCCCCCTGCATTGGGAGCATGGAGTCTTAACCACTGGACCACCAGGGAAGTCCCTGTTAATATATTTTTTTTAATTGAAGAAATAGTTTGTTTAAGGATTCCCTCCATCTGGTTAATTAACACGTCCATCTTCTCACATTTTAATCTTTTTTTTTCTGCTGAGAACACTGAAGTTCTACCCTCTTAGCAAATTTCAATTATACGACACAGAGTTGTCACCTATAGTCACCAGGTTTTATATCAGATCCTCAGAATTGAGGGTAATTGAGGGTGGGTAATTGTAGGGAAGTTATTTTTTATTCTTTTGGTCCTAGGCTGCCTGGAATGCTGATGGAAACAATAGTTTCCTTGCACTGAAAATTTAGCAAATCTTCCTTAGCTGTGTTTCTGTTTTCCTTGTACTACTTGAAGGATGTACTATTTACAGACCGAAAAACAATGGATTCTCATCTGAGCAGGAGATGAGGTGTAAGGGGAGCATGAAACATTTCATAAGCGCACACGAGCCACGAGAAAGCTCACGCAAAAGCTTTCCCCAGAAGATGTGCACTTGGTGCTTTTAGGACCAGCTCGGCAGAGCGGCGTGCAGCTGATTTGCCGTGATACGTAAACCTCAGGCAGTATTAAGAAAATAAATACTATGGTAAGTCTTTAGGCAAAACCATCAGTACTGGTTTTCACCCATGAAGGCATTCTGTCTTCCTGATGTGTTGGAAATACCCCCAAACAAATGCCAAGTGTGAGACTGCAAATTGAATTTACAGGGCCCTGCGCTGTATGGAACTATGTTTTCAAGATGAGAGCTGTTCTACCTAATACTTGTTTCAGGGATGAGCTGGCAGAATGAGGGAAACCCAAGAATGCAGTTAGTAAGAAAGATGTTACCAGAATCTCTGTCGGGCAGGTACCGGGAGAGGACCTGGGAATGTCCTTGGTGGCAGCCCCGAGGGTCTCAGCCTCCAGAAACCGGGTCAGAGAGCCTCCGACCTCAGGCCCTTGAAGCGGGCAGTGGCCCTGGACACCCTCGCGGGGGCCGCAAGCAGAAGCCACACGCTGTCCACACTGCAGCCTGCACCCCTGGCAGCAGCGGTTCGGCTCGTGCAGCGTGGACAGCACGTCAGACTCGAGACGAGGCTTGAGTGGGTGGGTCTGGGGTCGGCCCCCCAACCGGCACGGCTGCCTCCAAGGAGGGGGAGTGTCATTCTTGCTGAGCTGCCGCCTGATGGCGACCCCCAGCAGTGACCCCAGATGTGACCCCGGCCGTGTCTGTCCTGTCTCTCTGGGCAGACATCTGCCGCTCTCAGCAGAGGTGGGGTCTGGCTTCGCCCGCCCAGAGCTCCGGTCACCTGGCTGGGCTGCGTGCTCCGGGTTCCTTCCCACAGGGGCCCTGCGTCCCTGAGGTCGGCGTGTTGCTGCCCTGAGGCGTTCAGACCGAGATGGTGAGCAGAGCTGCTGCAGTCAGAGTGAGGCCCCTGCCTGCGGTCACCCGCTTCTGTCCCAAGCTCACGCCAGTCCCTTGGCCTGCGCTGGAGCTGGACCCCCTCTTGGTGCTCAGATGGAGTTTTTATTTCCTTGTGGCGATTTTAACCTGGATACTCAGACCCTCAGAATCTGGAAAACTGACTTAGACATTAGTTCCTCCTCTGCAAATGGGTTAATTCTCCTTTCCAAGGTCAACTGGAAATTGAAAGCCAATTAATTTTTGTTTTCTTGGACAAGCTGCACCTCTTAACCGACTTGTTATAGAAAACTGGGCTTTGAGGGAGACAAGTCTAAGGCTCTTTATAAAATATCTTCATGGTTTTTTCATGTTTGCGTCTCATCCCTTGAACTGAGCCCAGATTAACCAAGATTTTCCTTTGAAGTTGGCCAGAACAGTGCACTAACCAATTCAGGAAGTTCATCGTAAATCGTTTTTGCTGTGATTCCTTGACCTTCAGATTTTCCAGTTAGAGTTGCCTCGGGGGACTCTCAGGTCTTTTCTGGACTTTGTAAACTTCCCGAGGCCGAAGACACTTGGACGTAGAATCTGGGGCCCTGACCCAATTGTGGCATTATTCCCAGACTTGGGAATTCCTTTGAGGGAAGGAAACCACGTGCCCCTGTAACAAATGAAAGGCGCTGATTCACAAAGTGGCTCATTCGCAAAAAGCAATGTGTGAGCGAGTTCTGAAACCAGGACACCTGGGCTCATGTCTGCTTTACACCTTGGGCTGCGATGATGTCGCTTGGGACTCTGTGACGTCACCTGGGAATGATGACGTCACCCAGGATGTGACGATGTCGGCGGGGACTATGATGATGTCACCTGGGACTGGTTTCTGCTGGAGTCATGTGAAGACCCCCACCATACCTCCTCTGGGTTGGGTATGGTGACCCCCAAACCTGCCCAGCCATCACGTCCTTTCCCCAATTCCTGACCCCCTGGTAGAAGAGCAGCACCGGGGTCTGCAGACCCTCTGGACTGCAGATGTGGATAAGTGGACACGTCTCTCTGTGGCTCATCGAGGACACGGGAGTCATTTCTGAGATGCTCTGGCGTCTTGAGCTGCCCTGGAGTCTCTGAGAGCCCCCTTCTTGGGGGCTCCCCTGGCCCTGAAGAACCTCTCCCCCGCCTGTGTGAGCCCAGGAAGCTGAGCTGTCTGGACCACATCCTGGCTTGTGGTCGGACGTGTCCAGTGTCTGCCTGTGCCGCCTTCTCCCACGGGGCCCCTGCTGGTGCTTCTGGCCAGGATGCTGTGCTCACCCACTGCGGCTGGTTGCGGGGCCGCTCTGCCCTGACGTGGCTCCTGACCTGCCCATGCGCCTGGGGGCCCTTTTCTCACCAGTATGTGTCCGTCTCTCCGCTTCCCGCACCTGCCTGATGAACGCTCCAAACCAGGGCAGGCAGCCCCATCACGAGCAGCCCTGTGCCCCTGGCTACGGTGCCCCATCGTGACCTTGCTCCTTTCAATACCAGCCCGTCAGTCTCCGGCCCCTGAGGTCTCTGGTTTGCCCGAAAGATGAGGCTCCAAGAGGGGCTCGGGGAGCCCAGACACCCCTCATGTGCAACCTGGGGAAGGCAGAGGAACATGAATCCCGGACTCGTAGGAAAAGGACGTTAACAATCAGGGCGGCCTTCGTAACAGTAACTGCTTTTGCAGAGTCCACTTGGAGTCCCGGGGTGGGGGGGGCCTGGAGGCCAGAGGCCACCCGAGCACCTAATGTGTTGGGGCCAGGAGCACGCAGCGTGGCAGCGGCGTCCCTCGGCCCAGCTCAGGAAGGAGGGTTTTAAAGTGGATACGCCAGCTCTGCAAGTGGGATGAAGCCGGGACGTGTGTTCCCTACGGAGATGCCCCACGTTACTAGCACTCACGGGCCTCCCAGAACAGAATGTTTGTCGTTTGGCTAAAGACCCCTTCTGTGCAGGGCGGTCCTGCATTTGCTGACAGCTCACTGGGAGTTTTGCAAGGAAGGTGCTGTCCCCAGAGGACACGTCCTTTCGCTCTTTGCTGCTGTTTTCTTCCTTGCCCGCGAGGGCCAGGAGGTGGCCGGCCCAGAGCCTCGCCTGTGATGGAGGACACAGTGGGGTAGCTGGTGGCCAGGGAGCTTCCGGGACTCTTCATGTGCACGTGCAGGAAGGCAGATGGCGGTGCCGTCTGCGGAGCACACACCCGTGTGACCAGATTGACAGACTTGTCGTGGGCTCGTCAAGGACATAAAGAAATCATTCTGGCTGCAGATGAAACTGGCATTGTGTTGTCACTAACATTCGTTTGTCAACTGTTCTTAGAATTGGTGTTAAATTATAACTGAGGAGCTGCCATTATGAAGACAAACCGGGATTTGCCAAGCTGTCGAATGAAAAGAAATCATTACCTATCCCTCTCCGGCCCTTTGTCTGTCCCCCGGGAACAAAGGCCCTTCTCTGCTGCCCACGACTCGGGGTGCAGCTCCACACGGCGTGGCAGTGATGCCACGTCACCACCCACTGGCTGGAGAGCAGGTTTCTCATTATTTACTCCCGACTGGAGCAGATTTCAAACCCTTTGCTTCTACACAAAGGAGCCTTAAAAACCACCATATCAGGGGGTTACTCACCTAAGAGCTGTGTGTACTGTTCTGTAGAGCGGTTGTCATTTGTGTTCGAGTTCGCATTTCTGGATGATGTGTGTCTCATTGGCCGAGCCTTGGGCGTGGTGGAAATCAGTGCAGAGCTCGGTAACCACGGTGACCCCGGGGCAGCGCTGGGATGCGCCTGGCACACATGTCTCCGTGTTTGGTTTTGAGGCACACGGGAAGCTCTGCGGATTTCCATCCCCGTGACTTCACGCGACAACATGGAAGATGAGGAATGGTGGGTGCTTGACTCCGGGAACATGTGCTGGGGGAGGACGTGCAGTTGGGGAATGATGGTTTGGGGTTTTTAGCCCAAGACTGGGTGACAATGAAATCTTAAAAGGGGGAGCCCTGGGAAACCAGTTAGTGCTCTCAGACCCCAGTTTGCTCATCCGGCACGTGGTGTGTTGAGCTGGGTGACCGCTGAGCTGCCCTCCAGCTCCGCCCACAGGCCTGGGATCCCAGGCCTTGGGCTTTACGACCTGGATCCGGCTTCTCGTCTTGAGGTGCTGACAGCACGCTGGGGGGCTTGTTAAAGTGCAGATTCTGACTCAGATCCACAGACGGAGACGCCGTGGCAGCCAGGTCCTTTCTTCCTCTGCAGATTGTTGGAGAGCCTCGCGTCCCTCTTTCCCTTTGGCAGCAAAGAGAAACAGGGACGGCAAAGTGAGAACTTCTGTTTCCAGAAACCGGATGCATGGCACCAGCCACGCAGTCAACATTTATCACGTTACCTGTTGGGAGAAGTGGGTGTATCCAGGCCTACAACACTCAGGTTTCCCCCGGGCACGCGCACGCACAGGAGCACATGCGCACCCCAGGTCCCCGCCGGCGTCCCCGAGGCCCCGGCCTCCTGACCTCACCCTCCAGCACAGCCTCCGTTTCCTCAGCGTCTCCTGCATGAACCCCTCGCGGCCCATCGCCTTCCGGATCGGCTCAGCCCTGACCCTCCTCGCAGCCGCCTGGCTCCTCGTCCCTGACGCCCGCCCCTTGGGATCGAGGACTCAGGTGCTGCCCAGCTGTGCCCCTGCTGCTGCTCATGTGCCCTCTGTGGCCTCAGGGTGGGGCCTCAGGGTCCTGCAAACCCAGCGCTCTTGCGCCTCTAGCAAACTGATCGAAACGTCTTTTTCGCCTGGTTTAGGGCTTAAATATTATTATCTTCCTTCTTTTTGTGTGTGTTTTTTGCCTCTTGGCCAGGTGGTGAACTTGCTGAGAATGGGGGCCGTGTGTGTGGCTCCTTACTTTGTTGCCGTCTCCCGTTTCCTGGGGAGCCCGGCAGGGTGCTGGGTGCACAGTAGGTGATGACCTGACACTGTCTCGTGGGTCACCTGGTGCCTGTGGAGCCCACGGTTCCCCAACCTGAGAGGTGGCCAGGACGTCCCTGAACGGGTCAAATGGAAGCTGGCTTGAGACTCTTGCTCTCCTGAGTCTGGGGTAGAAGGGGAGGCTCCATTTAGCATGATTCCTTTGAAGATGCTGTCAAGATGGTGAGAAGAATCGCCAGAAAGGCAGCAACAGAAGGCTGTCAGGAGAAAAAAGAAACTGAGAAATGTCTGGTTTTTTTTGCATTATGCTCGAGGGGGTGGGAAACTGTTTTGATTTTCAGTGTTCTACGTGCAGCTGCCTCCGCCGGCCGGCTGTGGTTGGACAAGGCCCACGTGCCCAAAGGCGAGTGGAGGGTGTGTTCGCTCGGGGACGGGACGGGGAGGGCCTCACCACCGTGGGCGTCGGGGGGGCTCTGGTCCAGCGGGCCTGGGGGCCCCTCCTGTCCTGTGATGCTCCTGGGGGGTCACTGCTGAGCCCAGGCGGCCCCTGCGGGGTGGGGAGATGCCCCCTGGCTCCGAGCGGCTGCCCCTCCGGTGTGTCCACAGGCTCCAGAGCTGGCACCCAACTCAGCAAAGTCACCTGTCTTGAGTGACTCTTTTTTTTTTTTTTTTTTAATAATTAATTAATTTATTTTTGGCTGCATTGGGTCTTCGTTGCTGTGTGCAGGCTTTCTCTCGTTGCGGCGAGCGGGGGCTACTCTTCGTTGCAGTGCTCGGGCTTCTCACTGCAGTGGCTTCTCTTGTTGCGGAGCATGGGCTCTAGGTGTGCGGGTTTCAGTAGTTGTGGCACGTGGGCTCAGTAGTTGTGGCTCACAGGCTCTAGTCTGCAGGCTCAGTAGTTGTGGCTCACAGGCTTAGTTGCTCTGTGGCATGTGGGATCGTCCCGGACCAGGGCTCGAACCCGTGTCTCCTGCATTGGCAGGCGGATTCTTAACCACTGCGCCACCAGGGAAGCCCTTGAGTGACTCTTGCATCTTAGCTCCGCCAAGGAGCTGCCAGAAGCTGAGCCGTATTTGATGTCTTTTCAGTCTGAAAATAATATGTATTTTTAAATGTTTCCGTCTAATTAGAAACATTATTTATGCTCATTACAGAAAATGTGGGATGTGTAAATGTATAAAAATACTGTCTAAAGAAATAGAACTTGCCCTTTCCCTAATGCAGAGAAAACCTCGTTAATACTTCGCTGTTCTGCACACGAGTTTGTTTCCAGACATGATCGGGATCATGTTTGTATGCTGGTCTTCCCACTTAATCCTCTGTTTAGACTATTTTCACTTCATTAGAATGTTTTTAAAACGGGATATTTAATGGCTGTGAAATAGATCATCACCGGTATTTCCCTGCTTCATGTAACGAGTCTCCTGTTAAGACACTTGGGCTTGTTCCCATTTTTCTCTATTTTAAATATTTTATCCCATTGTTTCCAGTTGTATTTTTCCTCATTTCTATTTTGGGCATTTTTCTTTTCCCTTCTGCCACTTTTCTCCCCACACGCTCTGTGCGGACAGGACCTGTCTTGCTGAGGGCGCGATGGGGCGCCCACCTGCCTGGCTGGGCCGGGACCGCAGGGCGCTTTGTGCGGGGGGGCGGGTCAGCCCCACGGTGACGGCCTCACTGTGATCCAGGGGGGCAGGTGGGGACAAGGCTGGGGACAGCGCTTCCGGAGGCAGCACCCGCCCCGTCGTGCCCACGGTCCGTGCGGCCTCCTGGTTGGCCCGGCGGGGATGGAGAGGAAAGCCTCCTTTTAGAAACGTCCAGCACCGCAGCTCGGGCTCGCGGGTTCTCACAGCTGACCGGAGTCTGCTCCTTCCTGCCAGTTTGCAGTGAGCCTGCGTGCGGGCCTGGGCCGTGTCCACCCACGGGCAGCCAGAGGCCACCACAGCCGAGGCCACCACAGCAGGTGCGGGGGCCCCGGCCCTGCTTCTCCTCCTGGTCTGGGCACTCAGACTGTCGCCGGCTCAGGCCACGGACAGAGGGGCCAGGGACTCGCTCCCCTAACCCATACGGCTGCCTGTACACGTGGCGGGCGTTGGCTCAGCCCACTGACCCCCAGAGGACAGAGGGCAGGGAGACCGTGCCACCTGGGAGCCCAGACTCGGTTGTCCTGGGACCGTGTCCTCTCAGAGTGGGAGTGGGTTTTGCCAGAGAGTCGGTGTCGTGTCTTAGCGTCCCTGCTTGACCATCGCCCTCGTTAAATCACTGCACAGAATTCCTGGGGCCAGAACGCTCCCTGCCCAGCCCTGGACGGGACGTGGGGCTGGGGTTTCAGACCAGGATCCTGCTGCTGCACACCGCACGCCTGTGCTGCTCTGTGTCCTCGGAGCTGGGTGTCCCGCACCCGGGGCCGCCTGGCCCAGTGGCTGGTGGTGTCGTGGCCTTCCTTGTCCTGCCCTTTTCTGCCTGGAGAGTGACTGTGGACTCTTCCTTCCGACGCACCAGGCGGGAGCTGTTTGTGGTCTGTGGTTGTTCCATCCCCCCCACCAGGAGACAGGGTGGCTCCAGCCAGAAGACTGCCTTCTGTCTTTTCAAAGGAGGCGCCCGCATGCCAGATACAGTCCCTTGGAGCCTTTGGGGTGCGTCTCTGCAGACAGGTGCTCTGCAGAAAGAGCTGTAGTTAGAACACGCTTGATTCCTTTGCATGATCTGCAAACGTCTGAGCATCCACTGTGTGGTCCGGGGCTCAGCCGGGGAGAACGCAGCCGCAGGGGTGGGGCCACGCCCGGTCTGCGGCCTCACCCACCGCGGGCAGCACGGCTCGGGGAGGCCCACCTGGAGGAGGTGCTGGCTCACCCAGCCTCAGCCGAACCCTGACCCAGAGCCTGAAGGTGGGGTGGCCAGAAGAGGGACCTAATGGGTGTGAAGGAGGACCTCGCAGTGGGGAGGGGAGGAGTCGCTACCTCGATGGTTACGACACTCCTGCTGCAGTGCAGACGCTTGCGGCCTGGAGCTGCCCAGGGTCTAACCACCTGCCACGTCCACGTCGCCCGCTGCCTGGACGCCCGCTATGTGCCAGGTGCCAAGCCCTGAGTATGTGGCTGAGAGGGACAAGTCGGGTTCTGCCCTCAGGGAGCTCCTGGTCCAGGCGGAGACACAGCCGGATGCTGAGCTGTCGCGGGCACACGTCCGCCGACGCTGACAGGGCTCCTTGGGGGCAGAGTCTCAGGTGGGTCGGCATGCGGCTCCTGGGAGCCCAGTCCCCAGGAGGAGTTGCTGTTGATTCGTACCGGCGGCATCCCTGGAGCGCTATAAATCACGGAAGACGCTGCTTTCTGCCTGCCTTCTTTGGGAACCCTTTGCTGAAACAGCTGAAAGGAAGCCCACAAAGTGGGGAAGGTGGAGAGGTGAGATTCTGCCTCATGGTGAGCAGAGCTGACCGGCCCCTGGAGAGGAGCCTGCCCTCACTGGGCCCTCGGGCCTCCCGAGCTGACCCACGGCCATGTGCCAGGACAGAGAGGGACCGTCCCAAGCTGCTCCCTAGGGGAGGACCCAGGGGTAGGAGCAGGGGACAGCGGTGCTGGGCTGGGAGCCCCTGGGTGTTCGGGCGGTGGGGGGGACACGGGAAACCCTGGCTTTAGGGCACCTGCACTTGGTGAATCTGAAACCGGTCCTGCCTGGAATATTCTCATAACCAGGGGGATAAGAAATACAAAAGAATCCTCCAGCAAGGCTTTTCTCTGCTCGCTCTCCGCTCTGCTGTCAGCCCCAGATGGAGGACGTGGCTGCAGTGCGGGCTGATTTATTTATTGATTAAAACGCTTACAAAACCCAGCGTGTACAGCCAGGCTGAACATTCCAGGAAAAGCCTGCCATGGAAATTCAGCACTGCTGGGTGACAAGCGGGCTGTGCAGAGCCTCTCAGAGAGGGGCTGCTCAGAGCCGGCAGGGCCCTGGCTCGCTCCTGTGCCTTTTCTTCTGCAGTTTGGAGCCGGGGCACCGCGGCCCTCGGTGTAGCCAGCAAGCGAATGCAGGAGGAAGGGAAGCTCGCCTCGGGGGGTGGGGGAGGACGGGGGGAGCAGGGCCGTGGGCACAGGGGCAGGTGCCCACCGGGTGGGAGTCAGCCCCCCGAGGCCTCCTCAGGGAAGGACGTGGGTGCAGCCCGGCGCCGGGTGTCCGTCTCCACGTGGACAGCTCAGGGCGTCTGGTCCACGTGAGTCATCCGGCCCCCCTGCCTGCAGGGAGCACCGCAGCCCAGCGGCGAGAGCGGACGCCCGTGGGGAGGCCCCCGGCTCCACCTCGTGCGTGATGCTGTGCCCTCCGGGCCCACTGCCCTGCCACCACCTTCCTGGGAACTTGGAACAAGAGCCCTGGCTCTGCCCCCACCCCCTTGGGGATGCTTGCGGCCTGCTAACCCTGTGTCACTTGAGAAGGCAGCGAAGCTGTGTGTGGGGTGCCCGGCTCCCCGAGTTCTCAGTGACCGACAGCTGCTGCCTCGGTCCTTGTGAGATGCCAGCCAGTCTGCTCTGGGCCCTGAGTTTGTCTGAAGGCCACAGACAACTAACCGGTCAGGATGTGTGTGTGTGCGTGCTGTGAGCACACGCAGCCCTCCCAGCTCTCACAGCCAGGGCCTGGGGCCGGCCGCCCGGGGAGGGGCTACCACGGGGCAGGTCTGGATGCTGCTGTGCCCAGGTGCCTGCTCACCACGTCCAGTCCAGGCTGTAACCGTGGAGGAGGGGGTGACTCAGCAGAGGGCTTGATTGAACTGTGCTTGCAAGTGATCCTTGCACATCCTAGGCCCTCCTTCCGGGACACCGTCTGTCCAGGGCGTCCCCCAAAGAGCTGCTAAGCATTTGGGGGCGAACGTGTTGCCCCTTCCAGCTCCCAGCCTCCTGTCCCTGTTCTGAGTCTGTATCCAGGTCCTGCCCGCGTCCCGTGAACACAGAGCCGCACCTGGGAGAGCGCGGTCCTGAGAGAAGAGCTGTGTCCCGTCTGTGGGGATGAGCTCTGTCGTGCTTCAGGGCGGGGCTTTTCTCCTCCAGCTCAGGCTACACTGTCCGTCCCCAGGATCTCTGTGGAGACCCACGGGCTGCTGACACTGAAAATGAGGGACCCCTGCTTTTCAGTGAGACACTCCTGGGACTGAGATGTGGCAGCCGGGGGCTTGGTTCTCTCCCAAGCGTCCAGGCCGAGCACCTTGTGCCACACGCGGGACGGGACGGGGCCCCCACGCCATCGCCAGGCTGTCACCATGTCCCTGTCCCGTGGCTCCGAGTCTCCTCCCTCCCAACCCGGGGTGAGTGGTGCTGGCCAAGGCTTGAAAGACCTGTTAGCGCGAGTTCTCCTGCCCTCAGAACAGCCGTCGTCTTTTTGGTTCACGCTCTTGATAGCAGCTCTGCCCGGTGCAGTTTAAATGTGTTCAGGTTGGAATTTAAAATAATTGAAATTAGGTAAAATTCAGTTTCTCGGTTGCACGGGCCGCCTTTCCAGTGCATGAGAACTGGTGCCACAGTCCCGGAGAGCACGGACTCAGCCCGTCCCCATCACCACTGGACAGCTTTGTCCAGCTCTGCCCTGGACCAGCTTGTTTTAAATCAGGCCCTGCAGGGTCTAGGGTCTGGCCAGCCAGTGGTCAGCTGTCCCCTCCCTGTGCCATCAGCCCTGGCTGGTGCCATTGGGGGCCTTTGGTGGGGCCGGTTCTCAAGAGACCAAGGGCGGCCGGGAGGCGACGGGGAGACCCAGGCAAGGCCGCTGAGCGCCAGGTGGCCTCAGTCCCGCCTGCAAGTCAGCAGCGACCGAGAAAAGGAGCGTCAGGGTGTCCATTAGCTGACTCACCCAGACGCCTGGCCACCTGGGCACTTCCCAGGCCTTGGGTGCTTCTCTTCTGAACGTTACCCGGGTCCCCGCAGTGAAGCTGCGCTGTAGACACTTGAGATGTCCGGGGGTGGGAGGAGCCCCCTTTCTCGGGGAGGAGCTGCAGGCGGGATTAGCCCTGGAGTTGTGGTGTTTTCATTTACCTCTTCTGCAGCCGGTTTTGACCGTCGACTGGTTCTTTCTCTTACATTCGGGGATTTACCCGGAAGTGGGAGCGTTTTGCTGTGAAATCTCACAAGCGGGTGAGGCGCCCTTTCTGCTCTCAGCCCGCTCCCGGAGCGCTGCTCCCCTGCCTGCGTTTCACCTCCATTTGGGCACCAGGCAGGAGAACACTTGTGAGCCCGTGAATATCTTCATTATTTAAGGAGCACAGAAGTACAGATTCACTTTGTAACCCACAGAACCGAGGCTTCCTGCCCTGAAACACGAAAAAAACGAGGCAGAGTTCTGTCTGCCAGGCCGCGTGTGTTCTCCTGCCTCCGCCCGATACGAGGGGTTAGAGGAGGGGCCCCGGGGTGCACACAGGGCCGGACTCACCAGAGCCCCGAGGGAGAGGGGGCTGGGCCTGGACTGAGCTGGAGTGGGCGGGGTGGGGGAGAGGGTGGTCTGTGCCGGGAGTGACGGGAAGCCAAGGGGTGAGGGAGGAGGGTCTGGTCCTCAGGAGGCAAACGCCAGCAGAGGTGGCAGGACGAGAGCTCGGGCGGCAGAAGCCGGCGGTGCCACTGGACGGCAGCAGCAGAGCCGCGTGTGGTCCCGCGTGTGCCCCTCACGCAGGCCAGGGCCACGGGGGCTCTGGGGTGTGCGCTGGGCACCAGGCACCACGGTCAGGGCGCCCAGGTCATCGCAGTGCGTTTGTAGCTTGTAAGCCGGAGACTTTGGATGTGTGTTTCTCGACTTTCTGTGTGACCAGCACAACGTCTTTATTCCTCTCTTATACTGACTTGAGATAGAAAAGTGTCCGCGCCTGGCATCCTGTTCACCAGTAACATTCATGTTTAGTTCCCATTGCTGAGAGATGCCCGTTTGGAAATCGAATATACAGAAGGACCTTGTCACCAACTGCACTTTCCTTTAGCAAGCTGCCCTCATCCTCACATCTAGTGTAACAGATGCCGTCCAGGACCTGCTGTGGCAGCGGCAGCGGTGCCCGGCCGGGGTCGGGGCCGATGCTGCTTCTTCACCCAGTGCCCCCTGTTCTGTGTGGCACTTGGGACAGGTGCGTTTTCACTTTGGTTTGGGCTCCTGCTGAAAGTTGTGGGTGGTTGAGGAGTGACTTGGGACCCGATTAGAGATGCGTCTCTGGAAACTCACTTCTGACTGGTGGACCCGAGTGGTGTTTGTGTTTTTCTTCTCTGGCTTCACTTTGGAAACAGCTCTAACTTCAGGTGATGAGTAGGTCACGTTGCGGCGAATCCTCCGTCATTCAGTGACCTTGTCCCGTTCTTTACACGTAGCTCTGGTGTTATCTTCTCATTCTCTGCCCACAGCTACATGAGCTTCCATCACCCTAGAGGGAACGCACACCCACTGAGCTGTCACTCTGCATGCCCCTTCCCCGCCCCTGGTACCCACTGTCTACTCTCTGTCTCTGAATTCGGCTTCTCTGGGGACCTCATGTAAGTGGAATCACATAGGATCTGTCCTTTAGCATCTGGCTTCTCTTGCACAGCATAATATTTGCAACTTTCATCCGTGTTGTAGGCTGTGTCCGGATTTCCTTCTTTTTTAAGGCTAATGCTCCATGTGTTTATATGCGTTTTGTGTATACATCACCCATTGATGGACACCTGGGCTGCTCCCGCCTCTGGGCTGTTGTGAATGGTGCTGCACTGAACTTCTTGTGTGGGCATTTGCTCGAATACCTGTTTTCGGTTCTTTGGGGTATATTCCCAGACGTGAATTGCTGGGTTGTGCGGTAATTCTGTGTTTACCTTATTGAGGAGCCGCCAACAGCTCTTGGGTTTTGTTTCCATCTGCACTAAGGTGGGAGCAGGAGAGACGGTGACAGGGAGGCCCGTCTGTAGGGTTGAGAGGGGACGGGAGACGGGGGACTCGGCTCAAGCCCGCCCGGGAGGTACGAGTGTCCTTGTTCGTTGCCTCCTCCAAGGAGCCAAGCGGGACCTGGAAATAGGCGGGGAACCTCGTCTGCACCAGCATCCTTGACCCTGGCCTGATGTCCGGACCCACCCTCCTCGGGGCGGGGCCAGGCCTTACCCTAAACATCTCGGGGGCAGGGCCGCACCTGTGTCTGTGGTTGATACGGGTGGTCATGTACCGCCAGGGGTACACCCACAGCGGACTGTCGGACTGCAAGGTGTGTTCAGGAGTCGCTGGTCCTCACGTTTGGGTGCTTGCCGTGTGCCGACTGCCCTGTGCCCTCCGTGAGTGGCGCTCCGGCTCCAGGGGGACCTCGAGATAACCTGCAAGACCAGGGTCTCCATCACCACCTTCTGAAAAAGAGGAGACTGAGGCCCAGAGAGGCTCCTGACTTAGCCCAAGGCCACAGAGTTGTGAGTGGACGACCCAGGCTTGGCTGGCGTGGACCTGCCTCTCAAGCTTAACGTGCACAGGAGAGTGAGAAGGAAATATTCTGGAGTTTGCTGGACAGGGAGATCAGTTCTCCTGGCTCAAAGAAGGCACAGCTTTCCCCAGGCAGTGGTGTTTGCCTTAAGCCCTGAACGATGCTGGTGGTCTACCGTAGAGACCGAGGGGCCACACCCCTGGCACCGGTGGCAGCAGGAGCCGAGGAGAGGGGCTGGCCTTCCCGGCGCTTGTGGGCACGAGCAGGACGGGCTCAGCGGAGCAAAGGGGTCCGAGGAGGGCAGTCCTAGGGGACTAGGGGTCCTAGAGGGGTCCTATAGGACGTCTGGGAAGGGGCTTGGGGCCTGTGTGAGAGCTGAGGTCTGGATGTTGTTTTGTAGGGCGTGGGAGGGACGGGGGGGGGGTTGGGGGGCAGAGAGGAAGGCGACCAGAAGGAGCCCCAAGACCCTCCTCTCCGAGGTGGCGGGAGAGGGGAGAGGCTGCGGGGAAGACGCAGTGAGCAGCTGGGCCCGTGTGGGTGTGGGGCAGAAGGCGGCCAGCCTGAGCCGTTACCTGAAGGTGGGCTAGGGCAGGGGTGACCTGGGCGTGTAGCCGGGGGGGACCAGGAGCTCGGCGGGCCATCTGTGTCATGCAGTCTGTTTAAGAAAGCTAGGCTTGGAATACAGTTTAGAAGAATGTATTTTTTCCTGAAATGGTTACATTGATACATCCTCAGTTGTCATCTAGAGGCTCAGGATTGCAGTAATGATGTTTGGGTGTAGCCAGGAGTGGTCCCCCCTCCGTGGCCTGTCCCTAGGCCTTGCCTCCCTGCAGGAATGGAGTCCTCTGCTGTAGGAATAAAACTGTTAACTTTTTCACTGTTACCATCCCAGCACCTGAGGAAGAACGTCTGCATCTTAATTTGCATGCGTCTGTCACCCTGCATCACCCTTACGGTTGGGTATAAGTTTGTAAATTTTTTTAGACGCACAATACAAACTTGCTCCTTCATGAATCATTGAGTGACCCTTTTTAAAGGGAATACTCTTCACCAGCCAGTTTCTTACTCTGTAAATTCCTTCACCATTTTGGTTTTGTTTAACATGGGCTTTAACTGTACTGGCTTCAACTTCTGTCAGTGAGCGGGGGACTTGAACCACCAGTAAGCGTGCTCAACGGGCCCGTCCCCGACCCGAGCCGGCAGGGCAGGGCGCTCCCAGAGCCGCCCTGTGACTGTTAGTCTTTGTGAAGCCCGTGGCCGTAGCCCCGCCGGCGCTCATCCCAGGCCGTGCGTCCAGTGGGGCAGCTCCGGGCACGTGCAGAGAGCGGCTGCCGGGCTGGACGGTGACAGCACAGCGCGGCCTCAGCAGAGGGCGCCCGCGGATGCAGTGCCCGGGCCGAGTGAGGGCAGGCCGCAGCTTCCGCTGTGTTGCTGGTAAGTGGTTGTGTCTCACGATCTGCCCTTCGGGGCCTCCTTGTCAAGCGCGAGCCCCACCGTGTTTCCAAGCACGGCCAGCATGGCCACGACGAGCAGGGCCGCCCGGGGGAAAGTCCAGCCCCTGTCTTGGGCCTCCCGTCAGGTCTCGCCCGTCCCTGGGGCCCTTTCTTCATCCCTGCCTGGCTCTTGTGGGACCGGAAGGCCTATCCTTCTTCTGCACTCGTCGTGCTGGAGAACGGGGAGCTTTTGAGATGTGTTTGAAGGTTTTTGGTCTGCGATTAGATTTCATGCGAATGTATCAGAGTTTTTCCGTCCAAATTGCAAAGGTTTCTGGTATTTAGGGGCTTGGAGCTTTCAAAGGAGAGAGAGGGCCGGGTGGCTGAGGCGAGTTCCGCGCTGGCTCCCTGACCCTGAGGGCCTGCCGGGGGTCGCACGGGCTCCCGCCCAGCGGCCAGCCTGCTCTCGGCTCTGCGGGGCCCGCACGCGGGAAGGATGACGGACGGAGGAGGGTGAGGCTCGCCCCTTCCTGGCTGATGCTGGGAGATGGCCGCAAGCTGCTGGGGGCTCGGTGCGCTGGGGTCCCTCCTCCAGGCGCTGGCCCTCTGCCCAGCACAGGAGCGTCAGCGGGTAGGCATGCCACTGTGCCCATCACTGCCCAGGTGGCCTTTGCACAGTCTGGGACGTGAAGAGAGCTTGTCACGCATTATAGGAATTCCGTCTGCTTTTTAAAAAGATAGACTTTACTTTTCGACAGCAGAATTGAGAGGAAGGTACCGAGTCCCCAAACGCCCCCTGCCCCACCTGCACTATCGACCTACCGCCACCCCCGGCGGGACATCTCTTACGAGTGACGAACCTACCTCTGCATCACCCAGAGTCCATAGTCTACGATACGGTTCACTCCCGGTGTTGTAGGATCTGTGGGTTTTGACAAACGTGTAAGGACCCTTGTCTACTGTTAGTGTGTCACACAGAATAGTTTCCTGCCCTGGAAATCCCCTGTGCTCCCCCGTTCATCCTCCTTCCCCCCAGCCCCTGGCCACCACCAGTCTTTACTGTCTCCACAGCTTTGCCCTTTTCCAGAATGTCACGTAGTTGGAATGACACAGTCTGTAGCCTTTTCAGACTGGCTTCTGTCACTTAATAACATGCGTTAAAGTTCCTCCATGTGTTTTCAGGGCTCGAGGGCTCACTTGTTTCAGGCACTGAGTGTCACTCTGTTGTCCGGATGCTCCTCAGTTTGCTCACCCATCCCCTACTGAACGTGCTTCCACGCTTGGCGATTAAGAATAAGGCTGCTGTAGACATCCGTGTGCAGGTTTCTGTGCGGACTTCGTTTTCCTCCTCCGTTTTCATGGTGTTGGGTTCGTGAGATCACAGCTGCGCCACCTGCTTGGACGAGCTTTCTTGGCACGGTGGGCTCCTGGCGGCGGTTCTCGGTCAGAGCTGACAGAGGTTCCGTGGAGGGTCTGGCCCATGGTCACCTGGCTTCACTGTGACTTCCCCCCAGCCCTGGGAGTTAATTCGGGGGAGAAAGGGCAAAGGGAGGAGACCCAGGGCCGCCCCAGTCCTGGGCGGTGTCCCCCGCCCTCCAGCCCCCAACCCCCAGCCCTGGCTCACTGGGCCTGAGGGCGCTGTGGCACGTGGCGCAGTCTCGGGGGGACTGAGTTCTGCCAGGTTTTCCTGCTCTGCTCCGACACCCCTTGCAAGGTGCGGGGCTTTCTGTGAATTGCTGTCCCTGGGAAGAGAGAGCCGACCCGTGTTTAAACGACTTCAGATACATAATATTAGCTCCCTTTATTTTTAGATCACGGTATTAAAATAAGCGGGGTGCCTGCCTTTTGAGAGAAATGTTTCGCTGGTCGTAACTCTGCTTGTGCCTTCATGGTGGCCTGGCGCTGGCCGGGGGCGAGCCTAGGGCTGGAGGAGCCCCCATCTGTCTGGGGCTTAGATTCTCGAGGGCCACAGAGCTGCAGTGCAGCTCAGAGGAGAGATGAACCTGGGCAGCTTGGCGCCTTCACTGCCACAGCTGCAGCGAAAACGGGAGGGAGGCCTGGATCTGAGGGCCGCAGACCCTTCACCGCGAGGTCCCCCCATCCTCCCTCTCCTTCTGCTTCACTGAACCACGAGGAGGCTGGATTTCAGATGCTAAAAGGCCCCCAAAGCGGAAAACCCATTCCAGTGATACCGAGACGGAGAGTGGAAATCCTTGCGTGATCGCGCATGAAGCGAAAGCTAAGCGCTGGGCAGACGCCGAGACTGAGGTTGTGCAGCAGCACGGCCCCTGGGAGACGGAAGCGCTGAGCCCCTTCCCCAGCGCCTGCACGTGCTCGTGTGGAGGGAGCTGAGGGGCCCCGTGTGAGCGGCGAACCAGGGCGGCTCCCGAGCACGCATCTGCCCGAGCGATTACGTCCCAGTGCCTCTGACCTCCGTATGCGGGAATCTGTGGGATAAAGGCTGTCGTGTGGGGTGTACAGGTTCAAACTCAGGCTGAAGGGGACCAGATTCTGGAGGGAACCATGTGGGTGCCGACCCTTGGCTGGTGAGATTGGGGCCCCCTTGATGGCAGAAGGGGTCCATTTGCCCTGCGTTTAGGAGTCAGGACTCTCCCTGACCGCAGTGATGGGTGTGTCACCCTGGAGGCCGCAGCATGAGTAGCTTCCGTTTTAAATCTCAGGGAGCTCCTGCTTTGAGCCCGGCTGGGGACCAGGTCCCTGGGGTGGGCGCAGGCTGTGTGCCAACTTGGATTTCAGTTGGCCTCCCCTCCTGGGCAGCCAGAAGGAGGGGAAAGCAGCCCCTGGCTGATGGCTCGGAGTTCCAGGCAGTCGGATCGCCCGACACAACCTCTCCACCGGACAGAAGTAAGTAGCGCAGCCCCAGCGTGGCTCCTTTAAAATGAGCAGTTTTGCACCATCCGAGTGACCGTGGCCGAGGTTTACACTGTCTGAGGCCGTCAGCCCCGGGACCAGCCTCTGATGTCGTCTTGCGTCAGTCTGACGGCTCCGCCCTGGTCCCCACCTGGGCCCGGAGGTCGAGTAGTTTCTGCTGCATCCCCTGCTCCACCCGGCAAGCCTCTGCCTGTCTTCCCAAGTCTAGACTGTCCCCGCTCTGCGCGGCCCCCTCGAGCCCTCCAGCTCTGCCCGTCTGCCCCCTTGGAACCTCCGACTCGGTCCTGGCTTCACTAAGACAGCGCGCCCTGCCTCGCATGGGGTTTGGCGAGGATGGGAAGGACGTGAGCCCCGGGGCACGTTTGGGGTGAGGGTGACTGTTGTCCTGGCATCATTGGTCCTGCCCGGCCTGCCCGCATGGCTGTCTCTGGGGAGGTTGGCGGGGGGTACCAAGAGGAGAGGTCCTTCTCCCTCCCTGGAGAGCAAGGCCCAGGCTCTGGCTCTTTCCTCAGCCCCCGGAGGGCCAGGGGACCACGGGGAGCACAGGGCTCTCCCCTGCTGAGAACAGCCGGTCTGCTCTCCCTCCTCGGCCGAGTCACAGCTTCCCGGCGTTTCCTAGTCGGAGGCCAGTTTCCATGGTAAAGAGGAGGTTCTTCTCCTGCGGGATCCACACCTGTCGTCCAGGGGCAGCGAGGCCCCTCCCAGCCTGATCTGAACGTCCCAGCCCTCTGCTCCGAGGCCACCAGGACTGGTGTGGATTCTCGCTCTTCTTTACGCAGCGCTCGGCGCGTCGTTGATGTAAAATCCCCGTGAAATGTCCACCCAGAGGCAGATGCTTCAGGTGGGTGAGCCGCGTCCTGCCTGCAAACGAACCATTTCTGGAGGAAAATCAAGCTCCCGGGGCTGGGGCTCTGCCGGGCTTGTGTGACCAGTGGCCATGGGCTGTGGGGTCAGACCCCGACTCAGATCCCTGCCCTGCTCCATCATCTGTGTGCCCCTGTACAACTTCCTTAAGCTTTCTGAGCCACAAACCTGTAAAACGAGGATAATGTTGCATCTTGCAGGGTTTTAACCAGGACCAGACGTATGTAAAGCATCAAAGGTTGTTCACAGGCGCTCAGAACAAGGCTGTGGGTAACGACCAGCTACAGTGAGGGGAGGCGTGGTCACTCCTGACGAGCATTAGTCACAGAAATGTGGTCGTGAAGGGGGGCCAGGAACACGTCCGTCAAGGACTCTGCTGCTCTGTGCAACCTCCGAGGTTATGCGGGCAGTAAAGGAGCAAACCTCACATCCTCCGAGTCACTTTTAATTAGACTGTTCTCATCAAAAGGCCGTTCCTTCACTCTCTTGCCACTTAATTTAGTAAATTGGTGGAGCAAATGTGGCATGCAAATTGCCTCTCCCTCTAGAACATTCCTCACTGCCAAAGCCACCATGGATTAGAAGCATTTGAAGTAGAAATGAGTTGAGTCAGGGCAGATAGTTGTTGAATCTTGATTACCTGCTTATAGTATTTTAAAAATTAAATTATGCTTTGTTTCCACTTAACAAAGGAAGGAAAGTGTGTTGGTGGCGTTTTAGCTAAAATAGAAATTTAACAAACACTCTGCAGTGACTGGATGGATTACAGGAGGTGAGACCAATCAATAGAGGATGAAATTTTGCCAGCTTAGGAACCCTGTCTGGCTAAACCCTCTTGTGGCAGCAGAGACCTGGTAAATATGAATGAATGTGTAGCAGTGTCAGCCTGGTCCCTGCCGTGCAGCTCGAGGGAAGGCAGATTTCCGGAGGGGAGAAGGGTGAGGGTCTACTTCTGACTTCCCGGACGAACGTGCAAGGTATGGAAGGAGGGGCTCGTTCACATCTGACACCAGAGACCAGCAACGAAAAAAACAAAATTCTGACCAGACTGCAGTGGGTTCCCACCGCTTACCCAGCCTGGCGTGGCCAGGACTTGAGGCCTCTGTGACAGAGAGCTGGGATCACTTCCTGCAGGTCTGAGCTCAGAAGATCATCAGTCCTAATCATTCAGAACCAAGGCAAATACCACACTTCAAGGAGTGGATGGTTTTTTAAAGAATCACCTTGACAACTGGAAGGCACAGCAAGGAAAGAGGAGGGGAGGGGGAGAAGGAAAGGACAGCACAGGGTGGGGGACAGATGAATACCTGGCATGGCTTCTAACAGCCTGGAACCCCCAAGCAAGTAAGCCCACCTAGCCCGAGGACAGCCAGGCCTGTGAAACGCTTCCTGGAGCAGCCTGGCAGGAAAGTTTGGCGGGAGCCCACGGCACTGGGCTAAGAGGCACTGTGCCCCCGCCTTGTCAGTCTTAAGCAAGCTTGGATTTCTAAATAAGGCTGTGAATAATTTCACAGTTGGGGCCTGTGCCGTACGATAGTGTGTGCTGATTTTTGAGAGCTACTGCAAGAATGGATTTGCTGAATGAATAAATCTGCAGTAACCTCCAGTCAGATGTGAAAGGACAGTCCAGCGCAGAAATAACCTTTGAAAAGGTGCATCAACCGAGCACAAAGGGTGCCTGGGAGAGTGATTTCCAGTTCATTAAGGACTGGACCATCAGCTGGATTTCGGTTTTTCAGCAGATAAGAATTCAAATGAGGACCCTCTCCACCTCGGCTGTCAGGCTTCCGGGGTCTGCGTGCTCACCACGTTAGGATCTGGGCAGACAGCTTTATTGCCATCAATTAAAATTCCATGCTCAGACCTTGTAATGTTAAGATGAGGCCAAGAGGTGGCTTTTCCCTGGCTGGATTGGGATTTAATGAGTAGGCAGACATCATAAAAAAGCGAGGTGTGGGTTGAGGGCACAGCTGTCAGAGCTGCAGAGGGATCTCTTGTACTGTGTTTGTGTCTGTATCGTCCTACCCCCGGGGCGGTTTCATTGAAACGTTACAGCAGAGATGGGAGGGAACTTTTAGCTGTCTTGCTGCTTCTGGTCTGCCAGCCGTGCTGGGCTCCCAGCACGCGCTCCGGGGAGAGGCCTAGGCTTCCCTGGAGGATGCGTTGGAAGGAAAGGCCGGGCCTGTATTTCTGAAGGGGAAGGAGGGCCAGAGGGCCATCAGGACCCTCCGGCTCATCAGGTCCTGGTCTGCAGGTCGTCAGGTGTTCAGTCAGGGCTGACCCAGGTGCAGGCACCTGTAAGCCAGGTGACACAGGGGAGGGTGCCCTGAAGAAGAGGCTGGGAGACTCCAGCTCTGGGCTCTGTGTGTGCTGCACGAATGGGGACGTGGGGGAAAAAAAAAGCCACACAGGCACACACGTGGGCACACGTAGGACATGTCACTCCAAGGAGAGTTCAGTGAGATGTAAAATAATCAGCACCCCAAGTGCATTCTCTGCTAGGGATCCGTGGCCCCTCACCCCCCAGGAAGAATATACGTGGTGGTAGCGGGGGATAAACTTAAAGCCCCCAACATAGCAGCATCCAGTGTGACCCGACCCGGATGTGGTTCTGCCCCAGGGCCAGTGCCCTGGACGCCCGTGGGGTTTGCATGTGGGTCTGGCCGGGAGCTACCCAGCAGCAGCCGGAGGGAGTGCGGGGCACGAGGATGCCTGCACCTGCCCTCCTGCAGCGGCGGGAAAGTCCGGAGGAGAGATGGGCCTAGAGATGCTGGCCTAGACCACGGACCTGGTTTACATGTGTCAGCAGTTGTTGTCAGCGTAGGTCTCCAAAGCGCTCAGAGTGCTAACCTTTCAGTTTTTAAGTTTATATGTTATCTTTTTAAGTGGTTTTTAGTATAGTCACAAAGTCATGCAACCAGCACCACTAATCCCACTAACCACTGTACATTCTCGTCATGCCAGAAAGAAACCCCACTCCCAGTAGCCGTCACTCCCTCTCTGCCTGTCCCCCAGCCCCTGGGACCACTCAGCTGCCTTCTGTCTCTATGGATTTGCCCGTTCTTAACATTTCATATAAATGGAACCAGACAGTATGTGGCCTGTTGTGTCTGACTTCTTTCGCTTGGCCTAGTATTTTCAGAGTTCGTCTTGCTTGCGCATGTGTCAGCACCCCCTTCTTTTGAGGGCCGAGTCATGATGTGTCACGTGGAGGCGCTCACCAGTTCATGCTGATGCTCGTCAGCCGGTGGACGTTCGGGCTGCTCTCATTGGACCCTTGTGGCGAGTCCTGCTGTGCATATTCCTGTCCAAGTCGCGTGTGGACGAACGTCCTCACTGATCTAGGAGCGGAATTGCTGGAGTGTGTGGTAACTGTTGAGTCTTTTGAGGAACTGCCAGACGGTTGTTCAAAGTGGCCAAACCATTTTTCATTCCCACCCGCAAAGTACAAGGGTTCCAGTTTCTCCACCTTTGTGCCAGTGGTCACTATGGTCTCTTTATGGTCATAGCCCTCCTTGTGGGTGTGAAGTGGTTTGGGTTTATCTTTTAGATTTTAAAATAATAATGAAGGGAGACTTCCCTGGTGGCACAGTGGTTAAGAACCTGCCTGCCAATGCAGGGGACAAGGGTTCGATCCCTGGTCTGGGAAGATCCCACATGCCGTGGAGCAACTAAGCCCATGCGCCACAACTACTGAGCCTGTACTCTAGAGCCCACGAGCCAGAACTACTGAAGCCCCTGCTCCGCAACAAGAGAAGCCACCACAATGAGAAGCCCACGCACCGCAACGAAGAGTAGCCCCCGCTCGCCACAACTAGTGAAAAGCCCACGCACAGCAACAAAGACCCAACGCAGCCAAAAATAAATAAATAAAATAAATCTATTTTAAAAAAGAAATTAAAATAAAGTAATGATGAAGGTTAAAGCCACCACGTACCTTGGAAGGAAAACCACGTTGATGATCTGTGAACTAGTATGTAAAGTGCCAGTAAGTTCTTTTAAAGGTCATATTTTAAGAAGGCAAAGCTGACCCCTTTTTTTTTTTAATTAATTAATTAATTAATTTATGGCTGTGTTGGGTCTTCGTTTCTGTGCGAGGGCCTTCTCCAGTTGCGGCAAGCGGGGGCCACTCTTCATCGCGGTGTGTGGGCCTCTCACTACTGCGGCCTCTCTCGTTGCGGAGCACAGGCTCCAGACGCGCAGGCTCAGTAGTTGTGGCTCACGGGCCCAGTTGCTCCGCGGCATGTGTGATCTTCCCAGACCAGGGCTCGAACCCGTGTCCCCTGCATCGGCAGGCAGATTCTCAACCACTGCGCCACCAGGGAAGCCCAAAGCTGACCCTTTATTCTGAGTGACTTGCTCGAAGCTGTGGATGCGTTCTAGTGGTAAAGGAGATGCTGAGGACAGGATGGGTGTCCAGACGCCCGAATCTACTTCTGATTCCACGGCATGGTTCTTCCCCACCGTGCAGCGAGTTTGAACTCCACGTGGTTCTGTGAGCACGTGTGTTGACACGTCTTCTCCTGGAAGCAGCAGGAGAGATGTCGCCTCCCCAGATCCTCTCTGTCCCCATTTCTGAGTAATGTAATGGTTAATAGAGGAAGGTGCAATCACTGAACCTGGCAAGGGAAGTCTGTCCTGGGACAGGCCTTGGCTTGCATTTAGAGACGTTTTAAGCTGTGTGTGTGGTTTGGTTTTGTTTTTCCCGGAGGCTGACAGAGGGTGTGATGACTCTCACTAGGCCCTGGAGGTCAGTGCAGGGGCTGCTGGCCACACTTCCTCGCTGTGCGCGGAAGCAGCGCTTGGTCTCGTTTTCCGTACAGATCAGCGCCTCACTCCATCCCCCCAGCTGGCACCGCCAAAGTCAGGGTGGGTCGGTCCACACAGAGCAAGCCAAGAAATCATAGCATCTCCGGTTTGAGGTGGGTCTCAGGGACCCCCTACCCTGTTCACTTCCTGGGATTCCCCTCCCCCACCCCCAGCGGCTCGGCCTCCTTTACAGCAGTCCCCAGAGCGCTGTTTCCTGTCTGCTTGGGTCCCAGACACCTGTGGAACTCGCCACCTCCAGGCAGCCCATTCCCTCCTCAGCTCTGTCGGCTGGAAGGTTCTCTTCTATACGGACTCCCAGTCTGCTGCCCGGGAACACCCGCCTGTGGCGCACGCGTGTCCCAGTGTCCACGTGGTGGCACTTTAATAAAACAATTAAAAACAGCCATTACCCCACCCCCTGACCTAGTGTCCAGGCCAGGCGGCCGCCCTGCTCCTCCCATAGCCCCAGGCCTGCAGCTGTGTGTCGGGCCTGCAGTTCCCACGGCCGCCCCTCCTGATCCCACCATGAACCTCCTGGCCTTCATTCCAAACCACTCCTGGCGAAAAGCTCCGAGGGTTGAAACGTGTGTGGTGCTTAGGTTAGCGATGCAAGTCTTCATCTTCTAGCGGCATTTTTGTTGTGAGACACATGGTACACGAGAGCCTGTTCCCGTGCGCACACTTTACAGACTGACAGCGGGACAGGCTAGGGTGTGTCTGCGCAGCCGGAGCCGCAGGACCGGAGGCCCTGCCGTCCTTCCTTCGTTTCCTTCGGGTGCAGCCACTCAAGGACTCGGAAGTGTCTCTACAGGGTCTGGCTGGTTGACTGGACGTTCTGTACTCAGAATCGCTGCGGATTTCTCCGTGACCTGCTCCTGCCAGCAAGGACTCGCCGTGTCCTCACCTCAGGCGCCCAGCGCTTCCACTGGAGGGCGTCCGTGATTGGCATGTCACACGTCATCCTCCTTACAGCCCTTGGGCATTCGATGTCCCCGAGGCAGTGTGTTCTTGCTTGCGACTCCCTGGGCTGAGCTCTTGGGCCTGCCTGCGGGGCTGTGGGCACCACTTTCTCTCCCGCCAGCCGTGGAGACAGATGCTTGTTTTTACACCCTTGCCAACACTTGCTATTGTCAGACTTTTCAATGTTTGCCAACTTGGTGGGTTGAAATGGCATGTTGTGTGCCTTAATTTGCAAATGTCTGATGACCAGTGACCGGTGCTGCTGAGCACCCTTCATGCACTTATGCACCATTCGTGTTTGTCTTTTATTCAATGCCTGTTGGAATTACCTGTCTTTTCTTTGAAGACAGGTAGACAGTATTCATCTAGTGTTTACTGCCACTGTTCTCAGCAGTTTTGGATACATTAACTGTTTTAATCCTTCCCAGTGAAGTAGTTTCTATTACGGTGGTGCCTGCCTCATAGGTGAGGAAGCTGAGGGGCAGGTGGAACGTCTCACCCGACCCCAGCAGGTGAGAGCAGGGCAGGGACGGCTCCTGGCACTCTAACCGCTGACTCATTTATGTATTCTGGGGGCTAATACTTGCTTCTGAAATGGGTTGTAAATATCTTCTCCCACCTTGTGGATTGTCTTTTTCCTTTCTTTTTAGGGTCCTGTGATGAAGAGAAATTTTCTTAGTTTTAGTTTTGTTGAACACATTTTATGGTCAGTGTTTTGTGTCTTATTTTAAGTCTTTTCCTACCTTAGATCCTTAGATTAGCTACTAAAACTTTCATAGTTTTGCTTTTCACATTTAAGACTGTAATTCGGCTGGAAGTAATTTCGTATATGGTATGAGGTAGAGGACCATTTTTTTTCCCATGTGGATAATCCGATTTTGCCAACACCCTTTATTAAATGCCTGGCCTTTCCCTGCTGAGTGCCCACGCTCGTGATCGCCTCTCTCTGTGTGCTGCTGTTTCTGGACTGGCTCAGTCCCCTCCGTCTGTCTATTCCTGATTCCATTATGTTTTAATAATTACTATAACTTCTTTAAAGCCTTGATGTCTAGCAGGACAAGGAACTTTGCTGTTCCATATGAATTTTGAATCAGTTTGTCAAAATCCTGCTGAGCTTTCCATCGGAAATGCATTTGAACCATGCACCAATTTGAGAGAAAATTACAGCTTTTCTGTAATCTGAATCTTCTGAATCTTCCTACTCAAAAACATAGTATTTCTTTCCATTTATTTAGGCGATCTCTAACATCTTTCAATAAACTTTCATAATATTCTCCATAAAGAGAATGCACATTTTTTGTTAAATTTATCCTAGTACCATTTATAATAGCAACAAAAATATAAAGTATTTCTAAAACTTATGTACTCTGCTTGTTGACTGTGTATAGAAAAACAATTGACTTTTGTATATTAGTGGTTGTATCCAATAACCTTTCCAAACTCTTACTAATTCCAGTAATTTCTGGCTGGTATTTTTGTGTTTTTACATAGACAATCATGTCATCTACAAATGAGCATAGTTTTGTTTCTTCCTTTCCATCACTTCTCCTCTGTCTGACGGCATCTCTGGTGCAGTGCTGGATAGGAGGGATAGAAAAGCATCCTGGGCTGGTTCCTGGACTTAAAGATAATGTGCTCAAGATCCCCCGTGAAGGACTATAGTAGTTGTTGGGGCTTTGGTAATATTCTTTGCCAGGTTAAGGAAATTCTCTTCGGTCTCAGCTTACTAAGAGGTTATTTTAAAATCATAAGTCAGATTTGAATTTTATCAAATGATTTTCCTTTAACTTTTGAGATGACATTGTTTTTCCCTTTCAATCTTCAGTGTGAGAAATGCGTAATCGTCCTACATTAAACCAACCTTATATTCCTGGAGTCCCCAAGTTAGACGCAACGTCCTGTTTACAGACCTCGGTGGAGTCAGTTGGCGAGTCCTGAGTTGAGGTGCTTGGCCCTCAGGGCAGCCAGCACGCTTCTCATCTTTGCTTCCATGAGGGGGCTCTTGGTGGACTCCCGTCCGAGCGTCCCAGCCTACCCGCTGCCAACCTCAGGACGGCTCAGCAGAAACCTCGTGGTGAAAACCACCATGGTGCTTGCCTCTCAGGGCCCCTCTGTTGGCCACTGGCTTTAACCCTCCGTTTCCTGAAATCTGAGCAAGGTGTTTCTTCTTCTGTAATTACGGATACTTTCAAATACAGTGACGATCTCGGACAGTCTGGTACAATGGCCCCTGCGTGCCCAGTGTTATCAACATTTGCCAATCTTGTTTCATATCTCCCTCCACATTTTTTTGGGGGGGGGGATCTTTTAAAGCAAATTACCAAATTCTGTTATTTTACCCCTAAACAGTTCAGTGTGTATCCGTGACAGATGATGTCTTTAAAAAAGTAACCACAGTTGCATGATCACATCTTTCAAAATGAATAATAACTCCCTGATACCAGTCCATATGCAGTTTCCCTGATAGTGTCTGAAATAAGGCCCACACATGGCACAGGTTATGTCTCTCCCATTTCTTGTCACCCCTAAAGGTCCCCGCTGCCTCTTCACGCCATTGATTTGTGGAAGAGACCTGGTCATCTGCCCTGGAGAGTCCCCCATTCTTGACTTTGCTGGTTGCATCCTGTGTTGTTGTTTGTCGTGTTCCACCATCCCCTGAATTTCTTGTAAACCGTTTGATTAGAACAGTTTGTTTACCTACCTGTTTGTGTTAGTTTTTTCCAAGAACGCTTTGAGGTGGTGCTGTGAGCCTCCAGTCCCAGCGATGCATTTCAAAGATGGAGTGTTCTTTCATCTACACTGTAGTTGTTTCAGTGAGGGGGGTTGTCCAGGGTGCCTCTGCCGCGGTACTAACAGAAAGGAAGTCCAGAAATGGGGTTTGGGAATGGGACGCTTCTCCACATTAGGCTCCCAGCTGCCCACCGTCATGCGGCCTGGCAGCATGCTCTCCTCGCCCCCAAATCTCTGTGCATGTGAACCGGAGAGACTAACGTAACTTTTTGGGGGCAGGAATGTGACAGCGCCTCACATGGGCACAAAATGCCCTGGGAAGACACCTCTGTGTGCCAGGCTCCTCTCCTTCCCAAGGCTGTTCCTCTCCCTCCTGGTTCTCTGCTCTCAGTGGCGTCTCTGTGCATCTGTTTGCTACTTCACCCCCACCCAGTGCTCGCCAGTGTCCCCAGTTTCTAGGCCGAGTCACTGGCAGACCCCCACCAAGCTTAGTGGATCCATCTGGAGATTTCTGAGGAAAGAGTAACTCTTGGGGAAAAGGCTTTTGCACTGAGGCCAGGTCCCCATGAGGCCCAAACAGTCGGGTTGATCAGCAGGTGGGCTCTTCACTAAGACTTTTCCAGTGGATGAAGATCACTGGGGGCTTTGCCTTGAGAGAAAAAACAAATGGCCCCAGAGGTCAAGACTAGAACCCGTGCCTGCCCCCGCCCCCGCCGCTCTGCCTTCCTTGGGCTCCTCCCGAGATGGGGGCTGATCCCCATGAGTCTGGGGGACAGCTCCCACCAGCTGCAGCTTCAGGGGAGCTTCGGCAGAGAGGCTCACAGCCTCCTGGGCTGCATGAGGGCAGCGCTCAGCCTGATTTACAGCCGAGACGCGAGAAAGCAGAGGAAGGGAAAACAGACCGCAGGAGCCTCCACCTCAGCCCTCCCGCTCTCCCATCTTCGGGCGGTTTTGTGGTGTCTGCAGCTCAGCAAACAGAAGAAGAGGGATATGTGAAAGTGAATGGCGTCCAGGAGTCTCTCTGGGGAACCTTCAGCTTTGGGTCCAGTGGGTTCTCGGATTACCAGTCACTGAACCAGGCCTTGAGAAGGGGATGCCTTCAGGTTCTTGGCCCTTAAGAAGTGTTTAATTTCATCCGGAGGAAGCAATGGTTAAAAGATTTTCAAAGCGAGTACGTGATGAGCTGCATGTGGCCTGTACCAACTGTCTGTCTCCTCCCGCTCCGGGCTGTGGAGTTTCCCTGATGGAAAGTGCCGGAAAGCATCCTCTGCCCAGCTTCTGTCACATTGGAATGTGTGCGGTCAGCCTGCCCAGCTCGGTGTGGGTTTGATTTCAAATGTTATTGTAAAACTAAAGAGAAACGGCAAACTCCTCCTTGTGCCATGTCTCTGTCTCTTTCCTTACTTTTGTCGTTCATTTTCTCATCTTGGCGTATCTCAGAAGTATCAAGACTTTCATCCTGTAGATTTTTCAAGTCCTGTAAGCTCTGTGTGTTATCATATAAATAAATGCTCCATCTTCATCACAGACTTTGTGAGAGGGCGCCTGTGTCCGCCCTGCCACTGTTACACGCTCGGTTCCTCACGCAGTACCTGCACAGAGGAGTAGCCACGAAGTGGGTGGGTGATGGATGGAACAAGGTGGATACTTCAGATCTGCACACAGACGCACAACAGATGCCACCGCCCCAACCCCCTCAAGAGCTGTGTGTGTGTCTGTGTGTGTGTGTGTGTGTGTGTGTGTGTGTGTACAGGCTCTGTGTTGGGGCTGGGAACCCTCTGGAAGGGTCTTTGAGTCCCTCATCGCCGGTCACTAGCACCTTGGGCAGTATTTATCATGGGAGCCCCGATAAATGCGCTGAGTACAGGTGGTGCTGAGGGTCAGCTCGTGGCCCAAGCCCATGCGAAAAGCCAGGGATTTGGAATCTTCACAGTGTCTGTGGTTGACTTTGGACCAGAATCTACAAAGGACTCCTCAGCTTTTCTCTTGAGCACAGGAAGGTGCTCTTTCTAAGATGACAGAAGATAAACCAAAAGGCCATGCTGTACGCCTGGAGCTCCGCTGCCCTAAGCATTGGGAATCATGACGCTGAGATCTCTCCATACTGAGCACGCACCCTCCTCCCGCCCCCCCAGGGTGCTGGGCCGAGCAAAGGCCGGGAATTGGCCATCACGGGAGCCCGAATTTGACATCAGTCAAAGCCACCCAGCTGCTCCTGCCTCTTCCTCCCCTTTTCTCTCTGCCCTTTTGCTTCTTAAAGAAACAGACTTGAGGGACTTCCCTGGTGGTCCAGTGGGTAAGACTCCACACTCCCAACGCAGGGGGCCCGGGTTCGATCCCTGGTCAGGGACCTAAAGCCCGCATACCACAGCTAAGAAGTCTGCATGCTGCAACTAAAGATCCTGCGTGTCGTAACTAAGACCCAGCGCAGCCTAAATAAATAAATAAATATATTTTTAAAATTCCATAGTTTTTTTTTTAAAAGAAAAGAAAAAAAAGGAAATCAACTTGAGTGTGAAAAGAGGACTTCTGAAAGGCGGGGCCTCACCAGGCCTGCGGCCTGTCCTCCCCGCCTGGAGTGTGTCCCCAGAAGCTGCAGGCTTCACACCCCTCCAGGGTCTCCCCCGGGCCCTCCAGGGTCTCCCCCGGCCCCTCCAGGGCCTCCCCCGGCCCTCCAAGTTCTCTCCCTCCGACTTAAACTGTGAAGCCCGTACGCGCTGACTCTCCGATCCTCTTGCCGGCATGCTCGGTCCACAGGGCTCGCTGTCTTCAATGTGCCGCAGGTACTAAAGGCTTATTTTGTATATTTCTCTCCCCTTCTGAAATGTGTGTTCCCACGGGGCAGAGACGTTTTCTGTTTTGTTTCTGACGTGTAAGCAGTTCCTAGAACTGCGTCTGGTACATGTTAGGTGCCAGTGTACACTCAGCAGGTGAATGAATATGAACAACAGTTATTAAGAGTCTTTTGTTAAGACTCTGGGAGGGACTGCGGCTCCCCGGCCCTCCCTGCGGCCTCGTGGCCATCTGGGCCCGGGCAGGACTGGGGCTGAGCCCGTCCACACTGAGCTGTGGGTGCCTGTGGGGCGGCAGCGGGTCCAGGACGGTGACTTTCCCTCCAGCTGCAGTGAGAAGATGGTGTGATGTCTGCCGACCCTCCGAGCGCTCTGGTCTGGCCTGTGTTTTGGCCGAGGCTGACTGTAAACAGCGGCAGCAGAGGCTCTTTACCAAGAGGGCTGCGGCCTGGAGCTCCCCTCGGCCTGCCTGCGTCCTGCCCGCTCTGGCCCCCGTGGCCTCTCTGGGCTCGGGGTGGGGACAGCCAGTTACCTGCCGTGTCCCCTGTGCCGTGCTGTCCCTGTCTCACAGGAGCGCACGCCCTTACAGCGCCGAATCCGGTCTTGCGGCAGGTGTTGTGAAGGCCGAGCCGGCTCCTCTGCGCCTGCAGCTCAGCCCGGACGAAGGGCAGCTCTCTTCTAGCAGGCGCAGCACAAAGTCCTTGACGGCGCCGCTGAGCCCTGCCCGCTCCCAAGACTGTGTGCGAGGGAGGCAGAGCCGGCCCACCAGCAGCCCGCCCCCCGCGCACAGGGCCCAGGCTCCCTCGGCTCAGCCCCTGCTGGACGCAGGCGTGTGCCTCCACTGGTGCTGGGGTGCCTTTCCCAGCTCTCCCTGCAGCGCTAAGCGGGCTGGCCGCCCGAGGTGCGCAGGACCTGCTTTAATCAGCCGGGCAGGAGGTGGGAGCGTCCGCCTCTCTGCTCAGCGGGTCTCACAGCATCCCAGGGTCAGCAGGCCGCGGCGAGGAATACCACGCTCTTGAATTTACGTGGGATGTTAATCGTGTCCTCACGAACGTGGGGAAGCATTCCCTGCCATGCATAATAAATGATCGGAAACCGCTGGGTTCCTTTGAGCTATTCTCATGGGGGAAGGAACGGTGAAGCCAGGCCTTGGCATGGCAGCCAGCAGAAGGCAAGTGCAGCCTTGCTCACCTGCCCCATCCGCGTGGGAGCGCTGCATGGCAGTGGGCCCTGGGCCTCGAGTGTAGCCGAGCCTGGCTGGCTGGAGCGGCCACCTCCCCTGCGTCTGCTTCCTGGCAGGTGCGCCGCAGGAATGGGCACTGGCGCCCAGGGTCTACCCACTTTCACTCTAAAGTCACACGGGAGCGTGAAGGCGAGAAGGGACTTCCCGTGGGCACGACAGCACGTAGCCGGCTGGCTCTCTAGCACTCAGAATATGTTTGGAGCAAAGCTGCACCAGGAAGTTTCCCCCTTTCCGTCTTGTAACTGATGCTGCCACGTAATACCAAAAGATATGTTGGGGAGTTCCCTGATGGTCCAGTGGTTAAGATACCACGCTTCCACTGCAGGGGGCACGGGGTCCAATCCCTGGTCAGGGAACTAAGATCCCACATGCCATGCAGCATGGCCAAAAAAAAAAAAGGAAAAAAAAATTGTCCTCATCAGATTTACCGGCTAAGGTCTTTGTTTCCACAGAGCTCGCCTGTGTATACGTTGTGTGTCGTGTGATATGGACAAGTTTGGAGGACACATCACATCTCGCTTTCTGACACCAACATGGAACCACGCATCGGACTTGCTGCTTCCAGGCACTTGTGTGAGCGACAGAGGGATGTCCCCTCGTTTAGGCTCACAAGATCCCTGGGAGAGAGGCGCTTTAAGATGCCCATTTTGCACATGAGGAGATGGAGGCACAGGTGGCTGGGATGTGGCAGAGCCAGGCCCTTAAACATGTTGATGCACAGCCACCCCCAAGCTCCTCCAGGGCCTGGGATCTGCTCTAACGCGGGTCTCCCTTCTGGCCCTCAGAGCTGGATTCCTAAGGAAACTTTTTTTTTTTTAAACCTGGATATTTACAAATACCTTATTTTTCCCTTACCTTCCTGTATTACTCTTTTTTTTTTTTTTGGTAGCATTGAAACAATGATGTTTTAAAAAGTATTTAAAGATAATGTGGTGGTTAGTGTGGGCTGAAATAAGGGCCTAAAAGGAACCATCTACCCCTAGTTCCCTTCCTGAAAAAAGGACAGATGCTGATGGGAAGCCTTTGCTTTCCTTCCTGACAACCCAGGCCTTCTTCCAAGGTGGTTGGAGATCCTAGTGCAAGGCCCCGCTGACCCCATAATGCAGGCTCTGGTGAGTGGACTTCCCGCAGGAGGCTGGGTGGAACGTGTCGGACATATGACTGGCTGAGCATCCCTGGATCGAGGCCAGAACAGTCCTGGGGCTGGGGGGGGGGAGCCCCTCATCCCCCACGGGGAGCACCTGGGCATGCACGCCACCAAATAGACCCCTCCAGGGACTCCGTCACACTCTCCTTTGGTAACCACTGTCCAAAATGTGACTAGGAGCTTCTCACAGTCAGCCTGCAGTTTGGGCGTGTCTTCCCAGAAAGTGGAAAAATGAGCAATTCTTCTCTAAACTGGATAAATGCAAACACAGGTCTGGATCCTCCCAGCCTAATGGTCAACGATCCACCTTTCCTTTTCCTTCCACACTAAACAGAGAAGGATCAGGGCTCTGTTGGGGGCCCCCCTCTCTCCGGTGTGGGTGGTGGTGAAGAGCTAAGAGCTGGCCCCCTCTTAACCAGCCCCATGACATCCTGGAGCTGACTTGCCTCTTAACTTTTCTCACTTAAAAAGTGGTAGTTATGACTCCCACTTCAAAGGGTTCCTGTGAGCAGTAATCAGGTTACCTGGCGTGCGTGGCTCGGGGTAGCAGCTAGATAAGCGGTCGCATTGTTCTCAGGAGCAGCATGAGTGGCGGGTGTGCCCTGGGCTTGGGAGGCAGACCGCCTAGCGCCCTCACCACCTCTGGGCCCCGGGCGAGTTACCGAACTGCACTGTGCCCCAGCTTCCTGCCTGCAGAGCATCAGTAACAAAGGCCAGCCTCACAGGGCTGCTGTGAGGACCCGGTGGGTTGTAAGGGGTGCAGCCCAGGTGCTCAGGAGAAAGCGGCCGGTCCTGACAACGAAGGGGTGACAGTGACTGTGAGTCAGGATAAAGGGGGTCCTCTGGAAGCAAAGCAGGGGAGAGAAGGCGTCACACGAGGGTTAGACTTTTCTGATCTGACTTCCATCCGATGCAATATAGAGCGGGACGTGTGCAAGTGCCAGGCAGGGGATGTCCTCACTGCACCCATCTGACCTGTATTTCTGGTGGCGAGGTGGGCTCCTTATTGGCCATCTTCTGTACTTAGAAGCGTCTGCCTTTTCTAGGACCACGTCCAGGCTCCTGGAACACTTGTTTGCCTTAGCATCCTCTACGAATCTTTTCCCTAGAGGCTTCTCCATTAAGAGACAAAAAACTCCTTACGTACCACCAGTTTTAGCCTCTTGGTGTTCCTGGGAAATGCGGGAGGATGGATTTGATGACCTCTGGTGGGTGAGCCAGGGCTGAGCGGAGAGCCTGCTCCGCACGTGGCTGGGCGCCCTGCTGCCCCGGGATGAGGGGAGACTCGGGCTCTGAAGCTGGCTGCTGCTCCCCTTGACCTTCTACCTCACCCTTCCATACTTGTCAGAAGAACTGTGATTTTCGTTGTGAACCGGGCGTTACAGAGCACCCCTCCCCATGCGGGTGGGTGGGAAGCAAAGCCCAGCACCGGCCCAGGGTCTGCCGCCGGGACCTGTGACGGCGGTGCGTGGGGAGCAGGGGCTCCTGGGCGAGGAACCAGGCTGTCGGCGCTCCTGCGCGGGAATGTAACACCAACACAGGGCCGGCTTGGAGGTCGTCCTGGGTCGGGTCATCCCGCGAGGGGCGGGGGAGCAGGGTCCGTCCGGTGCACTTCGGGGACCGGGTCCTCGAGGCTGGAGCGAACCCAGCTCGCCCCGCCCGTCTCCACCTCGCCCGTCTCTGCCTCGCTTCCCGCGTGGGCGGCCTGCCTTGCGCCGCTCCTGGATCTGCGTGTCTCCTCCGCCCTCCGGCTGGTGCCCACGCGACACCAGGCGCCTCTTCATGGAGCCGATGCGCCATCCCCTTGGTCGGGGGGCGGGAGCGCAGGCAGGCGCCCGCCGTCAGGCCACTCAGGGACATCTCCGCGCTCCTCCATGTGGAGGCTCTGAGGGGCCCTCGTGGGGAGGAGCTGAGCCCCGACTGCCCTGGCCACCAGGATCTGAGGCCGCCCCTCCTCCCGCCCCAGAGACTGGGGCACGAGGGCGCCTGGGAGGCTTCTCCCGCTGCGACTCCACCAGCGCGCACACTGACCGGAAACGCGGAGACTGTGGCGGACACAGACCGGAAGGCGGCCACCACCGCCAAGACAGACCGGAAATGGGGAGATTGCTGCAGACGCAGACCGGAAATGCGGAGATTGCCACCCAAGACAGACCGGAAATGGGGAGATTGCTGCAGACGCAGACCGGAAATGCGGAGATTGCCACCCAAGACAGACCAGAAACAGGGAGCTTGCAGTCGACACAGAGCGTTGTGAAGCCGTGTCGGCCACAATGCGGTAGGCGTTCTCCGGTCTCTGGGAACTTTGAAAAGCCGGTGCCCAGGGACACAGCCGTGTTGTCGGGAGCTGCCGGCACTTTGACGCCCGCGGGCCTCAGTGGACTTGGGATCGGGCCGGGCCCTAAGGGCGCGCACTGAGTGGTGGACCTTTTCGTGTCACGGAATGAAGGCGACCGTGGCCCCGCCAGCAGTGTCCCTGTGGACCCTCGTCAGCGTGAGCCCGAGCCCGGCCACGTGCGGACTGTCCAGTGTGAGTGCCCCCGCTGTCCGGCACCGTTACCTTCACTCCCAGCATCTCCACGAATGTGGGCCGTAAGCATCCCCCCAAATGGAAACGGAGCCACTTCTGTCAGGAGCTGCGTTTTCTAAGGGCGGTCCCGAGTCGCTCTCCCCCTTCACTGCGACCTGCGTCTCCGCGGGACTGGGTTTTGAGCCCTTGTCTCTTTCCAGCCGGACTTCCACAGTGGCTTAGACACGGGCTTCGCGCCCTCGGAAGGGTGAATTGAGTGCTGAAGCATAAATTCTGCGAAGAGGAGGGTGCCATTCGAAGAGGCTTTTTTCTTCTTACGACAGGATGGTTTTGTTATCGGGTTGTATCAGCTCACTGGAGCAGAGCTCACGCGAGCCGCACCCCTGACCTGGCGCAGCGGTGGCTCTGCCCGTACAGCCCCGTTCATGCCCGTAGCCGCGGGGCGCCTCTGCCAGGCCCAGGGGTCCCCCTCGGATCCCACCTCCCCTGACAGCTCACCACCTTCCAGCAGAACAGCAGGAGCATGGGGGAATCTGCCCCCGAGAGAGTGGAGCAGACACTTGAGAGACAGCCTTTGCCCGAGTCTGGGAACAGGAAGAAAAAAGGTGAAGAAGAAAAAGAAAGGTACGTTGGCTCTTTAAGCCTCCTTAATCTCGCTGAAACATGAAACTCAGCTAAAGGCAGCTTCTGCCCTCACGGTCACATCACAGGGCAGCCCTTGGTGGGCCCTCCGCCAACCTGCGTGGGGACACATTGTGCACTTGTCTCAGTCGCATGTTTCCGTGACCTTCTGGGTGGGGGATGTTTTACTCCCTGCAGCACAGAGCCTGGTGCGGGACCTGGTGCAGTGTGCTGTTCCATAAATTCTCGGAGAAGCGAGCGTCCAAACACAAGGAAGGAAGAAACCAACAGCACGAAAGGGTCAAAGAAAGAGCCAGGATCCAAGGGTAGCTTTTAATAAGAAAAAGGGAAGAAGGAACTCAAAATTTAACCAACAATAAAGGTGAAACCCAGGGACCTCCCAGCTGGAGTGTGATATAGTGACAGCTTCATTACAGGTGAAATTTGTAAACTGGGAGACAAACAGGGATGTTCTGGTTAAATACATTATTAACACGTGCCTTTTCAGGTAATTATAAATCTGAGAGCATCTGTGTTAGAAGGAAAGTATACATGGGACAACCTCCACGGCGATGTCAGAGTAAACGCTTTGGCTTGAAAACCGCTTATGAGCATAGAAATCGTAAATCGCATCTCAGATCCCTCGGATTAGCCAGGATACAGGCTAAGCTGCTGATGAGAAGATCCCAAAACATGGTGGCTCAGTCAGGATGAAGTTTCCTTTTTTTCCCGTGACATCCAGGCTCTGCTCCCCAGCGTCATCTGAGGACCCGGGGCCGTCCCTCCTTTGCTTGGAGTGTAATCTTGGCGGGGAAAGCTGCCCCCGCCCACCCCCACCATGCTGTTCAAGCCACAGGAGCGGAGGGACAGGAATTGGAATTTCCTTCTAAATGGCATTACAGGGGACTTCCCTGGTGTCCAGTGGTTGGGACTTCACCTTCCAACGCGAGGGGTTCGGGTTCGATCCCTGGTCGGGGAGCTAAGCTCCTACATGCCTCGCAGCCAGAAAACCAAAACATAAAAAAAAGGAGAAGCAATGTTGTAACAAATTCGATAAAGACTCAAAAAAAAAAATGTCATTACCAAACACAACACAGCCCAGAATTGGCACAAGTCCCTCTCGCTTGCCTCCATTGACTGGAGTTTTGACGTGTGGCCAAGGCTCCTTGCGAGCAAGGCTGGGAGGTAAGGTTCTTAGCTGGTGAGCTTGGCCCCACTTGAAACTTGGAACGTTCTCCCCGACAGGAGGATCAGGTGGACCCGGGGGACAACTGGCTGTCTCTGCTGCCTTCTCAGATCCCATGACGCTTGGTTGGTTGGGGCTGGGCGCTCTCCCCCTGCGGTCCGCTCACGCTCCAGGGACCTCACCTGGCTGTGTCTCCCCCAGGAGGCCAGGCCCTGGGTCTCCATTTCCAAGCCTTCGCTCAGCCTGGCTCCTCTTTGAATGATCACTGGGATTTCCTCGGGTCCTCTGGGCCCGGCCGGTGTTAACAACAGGATTTAGAGCTGCATGGATCCTGGACCTCCCATCCTGGGAAAAGTCCTTCCAGCCCGAGGCTCTCAGCCAGGCCCTAGTCCGGGGATTGGCTTGGCAGCCCACAGGGTTATCCGTTCGGTAGGTGTTTTGAGCATGTGATCTGTACCAGGCCAGGGTCAGGGATGCAACAGCAAACGAAAGCACGTGGTATCTGTCCTGGGGGCAGATAGTCCCGGGGCCTCCACTGGTAACATGTGCCGCCCGGGGAGCAGCGTGGGAGGAGAACCGGTGCGTCCTTAGGGTCTAAAGGCTGAGTGAGTTCCTTGTCCACACTCTTCACCCCAACTTGCTGGGGGGTTGGGCAGTGAGACCCGGTCCTGGGCAGCCCCCTCGGGAGCCTCGTGGGCAGCCTGGTGCAAGCAGGGCGTCTGTAAAGCCCGCCTACACGTCGATCCCAGTGAAAGAGCTGGGGCTGCTGTGCACGCGTGAGATCCCGTAGCTCCTCCACGTCCGAGTCGTGAGCCGTGAGATTGACGGCATCTGTCTTAATTATCACGAACGCCCCACGGGGTGGCTGTGTTAATTATCCTGTAGGCATCCCAGTTGCGTTTCCCTTTCATTTCCCTTTTATTGTATTTTGTTTCCTGAACGTCTCAAGCCTCCAGAGGGGGGCTCCATGGCAGTGTTGGACTCGCGGTTCCTCCGAGGGGAGTGCGCGGTGAGGCCTTAGAGGGACCGGCTGCAGAGACCCCGTGGACGTCCTCGGCCTGGGCCAGGGGCTGCTCTCAGGGCTCCTCTGGCTGCTGCCGCGACGTCTGTGGAGTCTTCCCCTGTCAGAGCGTCCGCCTGCCCTGGGCCCTCATCGGGGACTCATCAGCTCACGTCATCAAGGTCTCTGAAGTTGAGAGGCCGGAGGTGCCGAGAGCCACCGGCTCTGAGCAGTGCCGGGCTGGGAGGTCGGTCCAGGGGCAGCTGCCCCTCTAGCGGCGTCTCTTACTCTTCCCTCCCAGGAGCGCAGCCAGGGTCTGAGAGAGGCTTCCGCCCTCTCCGTTTGCTCCAGCAGAGGCTGGTCTTGGCGGTCTGGGGCGGGGGTTAGTGAGGGGTGTCTCCCGCGCTGCCCGTCCTGCTCCCGCCTCCTCGCTCTCTCGCGGCCTCCTGGTTGGCCGGCGGGAGCAGGCGGGGCGTGGTTGCCTCAGCAGGCCGGCCGGAGCCGGTGAGGTTGCCTGCTGGCTGCCGGCCCCGCGCTCTGACCTCGGGGTCAGGGCGGCTGCCTGAGGCTGAGGTAGAGGCCCGCTCCTGCCCCTGCCCGGGAGGGGACTGGCGCCTCTCCTCCGCTCACCCCAGGCTCGGCCCGGCGTTTCCCAGATCCAACGGCGCGCGGCTCCCAGCGGTTGCCAGGACACATCTGTCGTTGGCCGCTCTCTCACCCGCCTCTCCTCAGCGTGTCTCAGGAGCGCCCGGGGCGGCCGGGCAAGCGCTGCGGCCTGTTCCGGAGCCCCTGGTTTAGCGGGGGCACCACGGTGGGCGGAGGACGCCCTGCGGACCCCAGGAGGGGGAGAGCGCGGGGCCCAGGTACGAGGCAGGAGAGGGGAGGGCCGGGCGGTGGGGTGAAAGCGGGGCGCGCGGGTCCCCGGAGGGCCCTCGGCGGCGGGGGCAGCCGCGCTTGCGGCTGAGGGAAAGGCGGGCGCGGGGGCACCAGAAGCGCGCCCTCAGCGGCGGGGGTGAGGCGCGCAGGGCCAGGCAGGGGTGTGGAGCCTGCAGTTGGGTTGACCCGAATCACCTCGTGGGAGGGAAGCTGGAAGCGCAGAACTTTGAGGTCACAGCCAGCCTAGAGGCTGGTAGAGGCCGGCCCGGGAGGCCGGGGCCCGCACGCAGACCGGCTCGGGGGGCCGTGCCCGCTCTGCAGAATCGGCGGAGGACAAAGCTCCCCTGAACGTCCGGAGCGCGGGCCACACGGGCTGGAGCCGGGGCGGCACCTCGGTGCCCCTCCGCTGACCCTCCGTGCATGCCCGCGGCCTCTGTATCGGGGCTGGTGGGGTGGTGTGCAGGCCCGAGGGGAAGTTCAGCGTCCCCTGCACGGGACGGCGTGGGGGGGGGCGTGGGAGGGCGTGGCGGGCGCAGGGCCCGCAGGCGGGGAGGGTGGGTCCGGCCCTTCTGCTCTCATTTATTCCCCAGTGGGGAGGATTCCCAGCTGGCCTCCATCTGTGGCTGTGAGAGAGCAGCTCTCGAGCGTGGCCCTTGTTGGGGGGGATGTGAAAGGATGGGGGGTGTGCGCTTGCCGAGCCCACGCTCCAGGGCGGCAGGAGGTCCCCCGACACCTCTCACCTTGATGGGCGTCCCAGCTTCTCCAGGGTCACCGGTGAAACACGCCCACTGCGAAAACAAAGGCTTCTAGTTGTGAAGGACTGAAAGTTCACGTAGGACGAGGAAGCGCCTTTCTTTTGGGAAATTTAACCTCAGTGGCGGGGCGGGGTTCGGACGGACACTCAGCCAGGAGCTCTGGGTGGGCCCATCCTGACCACCCACCTCCCAGTATGACAACCAGAAATGTCTCCAGGTGTTGCCAGATGGGGGGCGGTGGGGGGGACCGAGTGTCCTGATGGAGCGCCAACGGCAGGGCTCGCTGCCCCCTGGCCGTGGAGTCGCGTGGCTGCCTTTCTCTCCTGGCCACGGCTCTCCCTGAGCTCGCCCGTCGTGCCCCAGCACAGAGCTGGCTGTGGCTTTTCCCCCTTGGGTTCTTCCAGGAAAGCCCTGTGGTGCTGCTGTGGCCCTGGCTGGTGGTGGCCGAGCGTCCCTCTGCCGCAGGTCCTCTCTCCACTGCCGTCCCGGGTGTCGCGGAGGCATCAGCGCAGAGACCGGCCTGCGCGCTGTCGCGTCTCCTCGGAGAGCCTCTTGTATGCAGCGGCTTCGGGCTTCGTGCCTCGGTGTAGGTGGATTCAAGCAGCAAAGGGATCCTGGCCGGGCAGCCCTGGGGAGGAAACACGGCCTCTGCTGGGGAGCCGTTGGGTGTGGACACAGGGACGAGGTGAGGGTCCGTGTGCTTTTCCTGGCGGGCAGCTTACCTTTGGCAAGGCTGCTCAGCTGAGCGGAACTTGGCTGCCGCAGAGAAGGGGGAGAGCAACCCGGACCCCCCGTTGCTGAAGAGCAGGGAGCCCAGGGCTCTGCTTGTGGCCAGACGGCAGGTCAGACAGGTGGGTGGGTTGGCTGACCTTTGACAGGAGGGTGGGAGCATCCCATGACCTGAAGAGGATCCTGTCTCAGGCTCTTGAAATTGTACTTGTGGACGAGGCTGCCGTGGCCTCAGGAAGCTGGGAGCCATGGCGGGCGGGGGGCAGGGGTCCGTGACGGCCGGAACCCCTCGTTACAGCTCCCAGCCCTGGGGGTCCCTTGTGGACCTCGAGCCCGTGCCCCTGGCTGTGAGGCAGTGACATGGGAGGGTGCAGCACGGTCCTGCAAGTCTGTCTCCTCCGCTCGAAAAGCCCCTGGACGCACGTTCTGAGTTGCCGTGGAGGTTCAGGGAAGGGACGCTGTGGGATGGTAGTTGTTGGAAATCTGGCGGATAGAAATAGCACACAGGGTATCTGGAGCCAGAGCCTGGGCGGGGGGATTGCGTTTCCTTCCGGCAAGGGGTCCCATCTCTCTCTGCGCCTCGGATGAAGGTCTCCCAGCGCCCTCCTCGGCGTCCTTCCATTGCGGAGTGTGGCAGCCCGCGTGGAGGTCTGGGGCCTGTCGCGGGACCCTCTGCAGACCCCCTGTCCCACAGGGCTTGGCCCCGTGTTCCTGGAATGGGGGGCTGCTCCCTTGAGGTATCTCCCCAACCTGGGCTTTCAGACTTGGGGGCCCCTCAGGCCAGGTGCCAGGCGGGCCGGGTGGGCAGCTGCTGAGTAACCGCTGTATTCTGCTTCCAGAGCCTTCCCCAGCCGTCCCCCAGCAAAGCCCTGCACAGCTGCGAGGGGAAGGAGCCCGGGGACCTCAGGTTCAGCGAGGGGGACGTCATGGTCTTGCGGCACCGGGTGGACGAGCGCTGGTACCACGGCCTCCTGCCTGCCAGCTACGTCCAGGGCGTGCGGCCCCTGCCCCAGGCCCCGCCCCAGGGCAAAGCACTCTACGATTTCGAGATGAAGGACAGAGACCAGGACAAGGACTGCCTGACCTTCAGCAAGGTAAGTGGGTTCCAGCGCGCCGGCCTCCCACCGCAGCCCCCGCAGGGAACCTGGGCATGGCGCTTGGCCAGCGGGAATCCCGGCCCTCCTGTGCCTCCCCGTGGGGAGAGCAGTGGTTTCTCCTTGCTGAGGGTCTGCCGGGTGGAAGGAGCGGGCACCCAGCCTGACAGGCGCCTGCAGGTTACGGGAGCAGGACCCTCGTTGCCGGAGTCACTGTGTGCCCAGGGCTCACAGGCCCTGGGAGGGGGCTTGCTGGGGAGACTGTGGCAGAGACCCCCTGTCGGGTCCTGGGAGTGGGAGCTGGGCCCAGAGGCCAGCCCGTCACGCCCTCTTGGAGAGCACAGGAGGTCCACAGGAGGTGGATGCATGTGCTTGGGCCACTTGAGGTGGCCAGTGAGGCCACGGGACCCGCTTAGACAAACCAGTAGTATTTCCCGTGCGCTCGTCCTGGGGTGCGGGTGAGATGTGGAGGGGCCTGGTTTCTGGCCTGCCGGCCTCGGGGGTGCAGTGTGGAGGACAGAGGTGGCGGCCTCAGGCCTCGTGAACGTGCCTCCTTCCTGGCTTCCTCACCTCCTCCCACTCCAGGGCTGGGAGGGCAGGGGCGCCTGGAACTCTGGAACACCTGCTTCTCCCCGATGGCAGTAACGAGTTACGTCATCGATTGATTAATTACCTTCGTGACTGCCCGCCAGGGTCCCCGGGGAGACGTGGGAGCCTGTCTTCCCGATGTTGAAGCTGTTGTAGGAAGGGGGACCCCTTCCAGGGCCCGAGAGTGGGCTCCTGTCTAACACTCGGAAATGAACTGTCCGAGGAGACACACGTGCTGACGAAGCAGGAGACTTCATGGGGAAGGGGCGCCCGGGAGGAGAGCAGCAGGTCAGGGAACCCAGGAGGACTGCTCAGCCACGCGGCTCGCAGTCTCGGGCTCCACGGTGATCGGGTTTGTTCCCGGGCTGTCTTTGGCTGGTCATCTTTCTCGGCCTGTATCTGGTCTGACTCAGGGCCCTTCCTGGTGGCACACACATCTCTCATCCAAGATGGATTCCAGCGTGAGGGTTTCTGGGAGGTTGGCAGAGCCTATTCTGGGCTGGCGTCCCCTCCCTCCTTCGACCCCTTCCAAATCCTTCCGGCGGCGTTAGCTTGTTAGTTCCGAGTTCCCCTCAGGATCTCCTCTTGTGAGAGAACTCATGCAAGTGGTTATTACCGTGCCTGGCCAGCGCGGTGGCTTTGGTCGGTGGCTCCCTAGCAGAGCACAGCGCTAAGAGGCTGCGTCGCTTGCCCGAGGCTGGCACGGGCCTGGCCCTCCTCCGTCCTCGTGTCCTGTGTCTCTGTCAGTCTCTCTGCACACGCGGTTGTCAGCACAGAACTGGGTTCCAGCTCAGATCTTGACCTTGGAGTGCACGTCCAGCTCACTGTGATTCTCTCCTCTGCTCAGAGCAGAGCTTGGCTGTGGTGCCAAGCTGTCTGCAGGGCTGTGAGTACCTGCGCTCCATTTTGAGCACAATTGGCCTGTTCTGTGCAGGCTGTTGCAGCTGCTATTTATGTCTTGTTCTATTGTTCAGCCTGACGACGAATGATCTGTTTTCATTCAGGGATTCCACTCTTCCCGTCTTCCTTCCGTCAAGGTGTTCTGATGCTAATTCCAGCTGTCATCTGGCCCTGCAGGTTCCCTGGACGCAGGGTCAGGCCTCCCCCTCCCTCGCTCCCTCTCCTCCTGAGGCTGGAACGCAGGCTGCAGAGTGTGAGGCCAGGCGGACAGAGCCCCTCGCGCTCGCCCCTCTGCCCAGCCCACCCTGAGAGAGACCCTGGGCCCTGGTGCTCTGTGCTCTCACTCAAGATCAAGAGCAGGGACCCAGCCACCCCCAGGGTCGATCGAGGCCTTGAAAGAGACAGACCCGTTAGGGGCTGACAGGGACAGGGACAGACACAGGGCCCCGCTCCCAGCCTTGGTGGCGGGAGGCTCACCCAGCGGACACATGCAGAGCCGGAGCAGCCAGCGTCTCTGGTGGAGGCCTCCGGCTCCGCGTGCGGGCCTCTGCTGGGACTCTCGACTCCAGGGCGAAGACCAGAGCCCACTGGACAGGGGGCAGAGGGGCACCTGCCTGCTCATCCCACCGGGAGCTGCGCTGTATCCGGGGAGCCTGACTTCGGGTGGGAGAGGCAGGAATGGCAAGTCCAGGGACAGCTTCTGAGAGTGACGGGCTGTGCGAGTCACCCAGGAGGTGTGCGGGGTGTCGATCAGGAGGCGGTCAGTGTTCGGTATTTCAAAAGAAACATTAAAGCCGCCCTCGTGGGAACAGTGAGAACTCGGGATGGCTCTCTGAGACTCGTCCTGTGGTGGGCGCTGCTGCCACTTTGCGTCCCGGTGGGGGTGCGGTCCCGGTGCCCTGGGCTGTGCGGGCAGCGCTGTCGAGGGGGGCGGTCCTCAGGGCTCCCCGGGACCTGACCTTTGAGCCCGTTTTGGGGAGCGGAGATGTGGGAGCTGCTGGGCCACGCATCCCTCAGGCTGCTCTTCCAGGGCTTGCTTTCTCTCAGTCTGTGGATTAACCTGGAGGGCTGGAGGCCCCTGGGTGTGATTCCCGGTGAAGACCGTCCTTTGACTCCCCCGTGTGTTCCCCACTGTGTTCACACAAGCGTTTCACCAGCGCCCACTCCACCCCCCCGCCTTAGGTTAGGGCGCAGCCCCCTCGCCCAAGCACCTGTTCTTTCTCATCTCTCCTCTCCAGACGCCTCCCGCCTCCGCATCCCCGCCGCCCCACATGGCAGCCTGAGGGATTCCCTCCACCTGCCTGGAATGCTGGTTCTAACAGCCTCCGTTTCGTCACCTGAAGTGACCACATGGTCCGGGCCAGCTTGGTTTTGCCTCCAGGGAATGTTTTGTTGTTTGGATATGTTCCCTTCTAGACTCAGCAAGGAAAGCAGGGGTGTCTAAAGCCCATGGAGGGTGCTAACTTACCTTTAAAAACCTTCACTGTGATGGGATCGATGAGGTTTAAAAAGGCTTGAAGCGTGTGCATCAAAGCAAGGTTTTTACCTTGGTGTCAGCTTCTGAACAGTCCTGTTAAAATTGCATTAATTAAAGTCATTCTAAAACCAAAGCCTTTGTTTCATTGAAGAAGAGAATGGATAATTCTTGTAAAGCAGCTATGAAAAGCACAATTTATAACTTCTTAGCAGTCCCACTCCAAACAGCTGGGCATGTGCAGGTAAAAAGACAAAAGGAGACAGTGCAGCGTCCCTGCTCTGTCAGCCGGTGGCTCCCAGCTGTCCCCGGAGGCCCGCGTGTGCAGTGCCTTCCACGTGACGGGGAGGGGCTGGGGTCAGGGGCTGCTGGGTGCAGGGACCTTGCACTTGGGATCACCTGTGTGGCCTCAGCCCTGTGGCCTTAGGAGCCCACGTGTGTCTCATCTCAGAGCCATCTGCACCTGCCCTGCAGCGGAGACTGGAGACCCGCCATTACTACGCCGGCCCCTCGGAGAGACCACAGCACCCGTGGACATGGCGACAGCTCTCTGCTGGTCCCCATCTCACACCCTCCCACCCGCCCAACCCTGCACGGCCGGAGGGATGCTTTGAGTTGGCAAAGCCCTTTTACAGTTGTTTTTTATTTATTTATTTTTTTAAATTTATGGCTGTGTTGGGTGTTCGTTTCTGTGCGAGGGCTTTCTCTAGTTGCGGCAAGCGGGGGCCGCTCTTCATCGCGGTGCGCGGGCCTCTCACTATCGCGGCCTCTCCCGTTGCGGAGCACAGGCTCCAGACGCGCAGGCTCAGTAGTTGTGGCTCACGGGCCCAGTTGCTCGGCGGCATGTGGGATCTTCCCAGACCAGGGCTCGAACCCGTGTGCCCTGCATTGGCAGGCGGATTCTCAACCACTGTGCCACCAGGGAAGCCCAGCAAAGCCCTTTTAAAACACCACCAGCTGTCCTGACTTGGGCAGACTTCCCTCCTGCTGGTGTCACCACAATATCCTTCCACATGATCCTCTTACACCGCTGAGTGTTTAATCGTCCGTCCCCGATGTGGGGATTCTCTCCTTTGTGAATGAACCTAGCATTAATCCCAAACTATGTTCTTCTGATTGGGAGACAGACGTAGGTGGATAGAAATCAAATGTATTTGAGGTTTGGACTCTAGAGTGAGACAGGGATTCGAATTGTGACACTTCTACTTTTATATGGTGATTTGGGGACATTTACTTCACCTCTGAGTCTCTTTTTTGATGATAAAATGGAGTTGATAGGATTCAGTGAACAAAGGCATTTAGGGAACCAACCTCAAAATAGGCGCTCAACCGGTTCTGGCTTCCACCCTCCCTGGCTTCCTGCTTCTGTCAGATGCGCATCACTTTTTGTGTTGGCCCAGGATGCTCGTGGTGGGGGAGATGGGACTCCTCCACAAACCCCGCCGCCTGGAGCTGAGACTCTGCGGACGGGTCGCCTGTACCTGTATTGTCCCGGTGGCTGCGTCTTGGAGAGGGTTGCCCGGGGGTGTGGAACCCCTCAGCCCTCCTGTCAAGGCCGCCGTGCCCGTCGTGGGCAGCCCAGACCCACTGCATGTCCTCTGCCCTGAGGGGCAGTTGGGATGCTTCCCGGGCTGGAAGTCTCGGGGACCTAGTGACCAAAGCGAGTGAGCCTGAGGAGCAGGCAGTGCTGCATTCTGCTCGGGCTGGGCAGCTCCCGGACCCGCCCTCCCGCTGGGCAGCAGCCTGCGGGCTCCTCCAAGGAGGCGGCTCTCCTAAGGGGACCGACCCCCCAGAGGCTCGGAGCAGGTTGGGCTCTGAAGACTGTCCCCACCCAGCCCCTTCTCTCGGCGTCAGGCGGGGTTGGAGGAGCCCTCCCAGCCCCCAGCAGCGTCTGGAGCTAAGCTGCGGTGCACACCAGGAAGGAGGGGACAGCCCAGCAGCCGGTCCCTTCAGAGCCTCCCCTGGGACCCCGGAGCCATCGGGGGGAGTCCTGTGCTGCGTCTGCGGCAGAAGGTGCAGGGGGTTTGTGAGCTCTTTCCTTTGGGATTTTCCCCTTTCTCTGGGACCGGAGTGACCGGCGCTCAGTCTGCGGCTGGCAGTGAGGGACTGTCAGGGATGGGGCAGCGCGAGGTGGCCGCGGCCGTGGCCCGGCTGAGTGGGCGTCAGCGCTGAGCGGACAGGCCGCGTGGCCACGTTTCTGAAGGGCCATCCTGGTGTCTGCCCCTCGGTGTCTCTTGGAAGCCACTTGGTTGCAAGTAAGAGGAGCGGAGGAGCAGGGAGGCCCCCGGGAGGGCAGGCAGCCGGCCCGTGTCCAGGTTCCGTGCGTGTGGTCTGCCCCACAGCGCGTTTAGGAAGCTGTCAGGCCCCAGAGGAGCCGCTGCGGGAACTCTCCGGGTGTTTTGGGCCGGGCCTTCGGAGTGTGAGACGTACCTTTGACCTGGTGTTGAGGACAGTGCACTCCGCCAGCCACGCTTTGGTGTCTGGGGACTTCAGGGGGGACAGAGACTCCAGCCTCCTGGCAGGTCAGGGAGGGAAAGCCTCAGGCCTGGGCTTCCTAACAGCCCCATCTGTTGGCAGCTCGGCTTTCCCCCCGGTAGGAATCACGTACCAACACTGGGGAGTTCGGTGAGTTAATCAGAAATGCAGTTAAGGCCCCTTTAGGTGGTGCCCGACTCCTTTGCAAGTGCGTTGCCCACTGAGCCTGCGCGGGAAGGCGGTCCACTCCTTCCATGACCACTCTGTGTTCAGGGTCGCGCGGGACCACCCCAAGGCCACCCACTTCCAAGGGAGCTCTGCCGCTGGGCCGTGGCCTTCGGCGTCCCTCAGAGCTTGGAAATGGGGGGACGGGGAGGCGGCACAGGGAAGGCCCCTGACCCGCGAGAGGAGCGCTTGCAGAGGAGCCTATAGGTGAAGTTGTCGTGCGTCTGAAAGTGAAACGATGTCGTGGAAGCAGCTTTTGTCCAGAAAATCCTCGATGCTGCCAGACTGGCCCAGACCTCGTCTGCCCCGCCGCCATCCCTCAGGGTGTTGTGGTGTCCGGCAGAGGCCCTTTGCTCCTCCGCACCGGGCAGCGCTGGGGACCCGGGGTGCAGGCCAGCCTGCCCACTGTCCGTCCGCAGTCTCACTGGCCCTCAGCCAGGCCCCGTCACGCTCCACGTCTCTGGCTGCTTCCCCCCTGAAACAGGAGAGTTGAGCACGAGGCAGAGACGGCACGGTACGGCCGGCAGATCCTGCAACGCCAACTCCGCGGCCCGGCCTGGAAGGGTGTGGGGGCCTGGACGGCGACGGCCCAGCGCAGAGCTCCCCGCTCGTTTGTCCGCTCAGCTGGCGTCGTGCCAGGCCGCCCCTCATGACCATGGCACGCGGGCGCCGTGCGGCTCGGGCCCGCCCTGTCTCACGCAGTTAGGGTTTGGGGGGGTTGGTTCTCTGCATTCCCAAGAGGCCGCAGAGCAGGTGCCTCCCCTGTCCTTGTCCTTGTGAAAGCACCGGCCCCGGGGTTGTGAAATACGACCGCAAATCTGAGGCCTGACGGGGATCCAGGCATCGCTCTCCCGGTCATGCGTGGATGGCGGGAGAAGGTGTTGGCTGCAGGACCACAGCATTTGGTGCTGGCGGCTCTGTGGTGCTGCCCGGTGCTCAGCACTCCTCACCGAGGTTGTGTCCCTGGCGAGAGCTGGGTTAGAGGCAGAGCAGAGCGGCGGGAACCCGTCCTCTGCGACCTCGGGAAGTTAGTCTCTTGCTGGTGTTCTGGGTGTGGCTGCCCCCTGCAGAGCCCGGCCTCCCCCCCGAAACTGCGTGAGCTGAAGAGGAGCATCTGGTCCTGCCACGTCCTCGGGTCACGGCCCAGATTTGCGTCTGCTCATGTCCCGGCCTCGCCGGAGCAGTTTGATGTGACTGGATTCGGGACCCACGTGCTGCACTGCGCTGGGATTTTGCTGCACTTGCCCTGCGCGTGGGTGCTGAGCTTTCCGTGGTGAGGGATGCTTTCCTTCTGGTGCCGGGCACCCAGGGGATGCCTGGGGGATGCTGCTGAGCTGGGGGAGGCGTAGCTTGGCCCCTCGTGGCCCTCGGGTGACGGCAAGCTCCCCGGCCTAAGAGGCGGGGCTCCTTTGGGGGCAGCTGTCCCTTACTTGGAGCTGTGTCTGCTTCTCAGTCACCGGAGCCTCCTGGGTGGCCCGCAGTGAGCCTGGATCCTCAGTGCAGAGATGAAGGCGCGGCCCCTCCTGGCCTCCTCACCCGCAGGCTTGGTGCCCACTTCTCTGGTTTTCTGTGCTTCACACTCTTCACCTTGTGTTGGCTTCCTCAGGATGCAACATCCCTTTAGAGGTGCATCAGGGCCACAGGCAGGATTCAGGGCATGCCGTGGCTTGTCCACACCGGAAAGACTGTGACCTTAAAACAAGCTTTTTATCTAAGTATAGTGTAATGTACCGACAAGTGTACTAATCAAAATTATGCAGCTTGGTGGTCGGAAAGAATATGTCCTATAATCACTACCCAGTGGGGAAATGGTGGGGTGCCAGCACCCCGGCACCCAGCTTCCCTCCGTGTCTTCTAACACTGTAGATGAGCATGTCTGTTCTTGAACTTCCAATAAACGGATCATGCAGAACCTACTCACGTGTCCAACTTTGTTTCCTCTCGACGGTACGTGAGTGAACTGCACCTATATATATATTTTTTTAATTTTATTTATTTATTTATTTATGGCTGTGTTGGGTCTTCATTTCTGTGCGAGGGCTCTCTCCAGTTGCGGCAAGCGGGGGCCACTCTTCATCGCGGTGCGCGGGCCTCTCACCATCGCGGCCTCTCCCGTTGCGGAGCACAGGCTCCAGACGTGCAGGCTCAGCAATTGTGGCTCACGGGCCCAGCCGCTCCACGGCATGTGGGATCTTCCCAGACCAGGGCTCGAACCCGTGTTCCCTGCATTGGCAGGCAGATTCTCAACCACTGCGCCACCACGGAAGCCCCTGCACCTATATTTTGTGAGTGCTATAGTCTGTTCACGTTCATCAGTCTGGGGTACCTTTAGCTATTTTTTTTAAATAGACTCCGTTTGTAGAGCAGTGTTGTGTTCATGCAGAAGGTACAAGATTTCCCGATGCCCGCGCCCCCGCGCAGGCGCAGCCGCCCCGTTATCCACACCCCCCCAGGTGGGACATTGTTACAACTGCTGAACCCACACTGACACTTGGCATTCCCCAAAGCACATAGTTTACATTACTGTTCACCCTTGGGGTTACATATCCTGGGGGTTTGGGCAAATGTGTAATGACACGTATGCACGTGTGTAGTATACAGAGCAGTTTCACCGCCCTAAAAACCTTTGTGCTCCACCTGTTCCACCCTCCTTCCCCCCAACTCCTGGCAACCACTGTTCCTTTTACTGTCTCCATAGTTTTGCCTTTTCCAGAATGTCATATAGTTGGAATCGCACAATCTATATAGCCTTTTCAGACTGGCTTCTTTCACTTAATCATATGCATTTAAGGTTCCTCCCTGGCTTTTCATGGCTTGATAGCTCATTTCTTTTTAGCACCGAATAATATTCCATTGTCTGGATAGACCACAGTTTATCTATCCGTTAACCTACTAAAGGACATCTTGTTGCTTCCAAGTTTAGTTGCTATGAACATCCATGTGCAGGTTTTTTGTGTGGATGTAAGTTTTTAACTCCATCGGGTAAATGCCAAGGAGTGTGATTGCTGGATTGTATGGTAAGAGTATGTTTAGGTTTGTAAGAAACCACCGAACTGTCTTCCAAAGTGGCTGCGCTATTCTGCATCCCCACCGGCAGTGACGAGGGTTCCTGTTGCTTCACACCCTCACCAGCATTTGGTGCTGTCATTGTTCTGGATTTTGACCTTTCTAATAGAATGTAGTGTTACCTCATTGTTGTGTTAATTTGCATCTCCCTGATGACATATCATGTGAAGCATCTTTTCATGTGCTTATTTGCCATCTGTGTGTCTTCTTTAGTGAGGTGTATGTTAAGGTATTTGGCCCATTTTTAAATCGAATTGTTTTCTTATTGTTGAGTTTTATGAGTTCTTTATATATTTTGAATAATAGTCCTTTATCAGATATGTCTTTTGCAAATATTTCACAAGTCTGTGGCTTGTCCTTTTATTCTCTTGACAGCGTCTTTCACAGAGCAGAAATTTTTAATTTTAATGAAGTCCAGCTTATCAGTTCTTTCTTTCATGGACCAGTCTTTGATGCTGTATCCAAAAGTCATCACCAAACCCAAGGTCATCTAGATTTTCTCCTGTGCTACCTTCTAAGAGTTGTATAGTTTTGCATTTTACATTTAGATCTATGATTCACGTTGACTTAATTTTTGTGAAGGGTGTTAGGTGTGTGTCTAGATTCATTTTTTTTTTTACATGTGGATGTCCAGTTGTTCTGGCACCATTTGTTGAAGAGACTGTCTTTGCTCCATTGTAGTGCCTTTGCTCCTTCATCAAAGATCAGTTGACTACATTTATGTGGGTCTATTTCTGGGCTCTCTATTATGTTCCATTGATCTGTTTTTATATCCTATCGCCAATCCCACACTGTCTTCAGTACTGTAGCTTTATAGTAAGTCTTGAAGTCGGATAGTGTCAGTCTTTGTTCTTTTCTGTCAGTGTTGAGTTGGCTATTCTGGGTCTTTTGCGTCTCCATATAAAGTTTAGAATCAGTTTGTCAACATCCACAGAAAAGCTTGCTGAGATTTTTATCAGGATTGCATTGAATCTAGAAGTTGAGAAGAACATCGTGACAGTACCGGGTCTTTCTACCCATGTACGTGAGACATCTCTCTACTTGGTTCGTCTTTGATTTTCTTCACCAGAGTTTTGTAATATTCCTCATGTAGCTCTTGTACTTATTTTGTTAGATGTATACCTAAGTGTTTCATTTTTTTACATGCTAATGTAAACAGTATTACATTTTTTAATGTCGAATTCCCCTTGTTCATTGCTAGTATATAGAAAAATATTTAACTTTCATATATTAATCTTATATTCTGAAACCTTGCTATAATTGCTCATTGGTTGTAGTTTTTTGTTGATTCTTTCAGATTTTCTACATAGACAATCATGTAATCTGCAAACAAAGACAGTTGTGTTTCTTTCTTCCCAATCTGTATACCTTTTGTTTCCCTTTGTTGTTTTAATTGCATTAGAAGACTTTGACTATGATATTGAAAGGCTGTGGTTAGAGGGGACATCCTTGCCTTGTTCCTGATCTTAGGAAAAGCGTCACATTTCTCACCATTAAGTATGATGTTAGCTGAAGGGTTTTGTGAACGTCCTTTTCAAGTGGAGGAAGCTTCACTCTATTTCTAGCTTACTGAGAGGTTTTTTTTTTTTTTAATCATGAATTGTTTGATTTTGTCAAATGCTTTTTCTGCATCTATTAATGTGAGGATGTGATTTTTCTTCTTTAGCCTGTTGATGGTGATGGATTACAGTAATTGATTTTTGAATGTTAAACCAGCCTTGCATATCTGGGATAAATCCTAGTTGGTCATGCTATATAGTTCTTTTTATACTTTGTTGCATTCAACTTGCTAATATTTTATTGAGGATTTTTGCAACTATGTTCATGAGAGACATTTTAGTTTTCTTTGCCTACTGTGTCTTTGTCTAGTTTGTATAATTCTGGCCTCATAGAATGAGATAGAAAGTAGCCCTCCTGCTTCTGTCTTCTGAAATAAATTGTTAGAGAATTTGGCATAATTTCTTCCTTAAATGTTGGTAGAATTCAGAACCCATCTGGGTCTGGTGCTTTCTGTTTTGGAAGTTTATTAATTATTGATTCAATTTCTTTAACATCTGATATAGGCCTACTCAGATTGTCTATTTCTTCTTGTGTGAGTTTTGGCAGATTGCGTCTTTAAAGAAATTGGTCCACTTCGTTTATTAAATTTGTGGGTATAGAATTGTTCATAATATTTCTTTATTATCCTTTTAATGCCCATGAGATCTGTGGTAATGTCCCCTCTTTCATTACTAATATTAGTAATTTGTGTTGCCTCTGTTTTTTTCTTGGTTATCCTGGTTAGAAGCTAATTGAGTTTATTGATCTTTTGAAATAGCAGCTCTTTGTTGATTTTTTTCTATTGATTTCATGTTTTCAACTTCATTGATTTCTGCTCTAATTTTTATTTCTTCTTTTCTTCCGCTTACTTTGGATTTAACTTGCTCTTCTCTTTTAGTTTCCTATGGCGGAAGCTTGGTTTATTGATTTTAGATCTTTCTTCTTTCCTGATATATGCATTCAGTGTTATAAATTTACCTTTAAGCACTACTTTCACTGCAGCCCATAAATTTTGACGAATTGTGTTTTTATTTTCATTTGTTTTAAAATATTTTAAGATTTCTCTTGATGTTTCTTCTTTGAACCAAATGTTATTAGAATTGTGTTAATTCCAAGTATTTTGGAATTTTCCAATTATCTTTCTGATATTGATTTCTAGTTTAATTCCACTGTGGTCTGAGAGCAGACATTGTATGGTTTCTGTTCTTTTAGCGTTGTTAAGGTGTGTTTTATGGCCCAAAATGTCATCTGTCTTGGTGAATGTTTCATGTGACCTCAAAGAAAATGTGTATTTTGCCATTGCTGGATGAAGTAGGCTATAGATGTCAATTATATCCAGTTGATTGATGGTGGTGTTGAGTTCAGCTTGGTCCTTACTGATTTTCTGCTTGCTGGGTCGTTCATTTCTGATAGTGGGGCATTGAAGTCTCCAATCTGTAACAGTGGATTCATCTGTTTCTCCTTGTAGCGCTATCAGTTTTTGCTTCACGTGTTTTGACACTCTGTTGTTAGGTGCATGCATGTTAAGGATTGTTATCTTCCTGGAGAATTGACACCTTTATCATTATGTAATGCCCCTTTTTATCCCTCATAACTTTCCTTGCTTTGAAGTTTGCTTTTCCTGAAATTAGTATAGCTACTCCTGCTTTCTTTTGATTAGTGTTAGCATGGTATATCTTTCCTTATCTCTTTACTTTTAATTTATGTATATCTTTATATTTAAAATGGGCTTCTGGTACATAACATATAGTAGGGTATTGGTTTTTTTTTTTTTTTTCTATTTTTTTTTTTTTTTATTTATTTATTTATTTTTGCTGTGCTGGGTCTTCGGTTCGTGCAAGGGCTTTCTCTAGTTGCGGCAAGTGGGGGCCACTCTTCGTCGCGGTGCGGGGACCGCTCTTCATCGCGGTGCGCGGGCCTTTCACTATCGCGGCCCCTCCCGTTGCGGGGCACAGGCTCCAGACGCGCAGGCTCAGCAGTTGTGGCTCACGGGCCCAGCCGCTCCGCGGCATGTGGGATCTTCCCAGACCAGGGCTCGAACCCGTGTCCCCTGCATTAGCAGGCAGATTCTCAACCACTGCGCCACCAGGGAAGCCCGGGTATTGTTTTTTTGATCTACCCTGACAATCTCTGTCTTTCAATTTGTACATTTAGACTATTGCTATTCAAAGTGATTATTGATATTGTTGAATTAATATTTACCACATTTGTTGTCTTTGACTTTTGTTCCTGTTTTTGTTTTCCATCCTTTTTTTGCCTTTTGCAGTTTTAACTAGGCAATTTAAATGATTTCATTTTCTCTCCTGTCTTAGCATATCAGTTGTACCTTTAAAAAACTTTTTTTGTGGTTGGCCTAGAGGTTGCAATATGCATTTACAACTAATCCAGGTCCACATTCAGATAACACTGTACTGTTTCACAGGTAGTGCAGGTACCTTATAATCACAAAATAATCCTAATTCCTTCCTCTTGTCCTTTTTGTCATTGCTGTTATTCATTTAACTTATATATAAACATACATAAGTGTATATATTATATATACACACACACTATATATATGATATACATATATATGGTATGTATATAAGCATATGTAATTAGATACATTGTTGCTATTATTATTTTGAACAAACTGTGTTTTAAATTTTTCCTTTACTTATTCCTTCTCCAATGTTCTTTCTTTATGTAGAATCAAGGTTTTGACCTATGTAACTTTTCTTCTCTCTAAAGAACTTCTTTTAACATTTCTTGCAAGGCAGGTCTACTGGCAACAAATTCCCTCAATTTTTGTTTGTCTCAGAAAGTCTTTATTTCTTTCTCACTATTGAAGTGTTATTTTTCAGGGTAGAGAATTCTCAGTCATTATTGTGTCAAATATTTCTTTTGTTCCTTTTTTTCTTCTCCTTCCTATATTCCTGTTACGTGTATATTACACCTCTTGTAGTTATCCTGCCGTTTTGGGATATTCTGTTCTGTTTTGGGTTTTTGTTTATTTTCTTTTTCAGTCTTTGTTCTCTTTGCTTTGCGGTTTTGGAAGTTTCTGTTGAGACATCCTTAAACTCAGAGATTCTTTCTTCAGCTGTTAAATCTACTAATAAGCTTATAAAAGGCATTCTTTATTTCTGTTACAGTGTTTTGATCTCCAACATTTCTTTTTGGTTCTTTCTTGGACTTACCATCTCTCACTTTGCATTGCCTACCTGTTCTTTCATGCTGTCTACTTAATGTATTAGAGCCCTTAGCATAGTTGTTTTAAATTCCCTGTTTGATAATTCCACCATTCCTGCCATATCTGAGTCTGGTTCTGATGCTTGCTCTGTCTCTTCAAACTGTTCTTTGCCTTTTAGGATGTCTAGTAATTTTTTTTTTTCCTTTTTGATATTTGGACATAAAATGCCTGTTTTTCTTTTAAAGTATGTGTCTCTCTTTCCTGCTGTGTCTCTTACGTCCTTATGTAGCAAGGATATTAGGTCTTTGTCTCCAGTTTGTCCTGCAAGTATTTTTCTAGAGTATTTCCCTTTTTGTTTTGTTCTTGCTGTTCTTAGCATAGAGAATTTCATTTTTCTGTAACCAAATCTTTGTTATTTACTTCTTTTTTTTTTTTCTAAAGCAGGAGCTTGTTTTTATTTACTTATTTATTTATTTTTGGCTGTGTTGGGTCTTTCGTTTCTGTGCGAGGGCTTTCTTTAGCTGCGGCGAGCGGGGGCCACTCTTCATCGCAGTGCGCGGGCCTCTCACTATTGCGGCCTCTCTTGTTGCGGAGCACAGGCTCCAGACGCGCAGGCTCAGTAGTAGTGGCTCACGGACCTAGTTGCTCCGTGGCATGTGGAATCTTCCCAGACCAGGGCTTGAACCCGTGTCCCCTGCATTGGCAGGCAGATTCTCAACCACTGCGCCACCAGGGAAGCCCCTGTTATTTACTTCTTAAGACCATTCCCCACCTCAAGATTAAACATCTATTCACATTTTCTTCTTGGTTATTCAAGGTTTTTTTCTAACATTTAAATCTTTAATACTTAGGGAATTAATTTTGGCATATACAGTGAATTAGAGAATTAACTTTGTTTTTTTAATGATTAGCCAATTTTAATCACATTTTCTAACTGGTTATTGCTGGTAGATGGGAAACCCAATGATTTTCATGTATTTATTTTAAAATTATCAGCCTTTCTCAAATTCTTACTTATTCTAATTTTAAACTACTGCTCTGTTTTTCTAGGTAGAAAATCATTTGATTTTTCTTCCCAATATTTATACTTCCTATTTTTTTCCTTTTATTTCTATGGCTCTAATTTCTAGACCAGTCTCAAATAACCGTGTAGATATTATGGTATTTTATTTTTTACCAAAATTAATCTGGTATTTTTTCTTTTTAATTTTTAATTTTACAAAATTAAATGTCTTTTTTTGTTTTATTTTGCTCTTGCAAAAGCTCTGGCTTGTAGGAAGCCTTCAGTTACCTTTTCCTTTGCACCGTTGGCGAGGTCTTGGGGGCCGCCCTTTGGCTGAGTCTGAGTGGAGTTTATTACGGGTACAGGGCTCTACTGGTCATGAACTTTATGTGAGATAAGCAAGGTGCCCTCTCTGCTCATCCCTTCTCAAGCCACTCGGCCACTTTGGCCCTAATGCTTATCAGGAAAGCCCACCGCCTTGATGGCCAAGCACTGACTACAAGGAAACTCTTGTCGGTGTCACCCTGCCGTGGAGAACCAGCCACCCCGAAACGTGGGAAAGCCTAGATTCCCTCAGTGTCTGTTGCGTTTTCTAGACTGTATCAATTGGGAAAAGAAATATTTTGAAGTCACACAGCCCTTGTTATTTGGTACTTGTTTAAGCTGGGAAATTGGGGTGAGGACCTGGAGAAGGAGCGGTGCGGTTGCCCCTGTGCTGTCCCCTAAACCCCTAGGAGGGGGAGGTTTGGAAGGGAGCATGGGGACCTGCCAGTACAGACTCCCGGCCTTGCCTTTCCCGCCCCATGTCCTCTGGCAGGCACGTCCAGCGCCCATCACCTCGTCCCCCCTCGCCCCAGATAAACTCCCCAAACTGTGCGGCCCCTCCTTTCGTGGGGAAGCAGCTTCTCCGGTGATGTCAGGAAGTCCATTGGCCTGGAACATCCCTCTGACCCCAGGGGCCCACACCCCACATCACTGCTTCACACGAAGGGGTCGAAGGCCCCTTGGTAAGGCAGGCTGTGCTTTCAGACCCAGCCGGACCCACAAGGCTGCTCTGGCTGTCAGCTCCTGAGCGCACTGCAGCGCCAGGCAGGCCTCTGGGGTCCATGCAGGTCCTGGGGGATAAAGGCAGGCAGTTTTGATGTGGAGGGCGGTTGGGCAGACAGCCCGTGGACGGTTCCACTGCACCCCGTGCGGCACCAGCATGGCCCCCCGACGCTTGCTGCTGCCCGGTCGTCCCCTCGCTCCTCGTCCTCTCCCCCGCCCTTGTCTTCTGTCCCCGCGGCTCGTGGCACCTCCGGGGGCACCAGACGAGTCCTCCCTCACCGCCCGCCTGTGTCCCTGCTTCACGCCCCTCCTTCCTCCTGCGTCTGCCCACCTTCTGCCTCTGTCCTTGCTACTTGCCTGGCACGACACGGATTTAACAGGGTTATTCAGAGCTTCCACGACTCTAAATAAATGGAGTTGGATTGGGTCATCTTTTGTGCTTTGGTGGAGGCAGGAACATAGAAAGTTTTATACTTAGTTGAATTTATATTTGTTGAAAACCATTTTATTTATAAGCAAATATTAGGAACATGAATTTTAAAGTGCTCACTAGATTGTGAATTGCCACACACTTCCCCTGGAGGCTCTTTGCCGCTAAAATCAATATGGGAGAGGAAGAGAGATCCTGGGTGAAGATGTGGGGAGGGACGGTTTTCACGACCGATCTCAGAATGAGTCATCGCTTAGAGTCTTTCCTTAGCTTCAATGACACTAACCGATCTCTTGGTTCTGTTTTTGTATCCATTTTTGTGCGTGTCCCTGTGCTTGCCTGCACGGGGCAATTCCAGGATGAAGTCCTGACTGTAATCAGAAGAGTGGATGACAACTGGGCGGAGGGAATGCTGGGAGACAAGATCGGGATCTTCCCCCTGCTGTACGTGGAGGTAAGGCTGCGCTCCCACGCTCACCCCTCCTGCACGTGGAGGTGAGGCCAGGCTCCCAGACTCACACCTCCTGCACGTGGAGGTGAGGCCAGGCTCCCAGACTCACACCTCCTGCACGTGGAGGTGAGGCCAGGCTCCCAGGCTCATCCCTCCTGCACGTGGAGGTGAGGCCAGGCTCCCAGACTCACACCTCCTGCACGTGGAGGTGAGGCCAGGCTCCCAGACTCACACCTCCTGCACGTGGAGGTGAGGCCAGGCTCCCAGACTCACACCTCCTGCACGTGGTGGTGAGGCCAGGCTCCCAGACTCACGCCTCCTGCACGTGGAGGTGAGGCCAGGCTCCCAGACTCACACCTCCTGCACGTGGAGGTGAGGCCAGGCTCCCAGACTCACACCTCCTGCACATGGTGGTGAGGCCAGGCTCCCAGACCCACGCCCTCTCTTGCCCTTTGTTGTTTGCTTCACCAGACCAGAGGTGACCTCTCCTCAGGGGAAGAAGGTTACCCCACAGTAATCTGAGTTCAGATGGGGATGACATGTGGGTTTTATTCAACCCTGAGGCTGTGAGAACTGCCTCCGCCTCTTGGGGGTGGTCCGTCCCAGCGCATCATCTTGCCACGTGGGCAATGAGGCAGGGCTCCCGTGCGGATCTTCCCTACTTCTCACGGGAAACCTGGGCCTGACCCCATTTCTCCGAGACCCTCCATGTTCTGCTGGGCTTGCCCCCAGAACCCCGGGGAGAAGAGCTCACCACAGGAAGCAGCTTCCCCGGGGACACGGCCAACAGCTGAAGGGAACGTTGAGGCTCCCCGGACTTGGGGTTTGGGGCGGCTCCTCAGCTCCAGCCCTGGAGTGGAGCGTGCTCGGGCTTGTTTGAGGCTTGTTGGCTTCCTGCCTCTTTTCTGTGACCGAGATGCTCTGGGTTTCCAGTGAATAAGTTATGGGCGGTGGCCAAGCGAGGAGCGTTCAGAACCTTTGACCTTTCAGCCCCTGGTCACCATGGGCTGTGTGTGTGTTTGCTGTTTGTCAGCACATGTCCGCATGCGCACGTCCCCAGGCTGACCCCATGCCGCGCCTGTGTGCACTGTGTCACCCCCGGGAGTCGTTTCAGCCAGTGCTCACGGGGCGTGGGCCCTGGACCCTCCTGAGGAGTCCTTGTCCGGCCTCTCGCACCCCACGTGTGCAGGACCACCCCCCATTCCGCAGAGGCCCAGAGCCGGGTGCGATCGCAGGCCGGCGGCTCTCAACTGGGCTCCACTCCCGGCCCCCAGCGTCCTCGCTCAGAGCCTGTACTCCCCCAGCCCAGGGCGGGCCACACACGATGCAGGGGACATGGCCAGCTTCGCCCCTGCTGAGCCCTGTGGGCCAGTGGATTCCGGTACCTGCCAGATGAAGGCCGCTGGCTGGGGTGGGTGGCCCAGGCTCTCTGCGCTTATTAGCCTCTGCTTTTCCAGCCTCATCTCCGGCCCTTTCCTCCCCTTCCCCTACATGTCCTGAACCCGCGGTTCTTACATGTACTCTGAAGCAACTCCCTGGGTGACTCTCAGACCCTCCCCAACAGTAAGTCCGCACACACACTCCCCTCTCTGGTACACTTGCGAGGGGCACACATGTGCACACACGTGCACACACACACTCTGCTCTCTGCCCCCTCCCACCCCGGCGAGGACCACAGTCCACAGCACCTCCGGCCTCACTTGTGCATTTGCTTCAACTCTGGGAGGTGGTCTTCTCCATCTGCGGCTTCAGACCCAAGAACTCGACGCATGAAACCACCACAGTGCTGTCCAGACGTGGAGAGTCTGTCTCCCCGACATCTTTGGCCAGTGGAAACTCTTCCGAGGCAGACTCTCATGGAGCCACTCACAGAAAGATCCCAGGGGCCTGTGACAACGCCCCAAAATGAAGTTAACTCAGACGAGTTGTGGAGCTGGGACATCTGCCCAATGGGGGGCAGAGAAGGTGAAAGGACGGACGTTTAAAAGCATGGATGCAGCTCACGGACACATTTTTTAAAGAAACCAGATGGAAAAGAGAGTGCACTGAAGACTTTCCCTTTTAGGAAGTTCAGGAGCAGCAGAACTCCCCCCTCACCCCCGGCTGATGGAAGGGGGTACCCTGGGGGAGACCAAGCGCAAGAAGCGAGAGGGAGGCCCCCGGGCTGTGGAGAGGCTTCGAGGCTTGATCTGGGAGGTGCTGGTGCGGTTGTGCAGCTGTGAAGTGGTGTAGCTAACATTTTTGCACTTCTCTTTAAAATGCAGTTTAAGAAGCTAAGAAAAAATTTTGTAGGGAACCTGAGGCAGGTAATGGTGCCCCTGCGGGAGGCCGAGCCCGGCACACTGGCACCCCTGCTCTGGAAGGGACTCGGGCTCATCCCAGAGGCCGAGAGTGTGGGCTCGGGGCTGGAAACCAGTCCACAGGGCCTCCTGAGGCTCTCGTGGCTCAGACACTCAGCCAACTGGGGGTCAGTGCCCTTGGGGCTCGACTACTGGACCTTGGAGACGGTCCTTCAGTGCAAGGGCGTAGGGGCTCCTGTGTGCCCACTGCCCTCCCAGGCGCTCTGCTCTGAGCACAGCCTCCTGCCCCCCCAGGTCCCCTGAGCCGGGGGCTGGGCTCTCCTCCAGGGGCCGAGGCAGAGCAGGGCCCTCGCTCCAGTCCTGCACCTCCCCAGGCACAGCGGCCGGCCCCGCACCATTGCCCTAGGGGCCCTGGCAGTAGCCACAGACCCAGGACCTCAGCAAGCACCGAAGAAGGAGGCCCTGGCCAGGTGTTTCCCGAGGCTGATTCGCTGTTTATGTACCCACCCCCTTTCGAAGCGTTGAGCTGACGCTCACCCTCACGCGGCCTCGAGGGCTTCCCGCATGGGTGATAGAGTTCAGACCATCTTCCTCTGGGCGACAAGCAGGCATCTGAGGCCACAGGGTGGATCTGGGGTCTGCAGGTTTGGGCCTGGGCCGGGAGGGAGTGGGGCGTGTGTCGGCGAATGGCAGTTTGGGGTGGTGGTCATCCCCCTGGGTGTTGCCCTGTCTTAAATCACGCCCTCACAGGGCTGAATTACAGGGAGCTCTCTCCAGCCCTGCAGCTGTGGTTTGAAGGGCGTGGGGGGAGGCTGCTAGGGCCCCAGTGCAGTCCAGCCGTGACACCTGCCCGAGAAGGACCTTTCCGGAGTGACCTTTGCTCTGGGGACGCGGCACCCGCTCCCATCCCAGGCAGGCTCTTTCCTGGGGCTCGCTGAGTGGGCTGGGGGACAAGCGGTTAAACCAGTCTGAGCTGGCCTGGCCTCGTGCTGTTTTCTGAGCGGGTATCCAGTCTCCAGAAGCGTCCATATGTCTGACGCACTGTAGAAACCCTCCTCTCACCCACACTCTTCAGCTGCTGGCTGCATCCACAGCAGGGCCCGGGCCGCTGGCTCTGGGAGAGGGGCACTCGTCCGTCGGCACATCCCCTGGCCCAGACCCTTCCTCGCTGCCTTCCCAGCTCCTCCTCCTGCGTCCTGGAACCCACCTCCTGTTCTTCATCCCCCTTGGTTCCAAGGACAGGCACCGTCCAGCAGCCATCTCTACAGTGGGACCAAGGCATAGCCCGCGGACACCTGCCGGCTCGTCGGGGGTCGCTCAGGACAGAGCGGAGTGGGCCAGGTCACTCCTGTCCTCGGAGGACAAACCCCACACGTGGCAGGGCCTCCCTTCCGTGCTCTGGGCCTTGAGGGCCTGGGGTCAGGCGCCAGCCCCCAGGGCCCCGTGCGTGGAGCTTCACTGCTCGTCAGCCAAACGGGAGGATGACCTGTCCCCCAAACACCCAAGACGCCGTGCGAAAGAGGGCAGATGAGGAATGGAAGCACCCAGCTGCCTGGGAAACCTCTGAGTGGGCGTCGGCCAGATCGGAGGCGCAGGCGCAGGATGGGGACACTGGGCCGGAGCCTTTGGCACGTGGGTGGGATCTACCTCCCAAGGGTAGACGGGACGACCGCAGGAATGGGTGCAGGTTGGGGGTCCTCAGATCACGTCCTGGTGTCTCTTTAGAATAATTCCTGCCCCAACACCCGCTCCCTGACACACGTGCGTCCTCACTGTAATGGAAGCTCTGTTTCTCTCATCCGCCCTGTGCCGCCTCCTTCCCTCAGCCCGGGCTCCGCTGCCTCGAGGGTGTAGTGCCTCGAGCCCCCATGTCCCTGTCCCTGCGCCGAGACCCCAGCCACCCAGGCCTCCCCGCTCCCCTCCAGGCTCGGGTCCCTGTGCCGGGAGCCCTGCACTCCCGCTCACCTAATGAGCCGTGCTGAGCCCCCTTCCGGTCCTTCCTCAGCCTCTGCACTGGCTCCCACCCAGACCCTGGTCCCCGTGTTCGTTCTTAATGTCCCTCATGCTTGGCAAAGTGCCTGCACGTGGCAGGTGCTTAATAAATGACTGCGAGAGTGACAGCAGCCCGACAAGTGGCTAGGGGCCAGTTTTTGGATTTGCAGAACGCAGGGATTGTGCAGAGCCGGGGCTCTGGGGACTTGGAGATACAGACTGAGGCAGGAGAGCTGTCAGACTAGCTAACTCTGAAGAGGAAAACGCATGGCCTTCAGAGGGGCGAACCCAGGCGGGCTGCCTGGAAGCAGAGGGAGGATGCGGTCGCCAGACCTCCTTCATCAGACTCTCCTGGCGCCCGCCCCGTGCCTCCCCTGGGCTCTGCCCTCCACGGCTCACTCCCCTGAGGCCCCTCCTCGCGTGGTGAGCTTGGCCAGGGCTCCCTCCTTCTGAGGACACTTTGTCTCACTTCCCAGCCTCACTGTGGCCGGAGCCCCCATGCCTTCTGGAGGAGACCCCTGGGTTGACCCCTCGGGGTAAGGGCTTCCTCCAGTCCCTGCCATGCTCACTCAGGGCCCCCAGGTGTGGGGACCATGATGTGTGTGCCGGTCCGTGCCCACAGCCTGAGCACGCCTCCCTCCCGGTGTGCCAGGAGCGGGTGCACATTCGAGCCTCACTGGGTGGGCGAGCCCGCCCCCTGCCCGCAAGGACCGGTGGGTGATGGCTGGTGGAGGGCGGCCCAGAGGGCCGAGCCCGGGAAGCCATCAGCTCTCCTGCCGGCTGGGGCCTTCTGGGTGGGAATTCTCCCCCTCTTTGTATGTCCGGTGTCACCCGTATTGAACTTGGACATGTCGGTGTGTTTCCTCGTTTTGTGCTCTGGGCTCCTGGAGGCCAGCTGACTCGGCCGCCCGTGTCCTTGTGACCAGTTACTATAACAGGCACCTGGAGAGACGAGGCTTCCCCGGCCTCAGCACGAGGGCCAGTGCTTCCTGGCGGCTTTCCCGGGGACCCCTGCCCCGTACTGAGAAGAGCTGACCCCAGGGAGCCACGTCTGGGGATGGGAGCGTCTGGAAGCAGAGGTGCGGGGGGGTGGGGTGGGGTGGGGAAGCTCTGAGGAGGGATGACGAGCCTCGTGGTGACCCCGGCTGACCCTGGAGTCCTAGGGCCGAAACGCAGTGGAGGCCACTCTGATGGGCCAGGCCACGGCGGGCGGCCTGTGCGTCCCTGGGCACTGAGGACCCGGGTGGGGCTTGCCATCTCCACAGGTGTGGGTGGAGGTCAGCACCGCGCCGCGGGTGCAGCGAGAGCTCTGTCACGGTTGCCCAGGCCCAGGGAGGGAGGGGCCGACCCTAACCTGCTCTCAGGGAGGAGCTGGGCTGGGAGGGGAGGGTCTTGGAGGAGGGCCCGCCCTTGGAGGGAAGAGGAGACAAGGGGGATTCTGGAGGTGCGGAGGTCGGGGTGTTGAAGGTCTGTGCCCAGCTGTCCTTATCTCAGCCTCTTGGCAGAAGGTTATTTGTGGAGAACGACAGGGTTCAAGACTGCGTAGGAGGTGATTCGGGGGACTCGCCCGGGGAGGGGCGGGGCGGGGGGCGGCGTTGAGGCGTGCGAGGGGCAGGAACCAAGGGAGGAAGGGTCGTGGTCTGCCGCAGTGTGGACCTGCCAGAGGCCTGGTGCGCGGCATGGCTCCGTGGCACGGAGCGGGTGCAGTGGTGGGTGAGGGCAGCGTGCAGGGAGGAGCCCAGTGGAGGGGCTGCAGGCAGTGATGGGACAGAGCCCAGGGCCACCGGTGGGAGGGGCTGGAGGGTGGAGGCGGGGTTTCTCCGAGTGGTGCTGCGGGAATCCTGTCTCCCTCCTGCCGTCAGAGCCAGCCCACATCCACCCCTCCACTAGCTGGAGGGATGCATCCTAGTGGCGTCTGCTGAGAGCCTGTGTCCTAAGCCTGGAGCCGCGCACTCACCTGGAGGGTTTGTTCTCTGGCTCCTGCTCCCTCCCCTTCTACTGCCCCACACATCAGGGATCAGGATTCTTCCCGCCTCCTAGGGCCCTGCGGCACCTACAGGCACCGGTTTCTGGACTCAGAGATGGGGGAGGATGGGCGAGCCCCAGAAAGTGAGGCAGCCTCATCCCAGGGCCAGTGCGCGTCCAGAGGGTTCTGACCTCGGGGAACCAGATCCAGGCCTCTGTCTGTTGGTGGGTCCCACGACCTCGGCTAATCGTGTGACTTGCGAGGGCAAACTGCTGAAGTGATGCTATTTACAGACGCTGGGAGATGATGGAGGCAAAAACTGAAACCTGATTTAGCCGAATGGATGGAATGCCCAAAATGGTGCGGTTACTAACGGCAGCTGCTTCCCGTTTGAGAGGCCTTGTCTTCAGTGCGGAAATTAGGGCGGATGTCGTCTAAGCCTCAGCTAATTGCCATGTTGAACTTGGCCCTTCTTGCACCCATAGCACCGCCGTCTCCTTGTCACTTTATTTACGAAGAGAGCATATTATTCTGAGCCTCCGTCTCTAAATATGGTATCGAAGCTGCCAACTTCCCTGGGAACACGCAGCTCTGAAGTTGTCTCTATTGTTTCAAAGGCCCACAGCCTGGAGCTGCCCCTCATGCATTGGGTTTGCCCCCCCACCAGTAACTGCTGGTTATTTCTTCACCGTTGTCTTGGTTTTTCAGCTCAGGCCCTGGGGCAGGCAGAGCGTTTCCAGGGAGGAGGCTGGGGAGGGTCTGTGGCTTCTAGTGGAAGGTCCACGCCCAAGCTCAGGGGAGAAGCAGATGGACGCGGGAGGCCCGAGCCCCGTCTCGGCCTCAGCGCCTCCACAGACCCTACATTCTAGTTGGGATGCGGGTGGACAGACCTGCAGGGGTGTCTCTGGTTGAGGGGGCGCGGCTCCTGGACGAGAAACCCCACGTGTCGTGCCCAGCATGGGCGGTGGGAGAGGGGAGTGGGGTTCTAACTTCCTGCTCCCACTGGGGGATGCGGGCCCGGGGATTGGAAAGATGCTGCTCCTGGTCTGACTGGACCTGCAGGCTGCCTGAGCTTCGTTGAGCTGTGTGATGCGTCAGCACCGAGTTTCTCCCTCTGCAAGTATGGACGGTGCCACGTCCAAAAGCACACCAGGAGGACCCCGTGAGGTACCAGGCACAGTCCCGAGTGGTGGTCCAGCGCCACACACCCAGAGGGTGATGGTTTGCGGCCACTGGCATCTGCGTGTGGCACTTCTCAGGGGACCAAGGCCTCTGAGGAGGTGGGAGGCCCTCAGAGCAGCCGAGGGGCCGGCTGGCCGTTCCCCACGCTCTCAGCAGCCCCGCGAGCGGGGGCCACGGCTCCGAGCAGAGGGGCTCCCCGGGGTGAAGGCCCTCTTCTAGCTACGTTCTCTTCCTTTCCTTTCCTCCCATCATTCTGTACTGCCTACAAACAACCAGCTCTGCCAACTTCTCTGAAGTGGTCCTGGCGCCGACACGGGGATGGTTGTGTGACCGTCAGGCTGTTAGAAGTTAGGGACGGTGTGCAGCCAGGCGGGCTCTCCAGAAGGAGACACGGAGACGGGACCCTCGTTGGGCAGCCACGCAGACCCCCAGGCCCGTGCCTGACAAGGCAGCGATACCAGTTCACCTGGACACGGTTCAGAACCAGAAACTTGCAGCCACGTGTGGTCATTTCTCTGTGAAGCTCGAGGTGGATTCACGTGGCTGCAGCTGTTCCCACACCTCTCCCGTCCCGTGGCCTCTCTCGCGGCCGGCGGGTGGGCGGGCCTGGCCCCGGAACCTGTCGAAACCTCCGCGTTCTTCCCCGTGGAGGGTTGGTTTGGCGCCGGCTGCTCCATCCCCACCTGTGTGGAAGGAGGCGGGAGCGGCCTCGGCGGGGGCAGCAGGTGGGAAGCGCACGGCAGGCGGACAGGTGGACGGGGCCTCTGCAACGCGGACGGCTGGGCTGGGTGTCCGGGGCTCGTCTCTGGGAGGTGGAGGGCGTCTTCCTCGTGCCCCGGTGTGTCTCCTGACATGCACGCTGCCCTGCCTCTCGGACGCGGGGATGTTGCGTCGTGCTTCTCTACGGACTCTGTGTCCTGGGCTGCTTCTGGCTCTGCTCCACTGGCCGACTTTTCGCTTCTATGAATGTCTATATGGTTGATGTGTAGGCTGCATCTTCCTGCTTCTTTGCCTGCCTGGTATCTTTAATTGGATGCCAGTGTTGTGAATTCTGGCTTTTCCAGTGCTGGATGTTTTTGTATTCCTACAAATATTTGCAAGCCTTGTTCTGGGATGTAAGTTATACAGAAACAGTATGATGCTTTTGTGCCTCGGTCTTGCCCTTTGATAGGCAGGACTAGGGCGCCTCTAACATGGGGCTGATTACCCCATCCCCACTTGCGAAGCTGCATTCTCTACTCCATGTCCTGCGGTTGATGAGGTTCTTCACTGCCGAGCTACCTGATGGCCCATGTCTGAAAACTGTTTCATAAATTTGGTTTTAGCATTTCAGGTGAGAGGGTAAAAATGGTCCTTGTTATCCCGTCTTGTAAACCTGCAATGGTTTAGAATTTTGAAATAAGGGTGACACATCATTATGTTATACACTTTAAACTAATACAAGGTTATATGTCAGTTATACCTCAGTAAAACTGGGGGGGGGGACAAATAAGGATAAAATTGGGATGCAAGAGGTACTTTTGACAGAACGGGAAAGCAGTAGGTCAGCCATGGCTCTCCCGTGCTGAGTCTCCCCAGCCCAGGGCCCAGAGTAAACAGTCAGCTTTCATCAGAGACGTGAGGACTGGGTGGAAGCCTTTGAGGCCCTCATCCTCTGTGGAGACGGGTTACAACCAAGTCCAAACACCGTCCTGCGGCCAGTGCTCCAGGTGGGCCAGTGGGGTGGCGTGGGGTGGCGTGGGCTGGCAGCTCCTCCGTTTCTTCCGAGCAGGTGTGACCCCTGCTTCCTCACCCAGATCCTAACTCTCAGGACACCCTGATTCTGCCACATCAGAGGTGACCCGACAAAACCCCAGGAAGGAAACAGGAGAGACGCCGCTCAGG